>NC_062291.1:85744198-86064198 GCF_902655055.1 Lutra lutra
ATCATGTTGTTATAACCCTGCTCAAAAGGGTGACTGTACTGTATTTCTTTAAACAACTTAAGTGGTATTAATTCCAGGAACCAGGGAAAATCCTGTCGATGACTCTTCTGCCTTAGGAATCAGACTACAAGCCCTGTAAGCATCTGCATCCTTGAGGGACCCGTGAAACACACGCATCCCCTCACAGAGCCGCCTTCTCCGGGCCAGAAGTCTGCAAATACATCCACAAAACCATCAGCAGCAGCGTCAAAAAAATCTCTTTGAACCTGAACCACTAGAAATGCACACCCTGTTGGGATGGAGGTGGTGGATGGGGTGAGGGAGTGTCCGGGAGGCAGAGTGCGGGGCTTGGGGAAGGGCCCTGACTCACACTGGCTTTTATCTGGCAAACATGGATCAGGGCCATACGGTGGGTGTCTCTGACCCTGACCAAGAAGACACTACCACTGTCCCTGAGACCCCCCAGGCCCAGGGTTTTCCATCTCCATCCACATTCTGACCAGGAACCTGCCTTCTGAATTTCAGGCCAATTTAATGAAAGGCGAATGAAGTGATGCTAGCGAGTTCTACCCCATTGGAAGAGAGTAATTTTTTTCCAAAAAACTGAAAATCCATGAACTTGCTTTCTTCGCCGTTAATCCTCCTGCGGGGGTGGGCCAAGGCCAGGTGCCTTCATCAACTCCTACCTTCAAAAGTCAGAGTTTACAAAACAGGCAAAATAAGGGAGTGGAGGTTTATTTATAAGAGACACTCTTCACAAAGCGCTAGCATAGGATTCCTCAAAGAAACCAACTCCCACACAGCGATCAACGTGACCTGCTAGGAAAATTCACTGGTGACCTCTTGGAAACCCTGCCCGTGTAGATGTGTTTCCATCACCAGCCAAGCTAGACCATGTCTTGGTCACGAGGAAACCAGAGCCCTGGTTGGGTGGTGGCCGTCTGAGGGGACAATGCAGATCGTTTCCACAGATCACTCACTAGTCGGGGTCAGCAGCGAGGCCCTCACCACAGGCAGAGGTCCTAGAGGGCTGGATATCGGCACCCCCTGCCCCAATAGTGTGATCAGATTGGGGAGGTGCTACCAGGTGGGCAGTCTTGAAGCCATGGCAGGAGCTCTGGCTCCAGAGATGTCCCCCTCCCTCAGAGCTCAAATCTGACATGTGGTTCGGGTGTTTCGGCCGGGCCTTCAGCCACTTTCCTCCAGAGAGGAACACAAAAATGAAAGAAATTACAGTTCTTTGTATTTTATCTCATTTTCATCGATATGTCACATTTGTTTTAAAATATAAATAATATACCAGGGCAGTAGCACATGCATATAATTGATAAATAAAATCAGCAGAGGCATGCCGGAGGCGTGCTGGAGGCCACGCTCAGAATGTTGCGGTGGGAATTCGTGATCAGGAGACGCAGAGCATACCCGGACCTGGGGCTGTGCCTCGTCGTCAACGGAGGCCGACCGAACCTGCCCAGAAGCTTGGCATTTTTATGAAGATCCTTTTAAGCCAAATGGTCTCTATTTAGAGGAATTTACAGCAGGCAGTAAACATTCCAAGGGCATAGACTCGGGCTGGGCAAAAAAGTGTTGCCCCTCGTGAAGTCCGCACTGCCTGAGTTGCGCACACGAGCCGACGCTGCACTCCTTGCCTTCTGCCACCTCCAGAGAATTTAAATGGGGGGGATGTCTAGATGTTCTTTCCCCAACAACCCTGCCCTGCTGTCAGCTTCCTAGAAAGGAAGGTCTGCAGCGTTGTTGGTGCTTCTGTGCCCTTTATAGGTTACGAATGTCCAAGAGGTGTTCATGAGACGTCACGTGCGGCTGTGCTGCATGGACTTGTGCAGACGGTGGCTTTCCCCCCACACCACCACGGACAGAGCCATTCCCTTAGGCTTTATTATGCACAGAGCATTTTGTCCAGTGTTGAAGAAAAATGAGAAGGAGAATAAGAAGAATAAGAAATAAGGGGCTCCTGGGTGGCTCAGTGGGTTAAGCCTCTGCCTTTTGGCTCAGGTCATGATCCCAGGGTCCTGGGATCGAGCCCCACATAGGGCTCTCTGCTCAGAGGGGAGCCTGCTTCCTCCTCTTTCTCTCTGCCTGCCTCTCTGCCTACCTGTGATCTTTGTCTATGAAGTAAGTAAATAAAAATCTTAAGAATAAGAAAAATGAGAATAAGACTTTGCTTTTGCTCTAGTGGCAGACCCAAGACCCACAGTCGAATCGTGGAGGCATGTGAATAGTGTTCCTTCAGGCCCAGGGAGGACGGGAAGGACACCTGGGGAGGCCACGGTGTGCAAAGGCCAGCCTGCAGGCCACACACGGGAACCTGGGCGTCACCAGACAGATGCTGAAACATTCCAGTTCATCTTTTCAGTCATTTTCCCCCAGTGAATTCACTTTGTCTCATTATGAGAGGATGTAAGCAAGCTGGCATGTTTGGTTAAAGCTGGGAAACTTAGATACCAAAAACAGGTAATAATTGAGTGACCTGGAGTATTTAGTCCTTTGGAAGATGCATACTCATGAAAAGAATCTTTTCCCATGGTATTAAAATGTGCTTATCCTATTTTCCAGAAACCAAATGGCCCACTGAGGCAACAGAACTAAAATGCCTGAAAATCAAATACATATAGCATGTGCGGAACTTCCTTTGTTCTTAGCATGTGTGAACCTTTCACTAATATGTTATTTTGTGTCTCCAAAGAGAGAGTGTGAGATCTTCACTGGAAAACAGCTACGAGCATGAGACGGGCTCAGGCCTGTGCTGTTGTCCAACTGAGCCTCCTTCACCCGCTGCAAAAGTATGATTTCCTCAAATCCAAATACATAGAAGAAAGTCAACATAATGAAGCAAAATGTTCTGTGGAAACATGGAACTACTGGGGAAAAGAAAGCAAACATTTTCCATATTGCAAATAGAAAGTAGAGGGGAAGAAATCCCAAGAAACAGATGAATATCCACAATGATATCAGTTGTAAACGGGGAGTTCTCTGCTGGTATGAAAGGCGTAGAGTCTGGAACAACTTTACAGGTTAAAAGCCAAGTGCCAATGACTCTCAAAGTAGGGTTTCCAGACGCTCTCAGCGCCATTCAGCGCTATTCCTTTGGAACTGAGGTTGTGTGTCTATAATGAGCTAGATATGGCATTGGCAAACTATGGCCATTGGGCCAAGCCTGGCCCACTACCAGTTGTTGTAAATAAAGTTTTATTGAAACAGCTGTTTTCATTTGTTAAGATAAATTCTCTGAAGCTGCTTTCTGATACAATGGCAGAGTTGAGTAGTTATGACAGAAACCGTATGGCCCACAAAGCTTAAAATATTTACTACCTGGACCTTTATAGGAAGTTTGCTGGCCACTGAAGTAAATAGTGGAAAAAAGTTCATTTTTCAGATGCCTTTCCTGTCTGGTATAAATAATCTAGAGGTTTAGAAATATTTATAGAGAAGACTGAATGCTTCCACTAGTCTAAATGTTGGCCATTTCCCTCTACTTAACAAGATGTTAGATGTGAAGGAGAAGGCAGGGGGAATGGAGGGTGGGCTGAGAAAGGGGAGGGCTGGGAGCCCAGGACAAAGTCAAGACTGGAAGTCAACACAGTTTTTCTGGATGGCCAAAGAAGGATAATTACTTAGACCTAGCCATGTGACTTTGTTTAAAAGTGTCTGTAGATGGTTGGTCAAGGAGCTTTCCAGACAGACATGGTTTTGCTTTGGGACAAATACTTGATGGAGCCCACCGTGACAGTTCTGTGGTGTGGACGGAGAAGTAAGTTCCGGCTAAAGACAAGATTATCTGAACTCAGGGGTGACCAAGTAGTTAGCCCCATGTGTATAGAACAAGGGTTAAGGATTAATTTGGAGAGTCTCACGTGTCTCTCCCAGCGTGGAGCGCTCAGACATTCTGTCCAGATCCGAAATTTACTGGGATTTTGCTTGAAGGCATGGAGTACGCTGCCAAGTGACCACCGACCCACCTGGAGGAGCTAAGTAAGATAATCTCATCTCGACACACTTAAATCCTGGGGAGGGAGGGAGCATGAAAAAATAAAATAAAACACCATGAGCATCACCAAGGATGAAAGTAAAGTCCCATGTTTAATATCTAGGAGAGAAGAAAAATGGCTTGCTGCGTTCTCAGAACAAAGGACTGCTACACGTCATTGCCCCACAGTCAGCAGGAGCTGACTGTGGGCAGTAGAGTCACTTCTATTATTAAAATGGTAGTTTCCAGGCAGCTGGGTGGCTCAGTGGGTTAAGCCTCTGCCTTCGGCTCAGGTCATGATCTCAGGGTCCTGGGATCGAGTCCCGCATCGGGCTCTCTGCTTGGCAGGGAGCCTGCTTCCTCCTCTCTCTCTCTGCCTACTTGTGATCTCACTCTGTCAAATAGATAAATAAAATCTTTAAAAAAAATGGTAGTTTCCATGTCCCGGAGGTCATGCTGGTAAAGGACGCCTGCATTCTGTGCTCTGTCCTAAGCACTGACAAACGGTGGGGATCAGCACACATGGAACACTGACAAACAGAGAAGGTCCCACCAAAAGAGGAATAGAGGAATGAGAACCAGCTCTAGGTGGCCAGACAGTGTGTTCTGTCAGATGAATTCTTCTCAAAACCCAACAGATAAGAGAAGGAAGGATGCAGATTTGGGCTCAGCTTAGAGGAAACTGTTTCCTAACACTAGTTCTCATTGCTGTGCAATGTTGTCCTTCTCAAGCAACGCCAGGTGAGCTCTCATTATTGGAAGAGACGAGAAGAACCCAGGGGTCTTTTGCCATGGAACTGTCAAGGGAGACGATGTCCTCATTCCAGAACATTCTTAGCACCCTGAGATTCTATGAGTCACCACCCAGGGCTGGTCCAACCATCACCAAAACAGAGTATATGATTTTAGTAAACATGTGTCCCAATGTTCTAGGACAATTTTTACTCTATGTTGACCATTCTGCCATTTCCTATGAGCTTTGACAACGTCCTGGAAACTCTGCATTGCATCTCCTGGCTGCTCTTACACCTGCAAAAAACTCAGAGCTACCTGGGATGATGAACTCTCATTCCTTTGGAAACTATGGTCAGCACAGCGGTTGCATGATAGGACAAGCTCTACAGCACACGACTATACCACAACCCACTTCATTCCACTTGCTTTTTTGCCCATGCCTCCCTCCACCCCGTAACACATAAAAAGTAACTGTATTGTTTTTACGTACTAGGAGGGGATGCTTCCAGGCTTCTCTCTTGACCCTATGTATGGGTATAAACATATAGATTCTGTTTTATAGGAATCGGATTGCACTGCATACCCTAACCTATAACCTACCTTTTTCAGAACATTTATGGAAGTGGAAAAATATGTGGAAAACATCATCATTTTCACAGTTCCATAGTATTCCATCTATCCATGTTCCAAAATGTAAAATATCTCCTGGGCTACAGTGAAAAGCACCACATAAGCATCTTTGCACATGCACTGAATTATCTCCTTGGCACAACGTTTACATTTTGAGACACATTGCCACACTCTCCTCTGGAAGCTTGCATCAATTCTTTTCCTGCTAGAAGCCTATAAGTATAGTTTTAAATATTCCTTTACCCACACTACATACTGTTACTATATTTAATCATAGCCACACATGCAGGTGGACACTCACCAATGATATTCTAGTTAGCATTTCTACTCTAGGGTATAAGTTTTCGGGTTTTGCAGTAGACCAGCACCTCAGAGCTATCCAAGTTCTTACTGATTCGGTCCAGGGACAAAACCATCCCTGCCTCAGCTTTATCTTATGAGAAATAGGAAAAATAACAACATTTATGCTACATAGAGTTGTTACAAAATTATATGAAATAATAAATGTAAACATTTACATCAGAAGGAAAATGCAACATGACAAAATGGGGTTTATCTCTTTGAATGCAAGTTGATTTTTAATGCTTGAAAATCAATGCAATTCACCATATGGACAAACTAAAAAGGAAAAACCATGAGATCATCTCAAAAAAACAGAAAAACCTTGACAAGACCCAGCATCCATTACTGATAGAACCTTTCAGTACAAGAGGACTAAAAAGAACTTCCTGTACCTGAGAAAGGATCTATGACTTTCTTGGAGTGAACAGCATGCTTGAGAATGAGATTCTGTCTTCTTTCTCCTTATGATCGGCAATGAGACCGGGATGTCTGCTCCCAGCACCTCCCCTCTACCTAGCTCTCGGGGTTCCACCAGGATAGCAAGGCAAGGAAAAAAATAAACAATTAAAAGGCTTCCAGGTTGGAAAGAAAGAAGCAAAACTGTCTGTTTGCAGAATACCTGAGTGCCTACCTAGGAAATCTAGTACACTTCACCAAAAATTCCAAAAACTAAAATGAATGATGTAACTTAGCAAGGCTGCAGGATGAAAAATCAAAAACAAAAGTCAGTGGCATTTCCAGATATTAGGGACAATCAGAATTTGACGTAAAAAGAGTAGCATCATTTCAAAGAGTGCCAGAATACATGAAATATTTAGGGATTAATCTGACAAAAGATACACGAGATCTGTATCCTGAAAACAGGACATTGCCAAGAGGAATGAAGGAAGAACCGACCACATGTAGAGACACACTGTGCTCCCGGGTCAGAAGACTTGGCGTTGCTAGATACGGATTGTCTCCAAATTGAACAGTGAGTTCAGCACAAACTCCACCAAAATTCCCATGAGTGTTTTTGTGGGAATGAACCAGCTAAATGAACAATGCTAAAATTTAAATGGCAATGCAAAAGACCTAAAATAGCCAAAAACAACTTTGAAAGACAACAAAGCTGGAGAACTAACTGATTTCAAGAGCTACTTAAAAGCTGTATTAGTCAAGATAGTGTGGTGTTGACATAAAGATCGACTGATGCTATGAAGTCCAGAAACAGACCCACACGTAAATGGACAATTAATTGTTTACAAGTGTGCAAAGACAGTTCCATAGACTGAGGGCCTCTATATGCACGATATGCAAAAATTAAGTCTAAATGGAGAAAAAGCCTGAATGTAAAAACTGAAACCATGAAACATCTGGAATAAAACGTGGGAGAAAATCAGAGGGACCTTGAGTGATACAAAGGTTTTGTAGAGTTTACACCCAAAGTCCCATCTATGAAAAGCAACTGATAAGATACACTTGGTAAAAAGTAAAATCTTTTGTTCTGCTGCAGACACTGTCAAGTGAATGAAAAGACAAACCATGGACTGGGAGAAAACATTTGCCAAGTATACCCTGATGAAGAACTTTATCCATCTATATCTGGAAAATATAAAGAAGCTTCAAAATGCAATAATAAGGCAGAAAAAACTCAGTTTTTAAAACTAGACAAAGGATTTGAAGAGACACTTTCTCGACAACATGCTTTTGAAAAGAAGCACATGAAAAGATTCTATATGCAATTTGTCATCAGAGAAATGCACATTAAAACTACGATAAGTCACTTCTACATGCATATCCGTATGTAGGAAATTTAAATGGCTGACCATGGCGAGCTGTGATTCTGGAGGAACTGGAACTCTCGTGCCTCGCCCGTGGCGGTGGAAAATGTTATAAGCGCTGTGGAAAACAGTTTGGCAACTTCTTTAGAAAACACCCCTACCCTACGACCTGGCTATTCCACCCTACATACTTACCCAAAAGAAAGCATGTATCCATACACAGCTTGGACACAAACGTTCACAACAGCTGTCTATAACAGCTACCAACCCGAAGCAACCCAAATCTCTATCCTCGGGAGAGTAGATAAACCAAACCATATCCATCCAATGAAATGCTATCCATCCAAAGAAAATGAAGGAACCATTGGTGCGCAACATGGAAGAATCCCAAAATAATTACATCAAGTAAAAGAAGCCAGAGAAGAAGAGAGCACATGTGGTATGATTCCATGTGTGTACAATTCTAACAAAAGTAACCAATGCAGGGGCACCTGGGTGGCTCAGTGGGTTAAAGCCTCTGCCTTCGGCTCAGGTCATGATCCCAGAGTCCTGGGATCGAGCCCTGTATCGGGCTCTCTGCTTGGCAGGGAGCCTGCTTCCTCCTCTCTCTCTGCTTGCCTCTCTGCCTACTTGTGATTTCTCTCTGTCAAATAAATAAATAAAATCTTTAAAAAAAAAAAAAAGTAACCAATGCACAGTCCCTGTCGGAAAGCCAATCAGCAGCTGCTCGGGGATGGTGGTACCAAGAGAGGTAGCAGAGAAGAATCACAAGGTGGCACTTTGGAGGGTGATATATTTGGGGGTGAAAGATATATTCATTATCTTGTTTATGGTGATGGTTGCACATGCCTTTATATGTCAAAGCTTTTTAGATTTTAGACTTTAAATATGTAACTTATCGTATACCAATTATACAATTATACACACACACACACACACACACACACAATATATATATATAACCAATTATACCAATTAACAATATCAAACACTTTGAAGAGTGAGGGTCAGAAGCACAGTGGGAAAGAATGTTAGTTACCTTTATTATTTTTCTACCAGACGTCTTTCTGGGAGGTGAATGGCCTAGTCTGATGATTTTCTATTGATTTAACTTTTTTTTTTGTAAGAGTACTTGTAAAATGGAGGAAATTAATGAATCACAGGTTAAAATCATTTCCTCCAGCCATTCCTGTGTCTTTCAACTTCATCATAGTGCCATAGATACGTTTAGACACACCATCCGTCTTTCCCAGGATGGCTTCTGGCTCTCAGGTCATATTTTTAAAAGGCAAGAATTTGATTTTAAATACTCAGTCTTGTCTACTTTTACCAGCCTTCCTGAGAAATGATTTCTGTGTAGTAGTAGAATCCTGCCATACTAACTGGATGTTGGATGAGTTTGGATGGCTTTATACAGTCCTGTTGCTTCCAAGATTTCATCAGCCCAGAAAGTTCCCCTCTGCCTGTTTGCAGCCGCACACTGCTCTATCCCTGCTCCTAGCAGCTGCATACCCACTTCCCAAAACTTTTCCTTTCCTAGAATTTTATGTAAGTGATGTCACCTTAGTGATTATGCAACATAGCTTCCCTCTTCTGTATCTGGTTTCTTCCACTTCCCACAGATTCCTGAGACTCATCTGTGTTGTTATATATCTCAGTATTTCTCTCCTGGTGATTGTGTGTGGACATACCACTCACCTTTCGATGAACATCTGGTTGTTTCCAGTGACCCGTGTGTGTGCATTTGCTATTATGAGTGACACCGCTATGAACAGCCACATACAAGTCATTTGTGTGGAAATATGCTTTCCTTTTCTTTCCTAGGAGTGTGATTACAGGGTCATATCTTTAACTTGAGACACTGCCAAGCTGTACCATTTCCAGTTTCCACCAGCAACATGTGAGTGTCATAGTTGTTCCATGTCTTTGTGAACACTTGGAATTGTCTGCTTTTAAAATTTAGCCATTTCCGTGGGTGAGGAGTGGTTCTGTCCTGTCCCTTGTTAAAATGTATTCATGGTTAAAGTGCATTTCCAAAAGTATGATGATCACAAAATGATAACTTGCCTCCTCACACATTGGCCATATTTTTTTTTTTTTATTTCATTGAGAGACAGCACAACTGGGAGGAGTAGAGGGAGAGAGAGAATATAAGGCAGGCTCCAGGCCCCATGCAGAGCCCAATGTAGGGCTCAATCTCACAACCCTGAGATCATGACCTGAACAGAAATCATGAGTCTGACGCTTAACCAACTGAGCCGTCCAGGTGCCCCGACACTTGTCATATTCTTAATGAAAGATTCAGAATATAGATTGAGCTTTTATGAAAAACGAGAGAATGAATGAATTAAATAGAGCTTTTATAATAAACCACTATGAGTTGAGTGTTTTCAGCTAAGAAGGAAAATAAGGAATCCATCATTAAATGAAAAATATTTCGGGCATTTTATCCTGTAGGTTTTTGCATCCGTAATAACAAAAAAAAAGGGGAGAAAAAGATGTCCAAGATTAAAATTGCTTTGAATACTTCTGTAATGCATTGTGTGGTACATTTTATTAAACTCAAATCCACAGTTGGGTCAGAAGGGATTGTAGACAAGGAGACCCTGAAGTTGGGTCACAGGGCTGTGTGGAAATGCGGGGAGCCTCCAGGTACCGCTCATGGGGGTCACGCTTCTCAAGCCAGTCTGTGGGGTGTGGGGGGAGGACTGGAGAATGTGTCCTTTGTACACACATACCCACGCACACACAGGTACACATGCACTTGGGAATGAGTCATTGAATTCGGATTAGAGTAGATTGGGCGTTTACCATCAGTACTCAACTCATTCTAGAGGGGCTCTGCCAAAGAAGAAAATGTTATCAGTATCACTAGAAGCCCATTTTCGCAGCTCTTTTAGGGGTGCTCTTTGCCCTGAGGCATGAAAGCTGTGGCCTCATCAGTGGCCTTCACTGGCACCGCCGCTGTGAAATAACAGTTGAGGCAGCTGGAGGGGCCAGCTGGGACCGTCCACAGCCACCCCAACCCAGTCTCAGCAGCAACTTCAGCACGTGGTTTCAGTCCGAATCCAGACCAAGGCCAGGTTCCCAACGTTCTTCATGCCTCCTTCTTTGGACCGCCATCTCTGCTAATCTACTTTCTGCCTCTCCAGTTAAGAGGCTTTTCCTAACATTGATTACGCACAGCCTTTCATATTCCTGACATAATGGAGGGTTTCCAAAAATGATCTGCCCGATCCAGCATAAGGATTTGGGGCCATAATCTTAGCCCAAATTCACCCACGTGTTTGTCTTTCCTGGAAAATATCTTGAAATCCTTCATTTCTGTGACTGTTTGGAGATGCACACCAAGGCAAAGAGGGTAGGGGCTTATAAGAAAGATACAAACCCTGTGGTGACCTTTATTTCTCCTAAAGATGGTGGAAGTCTTCTACCACAGGCCCCAGATGGACAACATGAATCTCTTGCTGTTATAACTCAAAAACCAGGGATTCTTTTTATGTTCCCTAAAAATGCATGCTTTCATCTGAAGCCACACATGAACACTATGCTTTTTCTGGTCTATTTTACACCTGATAAAAATTACATAATGCCACGTGTCATTGGCTTGGGGGTATCATTTCCAAAACGATGGGATGGGCTTTATTTCCCAGGCGGTGGAAGCATTCTGGGATCTTGCCGTCGGAAGACAGAACAGGAGCGGAGGGGACTCGGCAACTCCCACTCCTTCAGTGGACGTGATCAACGAGAAATATTAGTGATGGCGTCTTCTGCATCAATCAGCCTGTGAGTTTAGCTTTGTACTTTATTTGATGCCCAAAACTACCTGGAAAGGACTGCCCGAACAGAGTCAATACACGGGCATTGTTTGCAGAAATGGGGGGAAATAGCTGGGAGGGTGCCTTTTCCAATGAGGCTCCTATTAATACATGCCTATGCACGTTTTGTCGAAGGAGCTAATAAGACGGTAGTGAAGAAGAAAAGTTCGCTATTAGATAACAATTCTCCTACCAAGAGCCATAATCTGACACAGATTGAGCTGGGCGTAGTAGTCCATTAATGGTTCACGGCTCATACAGTAATGACCTACTAACCTGACGCAGTGTTGCTCTCACATTTTGCCGTCCCCTGGGATGCTACTGTCACTGTGTTATCTATTGCCTGCTTCCCCATCAAAGAAAAAAGCGGAGCTGAAATGTATGTACGCATCCAACTCTGTAGTTCATTGCACACCAACCCCGGCAAGTGAAGGAACAATAGATTTATAAGTTTATCCTACATTAAGCCAAACACGCCTGACTGCACTGTAAATTACTAAATAATAAACCAGGTGGCGTGAGATCCTGACTTGGACAGAATATAAAAATCTATCAACCTGTAAAATACAATAACCATAAATGTGCTATGTAGCTGATGGCTCAGGTAACCATCCGCCACCAGGACCCAAGGTTTCCGCAAGAAAATTGCAACAAAGGCGTGCTAAATTGTAAACTTGGCTGCCTTTTCTTTTGTGCTCCCTGCCGGCAGAGGAAAGATCGCGGAGTTGAAACACGTGAGTGCTTGTTTTGTTTGTTCAATGTCTTTGTCTGGAATTGGCCACTTCCCTTGAATTCCGTTGATTGCTCCCAATTTGCTGCCACCCAGCATGGGGCTGGTGTCTTCCAGGATGCCGCGAGACTTCAGCCAGGGTCCTTGGGTGCCCAAACCTCACATTCAAATGAGTTTGAAACACTCTGCACCAGCCGGAGAAAGTGGAAAACACAGCGGGGAGAAGAAAAGCAAACTTCCGACGATATACACCTTCCTCTTGAGAAAAATACCTTAAAACTGGGTTAGCTCAGTAAACCCCATCCTAAATTCCACACTCCACTGGCCATCACAGAAATAAAATGAAGCTTAAGGAAACTGTGCTCTATCTTCTTCCTGCAGCCCAAGCGAGGGAGACTCCGTTCGTACGAATAGCGAGGAAAAAAAAACAAACAAAATTAATTTTATTTCAGTGAAAGATTCCAAAATGATCCCATAAATTGCAATTCCAAATCATACAAAGCTAATTAATTCCTTTTTAGGAGATTTTCAATAAGCAAACCAGGTTAAGTTTATATGATTTACAAACAGTGTTTACATTCATAGAGGTGCAACTAATTGCTACACGGTTTGACATCATTACAGGAAAATGCTTGGGGATGCAGACAGTTTAATTAGGGGTGGTTTCAAGTTCACTACATGATTACCATCACAGAGCTTTTCTAATACGCTTATGCAGTACAGTAATGCTGAAAAGTGATTACACGTTGCCCGCTGTCTGCCTAAATTTTGAATGAAAAACGATTATCCCCATACCAAGGGTCGCGTTCACACCGTTTGGATTTCTTTCCGAATCACGCTCACCTGCTTGCCCCCGGCCCCGTCTCTCCTCGTTTTGCACGCCAGCTCTACGGTGACTTTGTACGTGCATTTGGATCCAACATCTGCCTCCTTCGAGTGCTTCCAGATGATGCTGAAAACCTCCATGCTCCGCAAGACATCTCAGACGTCCGCCTACTTCGGGTACAGCCCCAGCAATGTTTGTAAATAATTGAGTTCCAAATTACAGCCCACTCTCCATTTCAGTCAGGAACAATTGTTTTGCCAGTTTTCATTTTTTAAAGTCTCCATCTGTGATGTCATCGTCTTCAGCAATCAACTCAAGCTCCTAATGACAAGGCTGTCACTCGGAAGTCCTGGGAACTGGAGCGAGGCTGGAAGTCAGGGAATTCGGGTCCCAGGACACCTGGGTGTTAATAAGCCCTGTCACCATCACAGGAAGGCCAGCAACTCATGTCCCAAACGTCGAGCTCCAGTTATTTTTAACAAACATATAACCAAGAACCAAACATACGGAAGTTTCTAGAATTCATAAGAATGTGCAAAAGACCCATAGCTTCTCCTGCCCTAAAGACACTTACAGTTTAGTCTTGGGGAAAAAGGCATGTTATCCAGGATCATTTCCTTTAGGAATTAAAAAAAATAAAAACAAAACAAAACAAAAACAAACAAACAAAAAATAAACAAGCTGAAGCAGCACCGTAGCAATGATATAAACAAGAATCTGACAGCTCCAAGCTTTCTATCAGACACATGTATTTCTAAGTTTCAGCCAAAATACTCGCAAAACACTTTACATTCAGCTGTTATCTACTCTGGATTCCGGCAATTCAGTTTAGAAAGATGAATAAATGATATAAGATTCCCCAAAGCAAACGATTTTAGAGTGTAAGTAACACCCTGAGGGGGTGCCATGGTTTTCTCCGGGATTTCAAAACACAAGCATCAGAGGAAGAAGATTTCAACAAATCTTAAACTGTTGGTGCCTGGGCTTAATGAAAGAGGTCTCCCGCGCTGACCGCTGCCCACAGGTCAACACCTCTGAGGACGGACAGACTCTAGAAGGTGAAGCATGACCCTGGGGCCACGGTGTCGGGGCCAGGCAGAAAACGAACATTCTCGTGGCGCTGTGAGCCCCATGGGGAGTCTGTGCTTTGGCAAGCTGCTTTGACTCTTTAAGGAAAGGATTTACCTTTATCAGGCACAACTGCTAATTTTTCTACTCACAATCAAATAACCAATTTCTAATTAACTTGAATTAACTCAGGCATCGTACCAAAGCATTACATATCTCTGTTAATAAGCAAATTGATAAATTCCAGATGTAAAGCTCTGAAGTCATCACAAATGATTCAAGCATTAAGAACTCATTTTAAGGGGCGCCTGGGTGGCTCAGTCTGTGCAGCGTCTGACTCTTGATTTCGGCTCAGGTCATGATCTCAAGGCTGTGAGATCCAGCCCCGCAGTGGGCTCGGAGCTCAGCGGGGTCTGCTTCAGATTCCCCCTCTCCCTCTGCCCCTCACTGCACTCACACTCTGCCTGTTCTCTCTCAAATAAATAAATAAATCTTAAACACACACACACACACACACACACCTCATTTTAAAAACTACACTGTTTATCTCTGGCAGACCACCAAGCAACATTTTTCAACCCATTTCACTAGTCCTGGCCTCCCGCTCTGCCTCCAGTCGCTCCCTCTGTCACATCTCCAGGAAGGACACCTGAACAGGTAAGTTCACAAACAAGTACGTCATCTCCACCGACACGAAGCCCTAGCTTCGATCGTGCTCCCAGGGTGGAGGCAGACTCAGCGCGGACGAGAGTCAGGGTGCACGGCAGGGTGCACGGGGAGGAGCGTGGAAACTGTGCCCTGCTCAGCCCCTCGGCCAGCTTGGACTACGACGCCGTGTGTTCAGGGCAGGGAGCCGACCACTGGCCCGAGGCCCTGCTCAGGCGCTGGGTCCACATCCCCATTCTACTGGCTTGTCACCAGAGGGTTCCCTTTCCCCTCTTTCTTCTTTTTTTTTTTTAATTTTTTATTTCTTTTCAGCGTAACAGTATTCATTGTTTTTGCACCACACCCAGTGCTCCATGCAGTCCGTGCCCTCCCCAATACCCACCACCTGGTTCCCCCAACCTCCCACTCCCCGCCCCTTCAAGACCCTCAGGTTATTTTCCAGAGTCCATAGTCTCTCATGGTTCACCTCCCCTTCCAATTTCCCCCAACTCCCTTCTCCTCTCCATCTCCCCTGTTTGTTATGCTCCACAAATAAGTGACACCATATGATAGTTGACTCTCTTTCTACCTCCGATTCCTGTGTCTCTTCAAACCCACCAAGCACCTTACACTGTAGGCACTTAATAATCGTTGTTTAATTAATTACGGCGAGGAAATTGATATGCCCAACACACTGTTCCTGAGCAGAGGAGTCACAGGAGACCAGGTGGGGAGCCCACACGAGCCCACGAGGACACACTTACCAGAGACTGTTGAAGGAAAACGATCGCTGTCGTTTCCCAACAAGAGGGACTTGTGTCTTCTGGGAAGCAGAGCCGCAGCCACCCTCCGACCCCTGGCGCGCTCCCAGACCGTCACAGAGGACACCCCGAGACTTCACCCGCCCGCAGGCAGGAAGTCGATCCCCAGCGAGCGTCCCCGGCGCCGGCCGACAGAGACGCTCCCGCGGCTCCCACCACGCTCAGGCCCCTCCGGTGCGCGGCCTCCAGCCCGGGTCCGGCGCCCCCACATCTCTCGGTCGTTTTCCTTATTCCCACATAGATTCTTGGAAGAATTCCTTCTTGGACGAGGCCCAGGCCACCGGCCCCCACATCTCCCTCTCGACTTTGTCCGGAATTCAGGTTCTCGCTCTCCAGCCCTGCCTTCTTCCCTTCTCTTCGCTTCCAGCGTTACCCACGGGCGTTGTGCGTGCGGGAGGTGATGGGATGGCCGTGGGGAGGTAACACGTTATCACGAGAAAATGAGCTTGAGTGGTTTTCAAGAATTAACGAGTCCGCAAAGACAGGAGGGGAGCCGCAAAGCTCCATCACAAAGCTGCCGTGGGTCACCCTGCCTCACCCGTTAAGCGGTGGCAGCGCACCAAATCCATTCCGTGGCACACAAGGTCCAGCTGTGAGGCTCAGCAAAATCCCAGATGACTGTAAGTGTCGGACCTTCCAGGTCACCTACAAATAGCCAAAACCACAAAGGTTAAATTGCAAATTCCAATCGTCTGCTGAATCGGGCCCCAAGGCCAACCATGTGGGCCACTAAAGCCACAAATGTCCAGTCGACCTGACAGGACAGGTTACCGCCTCCTAGACGCTGTGAGGAGGTACAGTCGTCGGGACGGTCTCGGCTGAAGGTAACAGAAGACCCCAGCTGACTGGGTTAGACACTGGAGAGATTGACCCCAGGACAGGAATTCCTAAAATGGCCTGGTGGGACACTGACAGACGCAGCACACTGGCGGGCCGTCTTTCTTCTTCCCCTCCACCTTCCGCAGCCTCCCTCCCGCCGCGGCCCGCCCCGCTTCCCCTTCACACGGAGGCAGCCCGACGTCCCGCAGAAGAGACGGCTCCTGCTCTCTTGTCTCCTTGTCAGTAGCCGAATGTCTCACAGGAACCCCTCAGCGTCTCATTGGCCCCAAGCGTTACGACCCGCCCGTACCTAACACAGCCGCGCGCTGGGAGCGTGGAACAATTAGGACCCGCTTCGACCTTGTATCAAAAACCGAAATTAATGCAACCGATTGAGAAGATCCCAACTTTTCTTTTTTTTAATGAAATGTGAGTATCGACGTGGCTATAAATGTGCACATAGACATTCCTACTTACACGTGTGTAGAGCCATGATGGAAGAGTTCTTGCCACGAGTTACGGTCCAGTTTAAGAAGCTCTGGCTTAGGCCAGTCCTGAGCTCCCCCTGGGGAAGGAGACCTCGCCTGCCTCTCCGGAAGCACTTGACCAGGCACGACAGGAAAAAAGAAGAAGCAGCAGCAGAAGAAGAAGCAGACCTGGACAGGACAGCATTCTGTTAGAAGAAGGGAGAAGGTATCGGACCCAAAGCAGCAGGTGAAGAGGGGATCTGGTAACTTGAGGGAGACAGTGGTCACGTGTGCAGAGAGACAGAAGGACTCAGAGCCAGGTTAATCCCCAGCCGTGCCAGCAGGCTGCCCGTGGGGTCCTACGTCAGCTGACACAGACACGTTTCCAACTGAAAGCATAAAGCGGCTATGGCGGGGTGTGGATCACAGGCAGAGGAGGCCCAGCGGATTCAATTTAAAAACTAGCAGCACGGACGAAGATCCTTGCCCTCTGACGAGCAAGTGAGAGGAACGCCACTAACCGCATGCCGGATTTATCGATTTCCTATGATGAGCTTTATGATACTGCTGAAATCATTATGTGGCTTTTAACGTGGTGTGACTCGGGAGACAGACATGTTGAGGGCTGTCATCACCAGGATGCCTTCTGCCTTCTGTGGTACCATCTTCGTAACCTGACGCAAGGAAATTCATATTTAGTGAAGAAGGAAATTACTTTGGGTATGTATCATTCAAATCCTTAAGGATTATTGGCTAATTAGGAGCACTGTAATGTAAATTTGCCTTGTGTCAGGTTTTCAGGAACAGTAAAATAACATAATTAAGCAGTGAACAAAGCAGATCATTTAAAGGCACTCGTGGCTGCACATGGATATGACGGCGAGACACATGCATTGGCCTGGAAACCAGAAAAACCCAGTCCACACCGTAGGGGCCAGAAATGGTTTCGAACAACAAAAGAGAAACTGTGTAAATTTGATTTAAATATATTGCTATGTCTTATGTGAAGGTTTTCATAGAAGAATTCCATTAGGCAATTAAATAATTCATTGAAAGGAAACAGAAGTTGTTCTTTTTGAAAAAAATAAAAATAAATCCAAACTAAGTTATTTTTAAATAAGCAGAGTGAGGAGCTAAATAAAAACACAACAAATAGCATGGAGGACATGGGGAGTTAGGAGAAGGCAGTTGGGGGAAATTGGAAGGGGAGGTGAACAATGAGAGACTATGGACTCTGAAAAACAATCTGAAGGGTTTGAAGAGGTGGGGGAGTGGGAGGTTGGGGGAACCAGGTGGTGGGTATTGGAGAGGGAACGGACTGCATGGAGCACTGGGTGTGGTACGAAAACAATGAATACTGTTACACTGAAAATAAATTAAAAAAAAAAAAACATTCTAGAGCTGGAAACCCTAATAAAAGGAGAAAATAAAATTTTAAATTTTCCCCACTTTTCCCCACATTTCCCCACTTCAACTTCTCTCTGGACTTGTGGTTGCGTGTGCAGAATTACCTGTAAAGCTGGAAAGCTTCGGCTGAAACCGTTGACCCCGAATGGCCCTGGGAACCCTGAGACTCTGAGACTCGAAGCCCGCGACACAGGAGCTCGTGCTCTGGCTGTTTGCTGCTGAAGAAGAAGCCGCCTCCATCCTCAGAAACCTCGAGAAGGCAATTGTGAAAACCAACGAATTCTGAAGGACTTTGGAAGAGACTTAAAATCAATTCAAAAGTGCTCTCTTCCCTCCTGCTCATCTGCGGAATGGGGAAGTGGTGTCTGGTTTGGTCCAGCTGACTGAGGGCAAAGAGGAGCTGCCTCCACCTCCGGGAGTCCCCAGGGCCAGGGGGGCACTCAGACCCCCACCACCACCTCCCGCCGCCACCCCTCCTCCAGTTCCCGGGGAGGGTTCCAAAATGACGTCACTCCTCCAGCCTCCCTGGCTCTGTACAAGAGAATGAGGGACAAGAATGGAAGAAGGAAGAGAAGGAAGGGAGAGGAGTCCGGTGAAGGTGGACAAGAACACAAAAGTCAGGGAGGAGGACGTCATGAGACAGACAAAAGGCATTTGGAAGGAGAGCGAGCAGAGCGGGAACAGGGGCTCTGATGTCAGCAGCGGGAGAAAGAAAAGATGAGGCTGTGGGCAGTTGGCACAAATAGACAGGTTAAATAAAATCGTTTTTAATCCTGGCCTCCAAAAGTCCACGAGAACATCCATCAGCCAAGCAGTTAGAAAGCCCCAGAAACCGCGTCTTGATAAAACGCCAGGCACCAGCAATGACGCAGGCGTTGCCAGCAGGAAAGCCTCTAGGATGGCATCAGTTCTCAACAAGAAAGAAGAAAACCAAGTGCACCTCAATGCCAGCTAACTTTCCTTCTGGCAAACCAAGGCGAGGGCCAGAAGACGGCAGATCTGAGCAAAGGCTGGCGCGGCCGTAGTGTGCTGTTTGCTCTGTTGGCCTGATTTATAACCACGGTTTTTTGTTATAATTCAAGTTCCTTCAGGGTCCTTCCCAAGACTAATGAATGACCACAACGTGCTGCATCTCCTACGTCTTTCCCACCAAATCAAATCCAAAGGTTATGACTTGGGAATGCATCCTCAAACAGGGCCCAGTCTCTGAACTTGCCTACCCGTGGCCCCCAAACCAGCTCTCTTCGATAAGCAATTCTGCACACATCACTCGCTCCGATTCCTTCCAAGAAACAGTGACGAGCCTTGCATGAGCTGGCATGTCACCTCTCGCTTTGGCCTTTCATTTTTTCCCTTGGGATCCAATGGCCACATCTTGGATAGGCCATGCAGAGGGTCCTGTTCTTAAATCGCACAAAGCAAAATGGTTGGAAAAACTCTTTGGTGCTGGACCGTGAACTCACCAATCTCTAGAATAAACTACATACGAGCTACAGAAATTTCACCAGAGGGTTACGTACGAGTCTTACTGAACGGACTCTTAAACCCCGGAGATTAACACGCAATATAGGTAATGCAGAATTCCAATACTATATGATTTGCAAGAATTCAGATTGTGTATCTGTTCTTTGGGCCTTTTTACATGAATTTTGCCTTCAACAATATTTACAGTCCTTTGAAAAGTGGGTCACTGTATTCTCCTGCCACTGAGTGATCAGAAGAACCAAAGAAAATAGTCATTAAGTTGACAAAATGTCCCATACATCCATGTCAGTTAAAAGGAAAAAAATCACTAAGATCTTCCCTGTGCCACTTTCCAGGATTCCTGACATCTGTCATAAAACTCAGGCCATATGTCTTTTCCTTCCATTAAGGAGACTCATCACATAACCAGGGCTAAGGTTCTGTCAAAAAGAATTATTGACTTATAAGCATATCTTCCCCCACCCTGCTAATGATTTCCACAAATACACCCACTGATCATCTTTTTTTATGTGCTTTATAGAAATTACTGGGAGGCCCAGGGGGCCATTTGGGGTCCTGTGCTTAGGGATTTGACAGGTAATGTTAATGAGACGCACATCCGTATTTATTTCAGGATTTATTTATTTAGAGCAGAGTGTTCTGGTTGTGTGGACCTTGCTGAACTGGCCAGGGGGGCGAAGGGCAGGGGGATGGTGGGAGAAGGGGAGCCGCTCCAAGCTCCCCATAAAGCGGCCGCCCGGGCGCCGTTTACTGCCTCTTCTGCAGGGACTGCCTCCGTCTGCCCTCATATTGTCAGGTTGACAAGAGGAGAAAAAAAAATTAACCAAAAGCCAAATCAAATAAATGTGCAACTCATAAATTCTGCAGCTAAAAATTTACCCCTGAGGGATCCCAGCAGTGCACAGTGGCAGGCGCCCCTCCTGCCCTCATAGAGGGATGATAAGTGAAGCCCGGCTCTCGCACCGGGAGCCCCTCCGCCTAGCACGCCAGGCCCCCTTCTGCGGGCTGCTCGGGATTATCGCCTCCCGTGCCGGTGGAGGGACCCGCCGAGCTCACGGGCCGGGCAGCACCAGGCCGACCATGTGGGCAGCACAGGCTGGACCCATCCAGGCTGGGGCACCAGGGCTACGGGCCAGGGGGAGACCAGCAGGCCAGGACCACCCATCCCAAAGCACCACCACGATGTGTCCCTTTGGACTTGGAGGTGCGGTTTAAGAAACGTCCCTCTTGCTCCCAAGGATTCAGCCAAACTCAGGAGAAAGCCATCTTTGGAGAAAGCCCGGCTGCCACCCGGCACCCCGAGGCAGCGGGCAGGGGGTGCAGAGTGAACTCTTCCAGGAGCCTTCTCAGAGCAGTTGTCCCAGCTGTGTCTTCAGAGCGCATGTGACTTGCGTTAGTGTTTGGGACAGTTTGCCAGGACAGCCAGGGGTCCCAGACCTAGCAAACTAAGACTTGCAAACTAAGTCCTCTCCCAGGCCATCCTGGTTGTCCAGGGAAAATCACGTTCTTATTTGGAAAAACTGGCAAACCTTTATGTGCAAATGACCAGCTCCTGGCAGGTCCTACTGCTCCCCAGACCTCTGTTCCCCACACACCCGGTGAGGGCAGAAAGACCAGGAGGCAACACACACGCCTCCTTCGCAGCCCAGGTGGCTTCTACCTGAGAGCAGAAGACGGGAAGAGCCTTCGGAGCACTTGGAAAGCAAAGAGGCGGACGATGAGTCTCATACGCTTCTAGATGATTCATCCCAGTTCAGACCTGATGAAGGGACGTGAAAACGCGCCGTGTGTGTATTTGCCAAACCTCTGTCACGCAGGGAAAATGAAAAAAAGGAGCCCGACCTTTTAGAACCAAGTCCGAAGGCTTAGCAGAGCTTTTTCTCTCAAATTACCAAGAAATAGTAACATACTTTGGCCTCAACTACAATTTGTGGTGCATTTCACACGAGGCATTTGTAGACTAATTTCAATAAGTAAATGTATATATGCACATCTATACTTTTTTTAAAATGTGAAACATTTGAATGTATTTCCACTCACTGAAAAATATGGCATTTTTCCAGCTTCTCTAAGATAAAAAGCACAGCGCTGGCACCGTATTTCCCTGTTAGCAGAAACTATGAATTTAATACAAACTCACATATGTAAAATTGCTTTCCATCAGCGAATGTTTTCAACTCACAGAGCCCTTATTTTTAAGGTATGCGTTCACGAGGATAGCCAGGGAAATGTTCAACATGGCCCAACCCAGATCGCTGGGTCTTGTAACAGAAAAGGGAAGAGGGGCTGCCGTCATGACTTAGGTTAGATTGCGGATCGTAATAAAACTCTTTTCTAAATGATGCCGTAAGGAACCCGTGAAGGTGATAACAGGTTTTAAGAAACAGAGCATGTTTTTATGTTTTTAAAATAAGAACAAATGAGTCACTGTCAAAAATATTTCTTGTTAATAATTATTTGCTCTCAACACTCTGTTAAATTAGGATTTTCTCCTTCTGCGTGGGCAATAAAAGAATTGATTAGCTGTCACTTTTAGGTGCTGAGTGACACCTATCTGAGGGGAGAAGGGCCTCTCTTTGCCATTTTGTTTCCATGACTGTAGGCATTTTGACTAAAACGTTATTCTGAGTCTCTCTCTGGCTTTGTCACGGAAATTCGGAGCCCGCTTTCTAGAAAATGCACACACAGGAATTGTTCTCTCTGGAAGGACACACCCTTAGATCTGCAGGGCCTTATTTCACATCACAGAAGAGGAGACCCATAAATCAACTAAAGGTAAAAGTAAAATCTGTAATAACCCGCTACCCCTTCTTCCCCCTCCCGCATCACAGCACATAAAACTTTGTGTCAAAAGGTCTCACATCACGAGTATTAATCAAAAAACTCTTAAAATACTCTACGTGCCCACTTCTGATGGCTAATTTGACTTCCCTATGGCGAAGCACTAATTTCTTATCTCAATCAATCGGTACAATATCCTTTTCCATCAATCACAGGGGGGGCAGGGGGAGTGAATAGTAAAACAGCACTCTTTTGCGAGTATAAAGCAGAATGAAGCCGAAAGGGGAAAATGGTTTTCCACCAGGAAAACCCACTGGAACAATGGGGAACAAAGGGAGTGCGGGAAGGAGAGTGGAGAAGGGGAAAGACGGCAGATGCCGCAGAGGACCCAGGGGGAGCACAAGCAGCTCCACCAGAGCAGAAGCAATCTCGAAAGCATCCAAGGCCAAGTGCAGCTGAGAGGAAGAGCCAATAAGAAAGTGAACAAGGTTCCGGGACCAGATGGAGGTGACGGGTGGACGTGAACAAGTCACAACTCAACGGAGGGATTACTGTGGCCGGGAGAAGACGGATTGAGCTTTCCTTTCCCAGGAAATGAAAGGGAAGTGCCCAGACTGGAAAGGAATTACAAAAGTTAACTCGGGCCCTTGAAGAAGCCAGGAAAAGACAAGCTGTGTCAGGCAGTGGGGACAGACCAAGGTTGGAGAGAGGGCAGAGGGCAGAGGGCAGAGTTCAGCCACTCCACCCCCAAGAACAGAACCCACAGGTGGGAAGCACCCGCCACCCCTGCCACCATCTTGCCTGGTTGGCTCCGGCCCCATCAGCCCTCCAGCGCTGGCGACTGAACGCACAGCTGGAGCCGCGGGTCCCCTGCTGCCATCTTCTAGAAGTGACGATGGCCTGCTTCGTGGCTAATGCAGAGGAATAAGATGCCGTGACAGCTGCGGACAGGTAGCTCTGACAGGCTTTGCTAGGTGCCAGGGCCACAAGCCGTGTGCTCCTTCGGGCAGGCTCTGGGGGCCAGGCACCTCGGTGACCGCTGCAAACCCAACTCCTGCGAGCAACAGACAAAGCAAATGAAAACAATTTTCTGATCGGACGTGGGAAGCTAGTGTCTGACATGGACATCTTCAATTTGGGGGAAAATAGGTTATATTGATATTTTTGTTGGAAAAGTTGCCCGGGTCAAGCCATTATTGCTGCCTCCGGCCACGTGTTCTGAACACAGAGGTCAAGTAGACCGCTGTGCGCCCCAGAGCAAGGCACACAAGGGCACTGCTGTGCTAGATGCTTTAAACGTTCCCAAAACGTACATCAGCTTGTTGGGCACTCGCTGCAAACTTACAGGGCAAGCGCAGGTGTGTACCCTAACCCTAACCCTAACCCTAGTGGACATACGGCAGGTCAGATGACCCACTGGGCCCCCGGGTGGAAAATCCTGTGCTGAGGTGGATCTGTAGCCACAGCTGATGGCTTCTGACTTCAGGAGTCACCCCAGCCTGTGTCGCAGCCAAGGGCTGGGTTCTTAGATCCTACTGGGACACTGAGAGGGAAGGGAAACCCTTCTCCAGCAAAGGCGAGACGGCCAGGGATGCCAGACTTGGCCCCCGAACATACACAGTTCCCAGTGAAGTCTGAAACTCAGAGCAGCACCAAGTATTCTTTTTTTTTTTTAAGATTTTATTTATTTATTTGACAGAGAGAGATCACAAGTAGGCAGAGAGGCAGGCAGAGAGAGAGGGAGGAGGGGAGGCAGGCCCCCCGCTGAACAGAGAGCCAGATGCGGGACTCGATCCCAGGACCCTGAGATCATGACCTGAGCCGAAGGCAGAGGCTTAACCCACTGAGCCACCCAGGCGCCCCTTGCAACAAGTACTCTTTAGTATAAGTATATCCCACACAATATGTAGGATATATTTCAACAAAAAAAATTTATTTGTTGTTTATCTGAAAGGCAAATTTAACTGGGTGCTTGGTAGTTTATCTGGCCGTCTTAACGAAGGAAATGTTAGTTCCTCCAGCCTTTCTTCCAAAACAGGGAGAAAGCCCAGAACAGGTGAAAATACCCAATGACATGCCTTCCCAGAGGCCAGGCACTGTAGGGTGTCGCCTTCCTTTCGAAACACTTCCCCCTCTTATCACATCAGCTCCTCCCTCGAGAACCGGTGCACAGGCGTCACTGTGCCAACATCATGGACAAAGGAAACTGTCATCAAGCTCGAAGGGACTTAGGAAACTCAGTGAGAGAGCCAGGGCACAAGGCCCTGAGCACAAATCCAGGCTCTCCATTTTAAAACGAAGAAGGATGTCCTGGACCATCTTCACCCATTGGACCAATACCGTTCAGCACCTCTTAAGAACCACAGATGCAGTTTCCTTTCCACATTTTGAATCCAACAGCATGATGATGATGTCCACCACCGTGGTCAGCTCATAGTCTGTAAAGCAGGAGGGCATTATTGCAGCAACGCTCCACTAACATAGCATGGGAAGGGCGGGACCCCAACTCTTCCAAAGGCCCAAAAGCTTAGAATAGAAATGATTTGAAAAAAAATTTTAGAACGAGGTAGATTCATTATTCTCATTTCCATGTTCCAGATCTATTAATTCAGCCTCTAAAGTAATCTTTGTCCAGAGTGCATAACTGTAGCAAATACTCCTGTTATCAAAGCTTTCGTTCCCTAAAAGGCAAAGATAATATGGACTGGGTATTCTTTTCCTACACATAATTCATTTAAGTCAGAAATGTTCTCAGATGGCTTCTTTTTTTCCCACTCTCCAAGTTTACGTGCGCCATGATCCAGGAAGATATAAATTACCAGTGGGAGAAGGGGGCAAGGCTGCTCCCTCCCAGGACACAAACACTGCGATTTCATTTTCCTGATACTTTTATTTTGCTGCTAATAAAATTGGGTGGTTAAACCTCCATGGTAGAGTATGAATGTAACAGCAGAGTTAAGCTTTAACACCAGCAAAAACTCTATTAAAATGTTGCCCCAGAGACTGTAAATTTGAATTCTGGCGCTGCTGGTCAGGTTGGGCCTGAAAACTAAGGAGAGGAAGTTCCTAAGTCTTGCTGAACAGGCCACACAGAAGGATTTTTTTTTTCCTTTAGACTAATTTCCTCACGGAGAAGAAGAATATGAAGAAGTAAGGCCTCCCGATTCCGAGTTGACTTACGAGAAGAAACAAGCCAGCAAGAAGCAGAGGAAGGGTCTCGGGGCGCACCTGTGCTCGGCCTGGCCGAGGAAGCCCCGACGGGCGAGGACGAGGAGGCAAGAGCACAAGTCCTTGCGATGCCCCGCGAGGCGGACGAAAGCCGCTTCATGGTAAGAGCGGCGTCCGGGAAGATGACACAGTCCCGTTCGGAGAGAAACACCCGTCGGTCTGCACCGTCGGGACGTGGGCTGTGATGTGCCTGCTTCTCGGCCCTGGACACACCCTCCTTTGGCCGTCTGACCCTGAGGCTCCTCGTCAGCCAAATGCAGGTCATGGTCCGAGGTGACCCAGGAGGGTCGCAGCTTCAAAACATAAACCTTTATGAACGCGCTTAGGGACTCTTCGAGGGGACAAAGGAGCTCATGAAAATGGCAAATGGTTCAAATTCAGTGTTCGCGTGGTGTTCACTCACTTAATGCTAAAAACGTCCTTTAAAGTGACAAGGGAGAAAAAGTCAGTTCCTGGCTTTTATCAGCAAGAAGGAGTTTAAAGCTTTATTTGGAAAAAAAAAAAAAATAGCACTTGTAATATCACCACGATGTCAAGAATTATACAAACAAACAAAAAATTTCGAGGAGGCTTGCATTGTATACGGCATAACCAGAAGCACGAAGATAGCAAAACTCCGTTAGAACTGCTGAAAAATCCAGAGAAATTCTGTAACGGACTTGGAACCTCACAGTCTGTCCGACAGTAAGAACAAATTAAAAGGCAGGCGATAACTGACAGCCCAGCTATCAGACGCCCTCCGGTCCTTGCGTGAAGGCACCGGCGATACCCGTGTGACGGCTTGCAGAGCGACCGTTCAAGACACGTTTCACTAACACAATCAATGAATTTAGCGAAGATGTGTTTAAGAAGAGAGTATTTGAGGATTTAGGAGCAGGTTTTAGAAATGAAATGGAGGATAAGCTAACAAATCTATCAGAAATAAGATCAACAACTTAAAATTTAAACCAATCTTGAGCATATATTTGAACTTGGATATGCGGAAACGGTACACAAGTCCCCACGGTTCAGAGAGGCGGTCGGAGGATCAGCGGCCCTATAGACAGTTAAATTACTCAGGAAGCCAAGGAATTTATCAAACATGAATTTCAAAGTGGATTCTGGCCTCCAGGAAAAAATGGAAGTGCCCATTAATGCACATACAAAATAAATGTTGTCCACAAACTCTTCGACACTGTTTATTTTTGTGGCCACAAATTGGCTAAAGGTTTTTAATTTATATAAAGTGGGACAAAAAGCCTTCCCCCTTCAATCGAAGTCATCTGGGTCCAAGTTGGGCAAAACTACTCACAAATACTGAAAGTGTAACAGTTGCCCTGACAAGTACAACACCAAGAAATCATTTGTCCTGTTTCACTTCTCTCAGTGCATTATTTATAACCAACAATTTGAGGACGTTAACATTAAATAGGTTCCCCACATGGAGGACATTCGTACAAACCCAACATGTATTATGAATGAAAATTTTAACAGCTCGGCAAAATTTGTCAAAGCAGATGGGCTGGAATGGACTGAACACCAAGTAAGCGTGAGTCTTGAGAAATTTGGACAGCATTTAGCTCATAACCTCAATATTTGTTTTATCGATCAAAAGAAATGTTAACTTCATCTATTGTTGACAGATAATTTATCAAAAAAATGTTTTAAATAAGGGAATATTTCATATCTAAGGTGGCTCGGGAAATTAGTGACTGGCCTTCAGGCCTGAGCCGCCCCCGAGGAGAGAAGATGGAGCATCATTTGTGAGACGACGGGGCCCCACTGCAAGGGAAGGAAGGAAGGAAGGAGGGTGGACAGGCCAGCCCAAAGGGTGGGTACAGGTAACTCCCATGAACGTCTCGTGACCCGCACTTCCTTGCCCAAGAAAATTTGACATACAAAGGAATAAGACTCCTCTTTCTGAAGACCCCAGCCTTCACGCGCTTTGGTCCGCTCTCAGAGTAAATCATACTGACATTCTCTTTTGTTCAGTGATTTCTGTGGAAAGTCCTTCTAATGGAACGTGATTGTTTTCCCCTCTAATCCCACAGCCACTGCCTGAGAGCTGAGGGCTGACAAAGCCACACACACCGTGGGCCCCAGCATTCAAACTCCCTGCCGTTCACACGTAAAGGCATCCAACAGGAGGAAGTCATCTGACCTAACATCGAAATTCACATCGCCTGCTTCTCCTGGTGACTTGAAGTTCTCCTCATGTGTCCTTATAAGGTCACCCTCCTACATGCACATGAGTGAGGAGAACAGGTCACCTCTTTGGGTCTCTTAGTCCCCATGCACACGAAAGAATTAGGCATAGTGTTCTGGAATGTCCCTTCTGACATTCTAAGAGTCCTCAAAATTGTGTGTTTTTAAATGTCCATGCCCATCTACCTCAGGTACATGAATGAACAAAGTGGCATCCCCTTTGCAAAGATGGGGAGACTTACCCATCAGTTCTGCATCTATCATCTCGCAAGGCAAGGGATGGCGTCGGTCTCGCTGCCGATGGGCCATTTGCTTGTGATGTGGGGACCACGCTGTGGTCATTCGTTATCGGCTCTGCTATCACACACCAGAGTTTGGAAGCACTTCTGTGCTCTCACTGCCCACAAGAGTTGCCTATGAATCCCCATCTGGGCTGCCTGGAACTAGCAGGAATTCAGGCACTTTGCCAGGATGGACAGCAACCTGGAAACACACTCCAATCTCAGGTGGTCAGAGCGACCACCTCCACGGCCAGTGCAAATGGAGCGAAGCACCAAATGTCTAGACTGTGTTTGCCCCAGGCACAGACTTCGGCCTACCCCACAACGGCCAGCCTGACCCAGGACCCAGCCATGCTGCGCAAATCTACCTTTTGTCAATAAGGTCTCTAGCAGAAGCTGAAGCTTTGGGTCCCCTCGTGATCTGCGTTGGGGAAGTGACAGCAAGACCTCTTGGCCCTTTGCCCAGTGAGGGGGCTGGGAAGTAGTCTCACCCCTAGCCTTCCCAGCCTCGCCCTACACTCACGGGATGCTTAGGAGAACCCAGAGACCACATTCTCTGTCCCCTGCCACCAGCATTCTGGTCTGTACCAGCTCTCTGTTGACCCCGTGCCAAGAAAGCAAAATGAGGCCATCCTGTGTCCGGACCCCAGCGTGAGTGGGCAGCTCACTCACAGTTCTCCACGAACACGCCTGCATTAGTCTTCTCGGGCTGTCATACCAGAGTGTATACTCAAGGTTGGCTCTCCTGAGGCCTCCCTCCTTGGCACGTAGACGGCCACCTTCTCTGTGTCCTCACACGGGCTTCCCACAGTGCGCCTCTGTGCCTGCATGTCCTCTTCTCCTAAGGACACCAGGCACACGGGATTAGTCATGCAAGGTTAGGGTCCCTCCGTATGATGTCATTTTACCCTATCACCTCTTTAAAGGCTCTATACCCAAGTGCGGTCACACTCCGAGACACTTCAACATATAAACTTGGGCGGCGGGGAGAGTCCGTCCATAACACGCCCGGGCCTGGCTTCTGCTGCCCCCCACCTGGATGCTTGCTTATGCTGCAAAGAGTTCATTACCAAACTGGCCGCTCTCCCCTGGAAATAACATCTACCCAGAAATGACAAGTGCTAAGGCAGCAGCTGCAAGAGAAATTGGAGGGAATTCTACCCACATGACCAGACAACCCGGGGTGGCAGTGCTCGCAGCACAAAGCCCGCTCACATGCCTGGAGTCTTTGATCTTCCAACCCACTCTGCGAGGGAGGCTGGGGAGGTATTAATCAATGAACACAGATTAATTTATGAGATGACGAGATGCAGAGAAAGTTGCCCAAGGTCACACAGCTAATTACGGCCCAAGTCTTGCGACGCCAAGAACATACTCCTTCCACTACCCCTCGTGGTCCCCTGTGCAATGCAGGGACGCCTGGAATACGATTTCACAGCACTTCCTTCAAGTTCAAATGCGTTTATCATCTTGCATAAGCTATGACCCCAACCTTCCCACAAGAAGATCGTATCACAATAAAAAACACACACGGTGCAGGTGGGTAACATGATTTATTAAATTTTCTCAATTTCATGTATAGGAAGTTCCTCCACACAGGAAAATTTTCTAAATATTGAAAACATATGTACATAGGACAAAGCTCCAAGAGGGAAGGAAAAAAAAAAAAGGAAGGTTTATTATAATACATCACACATAATAAATGTTTTTTTAACAAAGTCTGTATGAACTTTCCACATTAATCAAAAGTGAATGCTGCATGATTCTGTATAATTAACCAGGAAGTCATATTACAAGTGATAAATATCATAGACAATAAAGTGAAGCAGACGAATGCTGACCTTAAGTGCTCATTAACGATGCAGGGTTTTGATGGTCCACAATGCAATTATTACTTAGTTAATTGAAGGGTCAAGTTTCCCAAAGATTAATAATTAGACTTACAGTGGCCTGCTCATCAGAGGTTTAATAAATGCTAAAACAGGCCCCTTTAGGCTGCCATAATATCTGAATCAGAACCTTTGATTTCCCGCTGTCCTTGCAAAGCTGGGGACTTGAGAGATTCCATACTGAAGGCGAGCCCCTGTCCCTAGAAAAGGATGTGCTGAGGACCCACGCCAAAGCCTTGAACCTTGACTTTGGGAATGTGGGGCTATCTCAACGCCATTCCAAGGGGGCAGTGGGACAGACAGACTCCACTGGGCCTTGCCTGAGTCTGGGACCTCCAGATGAGCTCTGGCCCCAGCCATGGTGACTTTGAGACAACTGAGAAAGATTCTAATGGCACCTAAAGAAAATGACTTTGTGTTTACAAGATATGGGAAAGGTGTGACAAAATACATACTTGCAAGTCAAAATATTCACTCTCTTTCTCTGTACCTTTTTGGTCAACAAGCTCCTTCATGACCCAAACAAATTCCGAACGTCCTACTTCTTGGGCAGCTCCCCCATCCTCACCAGGGCAATGGAAACCCTCCATTAGTAGGACCCAGCGTCCTTTGCACCACTCAGGCAGGCAACACGCCCAGTGAGCCTGAGCTTTCCAGCCCCTGAGCTGGCCGGCTGAGCTCTCCCGGGTGCACACCCCTCCCTCCTCCTCTCCTGCCTCCTGGACCCGCATCCATTCTTCAAAATTCAACTGAACTATGACCCCGTCCAAAACACCTCCCCACTGAATCTCAAAATGTGAGTAGCCTCTTCTGTACCCAACAGCACTCCCTTATGGCAATTACTTCCGAAGGTAGACACGGGCCTCGTCTTCCTTCTACCTCCCTGTACACAGGGAGCTCCTTGTGGACTGGGCCAGGGGACCCCGACTCCATCTTCTACATGCTCAGTCGGGTGTCCTGCTTGCGGTAGGCGTGAAGAAACGCTTGCTGAATCAGAGGAGTGGGCGCGGAGGGAGGGAGCAGGACTCCTTCCAGAATCGCAGTGGCAAGTTCAGTGGAACTCGGATGAGTGGGACCCCTGGGTCCATGATGGACAGGAGTGGCTGGGGGCAGAGGGTGCCAGAGCCCTTCCACCGGTTGGCTCCCCAGAGAATCCCAGGAAGAGCAGAAGACGCCCAGTTTGATGAGTCAAAGGTAGCCGGGGACTTTGCAAGGGCGCGAAATCGGAAACAGGTCAGTGCCCAAGGGTAGGGGATTGGTTTCATGATTACTGCCTTCCTCCAGCAAGAGGCTGCAGAAGCCCGCACCAGCAGGTACAAAAGGCACGTGTTTGGGACAACGTCTGTGTGAGGAAACAGTAACTGGAGGACAGACCCACGCACACAAGCGCGAAGAGCGGCCAGGGCCAGGGCCCGCGGTCGCAGCTGACGTTTTCTGGTGTACGCTTTCTGCTTGTCTGTACGTTGCAAGGCTTCTCAAGTGACTCTACAACGTGTGGAGGGAGAGAGGCGCGGGGGGATTCACCTTCGGCTCTTTGAGGCGACAGCGAACTCTCAAAAAATGTGCGGAACCGTCGTGCGTCCCGAGCCGAGGCCCGTGCGGCAGCCGGGGACAGAGCAGAGGACCGGCCGCAGCTCTCCGGGGCCCCTGGGACAATTTGCCGCAGCCCCTCCTGCGCCAGTGAAATACAGAGCTGCTTCAGAAAAGCCAGAGCCAAGCACAGGAGTCCAAACGCCCTGACCTCTGCCCTCGCTCCTGCTTCTCCCCTGCGGCCCCACTCTCCTTGCCCAGAGCCCACCCAAGCCAGAGACCTCGTCCTAGTACCTGGACCGTCCCCCCACTGTCACCTCCATCCCTGCCCACCTTCTCTCCAGGACACCCACCCACAATCCTCCTGCCAGGGGCGAGCAGATGCCCAAGACCCCCGGCCCTGGAGTGCCCGCTCATTTCACACTTCCTTCCCCCTGCTCTTAAGACCTTAATGTCTCGGGCGCCTGGGTGGCTCCGTGGGTTAAGCCGCTGCCTTCGGCTCAGGTCATGGTCTCAGGGCCCTGGGATCGAGTCCCGCATCTGGCTCTCTGCTCAGCAGGGAGCCTGCTTCATTCTCTCCCTCTCCGCCTGCCTCTTTGTCTACTTGTGATCTCTGTCAAATAAATAAATAAAATCTTTAAAAAAAAAAAAAAGACCTTAATGTCTCTGTCATGGCACGTCGGAAGCAGTGACCCAGAGGTGAAAATTCCCTGTCCCGTGATCAATCCCTTGGGCCAGCCGGTCACCTTTATTTACGGTTCCTGTAAAAAGAACTTGCTGTGAATTTTCTCTCTGCCCTCCTATGCCCGCTAATGAGGCTCATTTCATATGCACTTATCTCTACTTTCGGGGGGCCGGTGACTTCTGAGCCCGTGCGAAAAGTCAGCCGCACTTTGCAGAAGGCTCCTCAGGCTGAAGGGGTCCGGGTGATCTGCAGGGTGCAAGCTTGTACCCCTCATGGGTGGCACTGAGTGCCTCCCGTGCCTATCAAGAGCATCGGATTTCAAGCCGAAACCTATGGCATCCCGACAGCGCCGTATTTTATGTCTTGTTTTTACTTCCTTTATTCGCCTTTCAGTGTAAACAATCCGTGTTGTTCTAAGAGGTCAGTTCCGCGCGCCGGAGCACCACGGAACTATTCAGGTTTAAAATGACACTACTGTTTAAGATCTAGCGGTTCTCAGAACACATGATTTACTGTTGTGGCTTTCCATGAGACCCATTTCATATCTCCAAGAAGGACCCGTCAACGTGTTAAATAAACATGAAGCCCGTGTCTTGTTTTCTTTCCAAAAATGCAAACACTGTGTTACTCTAATGATTAAATACCGCTCGACACACAACCAACCATTTCACAGTTGCCTCTTCCCCGTGGCTTCACTTTATGTATTAATTACTTTGTGTTCAGACAAAGGCTTTAATTAGGAGTCATAAAGGGTTTCTGAAGAGTGAATAAGTAGTTTCATCCGCATTAAACTGATAATAAACAGACATTTCTACAACAAGGAGCTGTCCGAGCACAACCTCAACCAAGCCTGAATCTATTAACCACTAACTAAACTCAGCCTCATAAAACATTGTTTGGGGATGTTACATGACAGTAAAAATGATTCAGATTGCCTTTATGTCCTTAAAGGGGAAATAAATTAATTGAAGTTTGGTGGATATTAAAGGCTGAAACTTGCCTGTGAATGTGAAAAATTCAACCAATATTATCTCAGGCTCCTAACAGTGATTATTAAAAATTGCTTGATTCTTTGAAATGACAGTACAAAAGCAACAAAAATCTCAATGTAATGGCTTTTTAAGGACAAGAGGCAAATATACGGGTGCTTCATTGCAACAGAGCTGGACAAAAAGGAAAGAGAGGTTCGTTCTGCCCATTAAGCTGAAACTCCACTGTGTTCCCAGAAACACACCATGTCATCAACAACGTCCCTCCGAGGGAGGCTCCGAGAAGAGAGGCATCACGCCTTCCTTGGCTGCCTGTGTTCGCGAGGCTTGATGTCCAGGCTTGGAGCAGCTTCTCTCCTCCAGGTGCTTCCACGAGACCGAGTCGGGCACCCTCGCTGTCGGTCAGCCGCGCGTGAGCAGAGGACCTCCGAGTACCTTCATTTCCAGCTTTGTTCCTCATAATCACCTCGAGCCTGGCGCCACCCAGTTCGCCAGTGTGGGTCAGGTGCCGTGGCTGGTGCCCTGAGTTTGCAGAACCCAGCCCAGTCCCTTCAGGGGGGCCTTGTCAGGATCGTCGGGGTCAGGGGAGGCAGCTTGTCTCCTATTTAACCTTCAGGGGCCTGCTCACCTGGGGGTCACTGGCCCTGGGAGACGCCCACACTCCAGGCCAATTCGAGGCCCTCCCACCTCCCAAAGCTCCTGGGTCTCCCCACCCCCGCCCTGTCCCAGAGCCCCCCTGACCTGCCCACCCCCCACCACACTGCCGCTCACACTGTCCGGCGAAACCGTCACCCCGAGGTCTTGCCTTACTGACCTGCACTTGGCATAGAAAATGTTAGTAAAATGAGGGGCACCTTGCGGGGGGGTGTCCCAGTGGCTCAAGCGTCTACCCTCAGCTCAGGTCCTGAGCCAAGGCTCCTGGGACTGAGCCCCATGCCCGGGGCCCTGCCCGGCGGGAGTCTCCCTGCCCCCTGCCTGCCGCTCCTCCTGCTTGCACTGTCTCTCACATAAATGCAATCTTCTACAGATAATCCGTAAAATGAATGGGACTGAATTTCCTTCGGCCTCTGGCCTCAGTTGGTGATGCTCTGACGGCAGCAGAGCAGGGAGGGGCACCACTACCTGCCTTTACCATGCACGTGGCTCCTGTCGGCAGCCCCACTGCCCCACACGGCCTGGCCTGGGTTTGCCTCCTCATGGACAGTTTCTTCTTCGTGAGCGTGTCAGTCCTGCCACACTGCGGCCACAACTGGGTGAGGCAAACAACGGAGCTCCTCAGGGCAGTCATGGGCCAGCTGGCCACTCAAGTGACTGGCTCTGGCATGAGCCTCCGGCCATTCCAGACTCCAAGTCAGGGGGACACAACCCCCTCCCTCAGACCTTGTCGGTCTGCACTATGGGATGCAGGCCATGAAGGAGATCTGGTCAGCCCCTAGAGGGGCAGCAGGTTCCCAGGGACGCTGGCAGCTAGGACAGAGGGCATAGCCTCCATCTCCTTGCTGCTGGGCCACCCTGAGTCTCTTGTACCTAGAGCAACCTGCCCATCTTGCCGTTGTCCTCAGTCTCATCTGCAATGATAAATGCATTGAAAGACGTTGTTTCTGCTGCAGAAATCCCAGAAGTAATGTAAGGATGGCAGAACCAGCCAAGAGAGGCAGGGGTAGGATATCTCTTGACTTTGGAATCCTCCTAAGCCCCCTTTGGCCATAAAGGTGTGGCCACAGCCAAGTTTGAGGGAGGTGCCCAGACTGGCCCATCCCTCACACCTCCTCTCTGGCGATGACATGACCCCCTCTGCCCCCACTGTGCAATTCTGGCACCAGAGCCAACAATGCCATGGTGTTCCCTTCCTCCTCTCATCCCCAGCAACCTATCCTCTCCAAACCCAAAGCTCCTGCTGCTTCAATCCCAAGTCACCCGGGACATCAGGCTTCAGCCAGAGAGAAAACAGCATCTGCCCCCAGAAGGACTCTGACGTGGGAGACTGCCCCTGGCTGTGCACAGAGGCCCTGGGGCCTGGGACCCCCGCACTCAGGAGGTCACAGACAGGATGTGTCTCCACATGCCCATGTCATTCAGTTAAACCTAAGTCACCAGGGATGCGAGCAAGAGACAGAACAATGGCCGGATGTGGTCCTGCTGTCAGTAAGGAGCTCTGGGCTCTTCTGAGATCACAGGAGCTGCCCATGGGGAAGACTTTCCAAGGAGCTGATGAGGATGTTACTCTCATCAGGTGAGCAGAGCTGGCTGTTGTTAGTGACTGAACCCAGAATGTCACTTAAATACACCTTCGGCCATCAGCAAAGGTGAGCTTTGTGGGAGAAAGAGCTCAGGAAGGGACCCACGGAGCTGGGACATCTGAGACAAGCTGTCTAGCCTCAGCTTCACTGTCCATAAAAAGCAAATGATCCTACCTATGAGGGACCCCAGTGAAGAGTACGTGAGATGCTCCCCAAAGAGCCTGAATCAACAAATGTTTGTCTCCTTGAATGCACAGGGCAGGTTGTCCGCTCACCATTTAAGCCCGTAAAGGACACTGTTTTGCGTACTTCTCTGACCCTCTACCCCGTCTGCGTAAATGCCACCCATATGGCATGATCTCATAAGTGCACCCGCTTAGTGTGCACAGATGCCCATGGCAGCGGCTTTGTGGACGTGAGACAGGAGATAAACCGAGGGCCCATCAGGAGGGGCTGGCAGGGAGGAAATCCCTCCTGTGTGTGCTCGGACCTCGGTGCCACTGGGAGAGGTACGGGCTCACCCGGGATAATGTCCAAGGGAGGGGAAAGCAAGCTTGCAAAGCCGTCCATACGGGAAGGTCCTATTTGTTCAGTAACACAAAAAGAGACAGGCAGACAGAATGATGGAGGGAAAAGCACACATTTACACACACACGTGCACAGAAGATAAGCTTACTTCTCATTTTACACCTTTCCTGTTGTATATAAGACACAACAGAGCCAAAAGCGAATTTCCCTATGGTCAGAGCAAAGACCTTTGCACCTGTCCTCATCAAACAGAGAGAGAAAAGATTCAATGTAAGAAAGAAATTTTGTGGTGACATACCCAGGAGGGAAACAAAGGAAGAGAGAAAGAGGGAGAAAGGAAGAGGTAAAGAGAGAGGGAGAGAAAGGAATCAGGGGAGAGAAAGAGTGAAAAGGAAGAATGAGGGGACCACAGACAAAGCAACCAGGTCAGGATACGGCTGTGCTCATGTAGAGATTTAAGACAAGGTTAAACATACGTCACTGTCTTCTTTGTGTCCGTGAGATGTTCAGGCTGTGGCTAGACCCCAACGACATCTAGCACACACGAATACAAAGGAGCCAAGCATGACGCAGGCTTAATTAAGAACTCAGAGTGAAGATCCAAAAAAAAGTGTAACACAATGGTGAATACATTCAGAAAATGTCAGCTGCTAAATGTTTGCGCTTCAAATTTCATCTCCAGTTGGGTGAAAATGTCCATGGATCCCAGGACGCTGGAATAAAACTCCATGTGGTTCCATTTTTATGGGTGAATCTGAAACCAGGTGGTTCTGGAAAGAGAGTTCCCACAGCCCTTGCCCTCCTGCGGTTTCTCCGGATGCTTAGAATGTTTTCCTAAAATGAAATTACAAACATGAATCTCTTCTATGCAAGCAAACTTTCATACCAACTATGCCAATTACAGGCTTGTCATTTTCCCTTTGTAAACCCCAATTTTTAGCCATAAAAAATGTGCTTATGATACAACATTTTGAGCTCAAAAGAATCAATTGTGTGGGTTTTGGGGGGGAAGGGGGATGGGACTTGCAAATGTCTTCTTAACTTCCTTAAGGGGAAACCGTCCTACACAAATTAATCATTACTAGTTTTGATCATAATTCAGTGACTCTCTAGGAAATTATTTCTAAATCTTAAAAAAAAAGTTAAGTCATAAGGTAATCTTTTCTAAAATCATTACTAGAGGGTCTCCTGAAAATGGAGAGGGAAAGAATACGTTCATGAGGAGGGAAGCAAGGATTCTATAAGATACGACAAGCGAGACTGTGTGTGAGATAATCTCACATTGTTCGGGAAAGAGCATATGTGTGTATTGATGATAAGTCTAGGCCCCCCGCTAGGTGGGCCCCAGGACTTGTTCTCCAATATGTGGGCACAGTGCTGTTGGGTAAACAACAGGCTTTGAAGCCAAACCTGGAAATGTCCGTCATTAAGAGCACTGAGCTATATTCTTAGTATTATTTCATGGAGGTTCCTCCATGTGGTTTAATACAGCTATACCTTTTTCTAACTTTGACACATTTGAAGATAGAAGATCTACAGGGAAATGTAGAATCAAGAGCCATAAGACACTGGGTTACAGTTCATGAGAATTTGCAATTTAAGTGTATGATGACTGAAAAGGAGATGTAGATGCATCAGGAAATGTATCTTTCAGCGGGTGCCTCTACACGTAGGTTAATTAAGTCACCAACGTTCTGGAGAGGAAAGTGTCGAACACCGTGATCAAGTGAACTCTTCTCCAGGGTTACACAATTTATAACCCACACCATCCTCGGAGGGGGAGCAGCTACCTCTGCCAGGCTTTCAGAGAGCCGGCTCCGAGGCATTGAGCTAGCCCTGCGGAGGAGGAGGGAGACGGCAGGCGATGCTGCCCCTCCCTGCCCACCGATGGCCGTCCTCAGCCCTCTGGGCAGGCAGGGATGGGGAGTGTGTCCAGAAAGCCCAGAGAACAGCCAGCGCAAAGCATGCATCTCCCAAAAGCAGGCAAGGACACAGGGGCACGACGGAGAGATGCCCCAACTTTCATCCAGTGCCCACCAGCCCGGTTAATACACCAGAATCTGGAGTCTAAATCCAATACACACAGCCTGGGGCCTAGGCGACCCTAAGAGTTTCTGTTTTACATTAAACCGCATAATTCCGCATTGGTCTTCATCATAATGAAGGTGACATTGAGTTCATTGAGCAGCGCGCTCGCCTCTGCCCTTGAGTGAGGTAGCGAGGTGCCCAAACCACACCCCCAAGATGCAGCCTTTACAACACTCCTCAGGCAATCTGCCCCAGTTCCCGCTCTCAAGGGATCTTAGTGACCCCCCATAAGCTAGGGACAACAGAAGCAGAGACCCCTCCGAAGTCCTCACATCCTAAAAGGGGGAGTCGGGGTGAAATGTAAAATAATCAAGACTGGGCAACCCTCCGTGGAGACCACGAAGACAGTGGGGCTGACATAATCGTCTTAGCCGTCCACAGCAGGTGAGAAAAGGAATCTGTGGGTCCAGGGCGCGCCCCGTCCGGGATACCCCCTCAACACCCCACGAGACAGCTTCTGCTTCTTACAATCAAGTGCATCTTGAGACAGGTGCCCAGAACAAAACCTTTAGTTCACAGCTGACAACAACCGAACAAGGGAAACAGGCTTGTACAAGACGCCACACCGGCCTGTCCACTACCCGGGTCCTGACCCAAGTCCCAGCTCCCCGTCCAGCTCTTCGTGACACACACAGTCCTTTCCCTGTGCCCACCTCCTCCACAGTCGGACAGAGACACCATCTTCCTTTCCCGTTGAGCAAACAAAACCCTGGCCTAGTGGAGGCAGCCCCGGCTTAAAGGCCCCTCCGCCACAGCAACCTCACGCACAGTAAAGGACACGTCCCGGACCGCCCCAGAGCTGCATCTTCTCGGTGGAGATAAGGTGTGGGGGCTCCTGGCACGAGGCACGTGGTGATGGAGGGTCCGCGGGAGCAGGACAGGCGTCGGCCCCAACACACCCGACGGCCCTTCCGTCTTAGACAAGAGTCTTAATATATCCACCCTTCATGGGGGTAAATGTCCCACCTGGTTTGCCTGCCAAGGAGACACCCTTTCTCGGGCCACACCCGAGCTGCTGGTGCCCGGACCCCGCCACCAGCAGCAGGACGGCAGGACACACGCGGTGGCGCACACACAGCAGGGGCTCGAGACGCGCTGGTCCGGGCGTGAAGCGCCGTCAGGCGAGAAGTTCACATCGGAAACCCGGGAGGCCCGGGCTGGAGGGACGTCCCGCGCAGGCGGATGGGTTTGTGCAAACAGAGGCACATCCACACTTTTTTCCAAAAGTCATACCTCGAAGGGAATACAAATTAGCACGGATGACCACCAGGAATGCAGAAATGAGATGCGAAAATTGGATTTTTTCATACAGAAAAGACGACCTGAAGGCGAAACTCGAGAGACGAAGCTGAGCAAACAAAGCCAACGCTGGGCCGGTGGAGAGGGCCCAGGGCTGCGCCGCTGCGGCCGCCGCGAAGCACCCAGGGGGCTGGCAGCCGTGCTCAGGCGGAGCGGGCTGGCACGGCCGGGCGGGCGGGCGCCACCCACCCTGGAGGGACACGGCGCGGAGCAGGACCGCGAGGCGGTGCGGGCGCGGCAGCAGGCTGGGAAGGGTCTGCGCGCAGAGCGTCGGGACGAGAGGGACCACGGAGCTTCATCAGCAACGAAATCATATGCCCCAAGTCCCTGCAACGGAAGGTGGGGGCCGGGGGCGGAGGGGTAACCCCACCTCCCCCTCCACTCCTGAAAGGAGGCTAACAGGAGTTGGAAACCCAGCCTCGCCCCTCACTGGCTCGGTGACTGTGTCGGGAATATGCCCAGTGTCCGAGCGGAGTCCCGGTTTTCACGGAAGCTACGAGGCGGTGCGCACAGGCAGACAGAGCAGCAGAGGAAGGGCGGAGGGGAAGACAGAAGATGAGAGCAAACCACGGAAACACTCGTCCTCTCCCCCAAAAGGGGCCCGTACACCAACACTCCAAACACGCGAAACAAAGCTCAAAGAAAGACACATATTAAAAAAAAAAAAAAAGGACAGGTAATAGAGACAACAGTGTGAATTCATTTGAGATGTAACTAAGTTTATAGAAAAGCCTACCACAAACTTTAATATAACCATGTTTAAAATTTTAAAGATAATTAAAACATCAATATTTCCATAAATTATTTTAAATTATGAATAAAAATTAAATAAGAATAGACATATATGAAAGAGACAGTTATAGCATCTTAGAAATGAAATATATAGGCACTAAAAATGTTTTTTTATTTTTAATTTTTTTTATTTCTTTTCAGCATAACAGTATTTATTGTTTATGCACCACACCCAGTGCTCCATGCAATACATGCCCACCCTAATACCCACCACCTTGTTCCCCCAACCTCCTACCCCCCACCCCCTCAAGACCCTCAGGTTGTTTTTCAGAGTCCATAGTCTCTCATGGTTCACCTCCCCTTCCAGTTTCCCTCTCCTCTCCATCTCCCCATGTCCTCTGTGTTATTTGTTATGCTCCACAAATAAGTGAAACCATATGATAATTGACTCTCTCTGCTTGACTTAGTCTCTTCAATAAATGGTGCTGGGAAAACTGGACAGCTATATGTAGAAGAATGAAACTCGACCATTCTCTTACACCGTACACAAAGATAAACTTGAAATGGATAAAAGACCTCAGTGTGAGACAGGAATCCATCAGAATCCTAGAGGAGAACATAGACAGTAACCTCTTCAATATCAGCCACAGCAACTTCTTTCAAGATATGTCTCCAAAAGCAAAGGAAACAAAAGTGAAAATGAACTTTTGGGACTTCATCAAGATCAAAAGCTTCTGCACAGCAAAGGAAACAGTCAACAAAACAAAGAGGCAACCCACGGAATGGGAGAAGATATTTGCAAATGACAGTACAGACAAAAGGCTGATATCCAGGACCTATAAAGAACTCCTCAAACTCAACACACACAAAACAGATAGTCATATCAAAAAATGGGCAGAAGATATGAACAGACAATTCTCCAATGAAGACATACAAATGGCTATCAGACACATGAAAAAATGTTCATCATCACTAGCCATCAGGGAGATTGAAATTAAAAAAAACAGATAATCATATCAAAAAATGGGCAGAAGATATGAACAGACACTTTGCCAATGAAGACATACAAATGGCTATCAGACACATGAAAAAATGTTCATCATCACTAGCCATCAGGAAGTTTCAAATTAAAACAAAACAGATAATCATATCAAAAAGTGGGCAGAAGATATGAACAGACACTTCTCCAATGAAGACATACAAATGGCTATCAGACACATGAAAAAATGTTCATCATCACTAGCCATCAGGGAGATTCAAACCAAAACCACATTGAGATACCACCTTACACCAGTTAGAATGGCCAAAATTAGCAAGACAGGAAACAACATGTGTTGGAGAGGATGTGGAGAAAGGGAACCCTCTTACACTGTTGGTGGGAATGCACGTTGGTGCAGCCACTTTGGAGAACAGTGTGGAGATTCCTCAAGAAATTAAAAACAGAGCTTCCCTATGACCCTGCAATTGCACTACTGGGTATTTACCCCAAAGATACAGATGTCGTGAAAAGAAGGGCCATCTGTACCCCAATGTTTACAGCAGCAATGGTCAAGGTCGCCAAACTGTGGAAAGAACCAATATGCCCTTCAACGGACGAATGGATAAGGAAGATGTGGTCCATATACACTATGGAGTATTCTGCCTCCATCAGAAAGGATGAATGCCCAACTTTTGTAGCAATATGGACAGGACTAGAAGAGATTATGCTGAGCGAAATAAATATGTTTTAAATGCATATGATGGGATAAATTCTAATAGGAGCACAATCCAGAGCAAAGAGTGAAATGGAAGATGGAACTGAACATCACACCAAGTGCAAAGTGTGCTGCTGAGTTTTTTTTTAATGTGTGAAAAACCTGTTGAAAGTCAAGAAGATTTCATAGAGATCATTTTTTCATGTATAAAGTTATCAAACCTCTCTGATATTACCTAAAACTAATAGGCTATTGTATGTCAACTATATTTCATATTAATATTTTTAAAAGAGGCAGCAACAATATCAATAATCTGATAAACCAAGGTTTATCAAATTGGAGTTCTTGAAGCTGAGAATAGGACCAAAGTGATATTTGAGAACTGAAAATAAATAATTGCTGAGAATTTTAGAGAGCTGGAGAAAGATATAGTCTTTAGATTGCAAGAGTGACCCAGCAGAATAAATAAAAAATCTATGCCTGTGTAACATAATCATATGCAGAACATTGAAAATAAAGAAATATCCTCAAAAGCTTCTAGGGGAAAAAAAAGCAAAATGATAATTACAATGGCAATTCATTTCCCATCAGGAACATGAGATTCCAGAAGGAAATGAAGTAATACCTTTAAAGTGATGGGAAAGTTTTTAAAAATAAATAACATTACCAAGGACTTCAAACCAGTTGAACTATCAATCAAGAGTGAAAGCAATCAACAACAGAAACACGATTATCTGATTAAAAAATAGGCAAAATTCCTTAAGAGACATTTCTCCAAAAAAAGATATATAAGTGGCTAATAAACAAAAAGATGCTCAACATCACTAATCACTCAGGAAACACGAATCAACATCACCATGAGATACTTCTTTACACTCATTAAGATGGCTATTACTAACAACAACAAAAAGGGGATTGTGGGAATGTGGAGAAATCAGAACTCTTAAGCATTGCTGGTGGGAATCTAAAATGAAAAGAGTCGTGATGGAAAACAGTGTGGTGGTTCCTCAAAAGACAAACACAGAATTAGCCTAAGACCCAGCAATTGCACTTCCAGGTAAACAGCCAAAAGAAGCCAAAGCTGGCACCTGAACAGCTGTATTCACCCCGTGTTAAAGCAACATTGCTTTAACACGATAGCCAAAGGTTAGAAGCAACTCAAGTGTCCATTGTTTAATGAATGGACAAACAAAATGTGGTATATGCCCGTGACAGAGAATTATTCAGCTCTAAAAAGGACTGAAATTCCAACAGAGGCTAAACCAGGGAGGACTGTGAAGACATTGTGGTAAGTGGAATAAGCCAGACACAAAAGGAGAAATGCTGTATGATTCCATTTATACAGGGTCCCTAGAGTCATCAAATTTGTGGAGACAGAAAGTAGAATGGTCACTGCCAGGGGCTGGGAGGGGGAAAGGAGAGTTACTGTTTACTGGGAGCAGAGTTTTAGTTTGGGAAGAGGAAGACGTTGATGGTTATAGCTGCACAATAATATGAATGTAAATATGCCACAGAATTGGGTGCTTAAAATAGTAAATTTTATGTCATGTATTTTCATCACAATAAAAAAGTGCAACCATAAAAAAGTAGTGAAGCAGGGGCACCTGGGTGGCTCAGTCAGTTGAGTGCTTGACTCAATCTGGGCTCAGGTCATGATCTCAGGATCATGACATCAAGCCCTCCATCCTGGGGCTCTGTGCTTACTGGGGAGTCTGCTTGAGATTCTCTCTTTCTCCCTCTCCCTCTGCCCCTCCCCCCTGCCCTCCTCCCTCTCTCTCTCTATAATAAGTAAGTAAATCTTTAAAAAAAAAATAGTCAAAGCAAAATAAAGATGTTTTCCTGTACACAAAGATTTAAAGAATTTACAACCTACAAATCCCAGTGAAAGATCTATGGCAGTATATGTTGAGGGGGAAGAAAGGAAATGCAAAAGGAACTGGTGAGAAATGAAAAGAAAAATGAACACTGCAACTGATAAAATATCACACTACTTTTAACTATTAATTTAGAAAAAAAGCTTTTTGTGTTAAACAGTCGTCCAACAAACCCCAGCAACAATGCACAGGGTGGAAACACAGAACCGTATACCAAGTCCTTATTGTAGAGATAGAAATACTGAACAACTCTAGCCTTTCTTAGAACATTTTTACTTAAGTATCTTAAAATTTTAAAGGTAACTACCAAAAGAATGGAAATATAATCTGTAGCTTCCAAAGTAGCAAAAGAGGGAGGAATTACATAAAACAATCAATTTTCAAAATAATAGAAAAGATAAAAAGAAGGCAAAGAAATTGGGGGAAGGAGAAAGAAGAAACAATGAAAGAAGAAGAAGAAGGAGCAGGAGGAAGAGGAGAAGGGGAGGAGGAGAAGGAGGAGGAGGAGAAGGAGGAGGAGGAGGAAGAAGGAAGAAGAGGAGGAGAGGAGGAGGAGGAGGAGAAAAAGGGGAGGGAGAACAAATAGGAAGAAATTGACATTTACAAAAAATAAAATAAGGTGGTAGATATAAGACTAAACATGCCTATTAATCACAATATATATTAATTGATTAATTTTACCTATTAAAAGAATATGTTATCTGACTAGACTTTTTAAGAAATCTAGGTATATGTGTCTTATAAGGAATACACGAGGCAAATCCACACAGATAACTGAAAATAAAGAAAAAAGATATAACAAGCACATATTATCAAAGGAAAAGGGAGGTGTGCTCTATTAACATAAAATGAAATCTGATTTAAGCCAAAACGTTGTAACTACTATAAAAAGTGACACGGTATCATAGGAAAAAATTTCATCGGGAAGGTATCAACAAATATAAACTGTGTACACTTCTAAAAACATATTCCAAAATGTAACATTAAGCCCAAACTGGCAACACTATAAGGATAAATTAACAAATCCATAATGACAATATTTATAAACTATAAACTACAAATAGAAAGGATGTTCCTTAACCTGACAAAGGACTCTTATTCAACACCTACTCAATACATCACACAAACATCACATGAGACTTTAAAAGATCTCCTTAAACCAAGGATAAGACAAGGACGCCTATTATTGACTACTTATATTTAATATTGTTCAGGAGGTTCCAGACAATGTGATAAGAAAAGAAAAATAAATTAATGTTTTAGAAATAGCAAAGGAAGCGATGACATGATTGTCCATTTCTTTTTTTTTTTTTAAGAGTTTATTTATTTATTTGACAGAGAGAAATCACAAGTAGGCAGAGAGGCAGGCAGAGAGAGGAGGAGGAGGCTCCCACTGAGCAAAGAGCCTGATGTGGGGCTCGATCCCAGGACCCTGGGATCATGACCTGAGCCGAAGGCAGAGGCTTTAACCCACTAAGCCACCCAGGCGCCCCTGATTGTCCATTTCTAAGTACAATAAAATCTATTGATAAATATTAGAAATAGTGAGAGTTCAGCAGTTACTAAATACCAAGTTGTGGAGGCACAGTAATGGCCCCCAAACATGTCTACATTGAATTCCCAGAACCAATGAATGTATTACCTTACATTTGTATATATGATGAAGGTATGAACCTGGAGATGAAGAAACCATCCTGGGTTATCCAGGGTGAGCCCAGTCTGATCCCCTGAGTCCTTAGAAGGGGAGCCATACCAATGGAAGGAGAGTCTGAGAGATGCAATATTGGTGGCTTTGAAGATGGAAGATGACCGTGGGCCAAGGAATAGAGGTGGCCTCCAGAAAGTGGAAAAAGACAAGGAAGAAGATTCTCCCCAGAGCCTCCAGAAAGGAACACATCCCAACTACATCTTCATTCTAGCCCAGTGAGAATTCTGACCTAGAAAAAGGCACAATAATTAGTTTGTGCTGTTTCAAGCCACTAAGTCTATAATGCTTTTTTATGGCAGCAAGAGATATCAACACACAAACAAAAGTCAATAATACATCCATCACCGAACATCCTAGCATACAATAGAGATGTTAAAGTTCTCTTTCACAATAACAACAAAACATGAAGAGTCCTTAGATAGAAATGTAAAACAGACCTGTATGGAAACAGTATGAAATACCATCAAAAGATATAAAAACAAGACCTAAACAAAGGTGAAGACGTATCCCAGACATGAATTAGATCACCTTTTGTCATAAATATGTAAACTCTGCAGAAATTAATTTATAAAGTCGATGTAATCACAATTATAATGCCAACAGGATCTTCCGTGGAACATTACAAGCTTATCTTAAAATTCACCAATGAAAGAGCAAAGGGTCAAGATGGTCTCAAGAATGCCAAGGAGATAAGCAACGTGAGAATTGCTTCTCAGCAATCAGGGCTCTTCTTAAATTCCATTAGATAATGCAGCAAGTTCTTGCCAGAGGGACAGATAGAAGACCAATGGAAGAGAACAGAAGTAAGAAAATAATACATATGGTATATTTCCATTTATATAAAGTTGGAAGAAAGGCTAAGCTCAGGAGTGTACTGTGTAAGGATATATGTCCATGTGGAGAACAATGAAGGAAACTGAGTGAGCAATTATCATGAATGTTTGCAGAGAAGAGGGAGGGGGTATGATCGAGGAGTGGCCACAGAAACATTCTAAGACACTGGAAATGTGGTGCCATAGGACAGTCGACAGTTTCTTATTTTGTTTTGTTGTTTTATTACAATCCTTAATTATGGGTAGTGTCCTTCTGTTTGTATGGTAAGTTTTACAATAAAAATATTTTAATGACAATAGCATTGGACTGACAACTGCTCATCCCTAAGAACAATAAAATTATGCTATATATTCAAATGCATCACAGATGGATTTAAGACCGAAATGTGAAAACCAAATGTTAACACTTTTAGGACAACATTCAGTAGAATATTTTGCTCTTATGGCAAAGAAAGTTTTCTTAAACACAGAAAATATAAAAGACATAAATTTAAAAATTAATAATTTTGACAATACTGACATTAAAATATCTACCCATCTAAAGACAGGGTAAGGGACTGCTGGGTGGCTCAGTCAGTTAAGTGTCTGCCTTTGTCTCAGGTCCTGATCCCAGGGTCCTGGGATCAAGCCCCACACTGGGCTCCTTGCTCAGTGGGAAGTCTGCTCCTCCCTCTCCCTCTGCCTGCCACTCCCCCTGCTTGTGCTCACTCTTGTTCTCTCTCTCTCTCTCTGACAAATAAATAAATAAAATCTTAAAAAAAAAAAAAAAGGCAGGGTGAGGGGTGCCTGGGTGGCTCAGGCAGTTAAACATCTGATTCTTGATCTCAGTTCAGGCCTTGATCTCAGGTCATGACTCAAGCCTTGCACTGGGCTCCACACTGGGCATGGATCCTACTTAAAACAAACAAACAAACCAAAACAGACAGTGTGGGGGGAAAAAAGTGGAAAAAACAGCCATAGACAGGGAGTACATTATTGCAACAAGCAAATAAGTAAGTCATTATACCCAAACACACACATTTTATTTTTTAAAACCTCTTCCAAATCAACAAGAAAAAACAGACACACCAGCAGAAACATGAGCGTGTGCTACGAACAGGCAGTTTGCAGAAATGGAAAATAAGTGGCGGACAAATATAGATAAGGCAAGAGACTATACTGATGGTCTATATTCGTATTTGTCTCAGCCTCATGACTAATTAAGGAAGGGCACATTACAAAAATGAGCTACCAATTCACACCCATCCAACAGGCAAACCTACTAAAATCTGGCGATTACAACTGTTGGTCAAGTATGAAGGGGGAGAAAAGGAACCTTTGTACCAGCTAGTGAGAATGCACATGGTACCTACTGTAGGAAAGCAATCTGGGCATCCGACACGACGTTGAAAACCCTTGTATCCTGTAACCTAGCAACCCTGACTTCCAGGTTGAGACTGTTGCTCACCCGTGCGAGCATCTGAATGAGATGGACACCAGAATGTCTATAACCACATCGTAGCTCAGAGGGACCCACGGGAAGTGAGCTAACACCCACCGACAGGAGAATGGGTAAACTGCGCAAATTCCTCCAATGAGAGAACATAAGGCAAATAAAATAGACGTACTGGAGTCAAATACGTAATCTCAAAAAATACCGTGCTGGGTGGGACAAGAGGATACAGAGAGTATAATACCATATATATATTTTTTTCTTTTTACTGTAAGTCATTATTATCGGTAACATTTATGATATATAAACATGTTGTAAAAGTGTAAAACTAGGGCGCCTGGGTGGTTCAGTGGGTTAAAGCCTCTGCCTTCGGCTCAGGTCATGATCTCAGGGTCCTGGGATCGAGCTCCGCATCGGGCTTTCTGCTCAGCAGGGAGCCTGCTTCCTCCTCTCTCTGCCTGCCTCTCTACCTGCTTGTGATCTTTCCCTGTCAAATAAATAAATAAAATCTTTTTTAAAAAAGTGTAAAACTATATACAGGAATGATAAATACTAAATTCATGTCAGAGGTACCTTTCATACAGGGGAAAGGACTGGCATCACAGAAAAGCACCTGGGTCCTTTGTTTCATCTGTGATGCTACGACTGGATAAAGATGGTTGGTGTATGAGTATGGGTCTACCAGCCTCTATGTTTTTGGGATGCTTGACATATTCCCTAATTTTAAAGAATGCATTTTCATAAAGAGACCCGCAGGCCCTCTGTGGGGAATATTTGTCTGTGGCTGCGGTCACCAGCCAGGCCCCTGCTCTATGGAGTCTCACCAGTATCTTGTAACCACCAAGACACAACCTGCCGCACAGAATGGGGCCCATATTTTTGATAAGACATCAACTTGCTTTACACCACAGCCAGGAATGACAAGCAGGCAAGATGATACAAATTTTTGTCTAAAAACAGAAGGAAATGTTACTGTTTATAAAGCAGTCCAAATGTAATGAATATTTATAGGTAACGAAATCCAACTTGCCAAAACGATCTGATTAATAATAGAGTGGGAGAGCTAAACCTGGTAACCTTTTATGATAAATTATAGGCTGTGTGTCAGTGGTCCTGGGGCTGGCAGAGGGTGACTCATTGCTCCCGGCCCCTCCTTTCGGAGGACCTCCTCCCAGAATAGCAGGCTCAGACGGAGGTGAGAAAGGGGGTACAGCCACCTGAACTTGTCGGGGTCAGGGAGAGTGTAGGAAGTTTCCGAACCCAGGAGCTGTCAGCTGGAAAAACAGACGGATTTGGGGGAGGTCTGCCTGGGATAAAAATGTGGTAAAAATGTGGTCTGTGCGCAGAAATCTGCAATCACATCATCTCTGCCCTTCATGGTCTAAAATGCCGTGGCAGGCAGCCCTTCTTCTGCACCCTGCCCGTCTCCCACAGAAGAGAGCCCGCATCATACTCGGAAATAAATGGTCTGCGGTTGACATGCGTGTTTTAACCCCTGTGAACATTAATGGTAGTTTTCTGCACATATTGATTGCCAACGAAGCCCAAAGTGTAGAGCATTAATTCTGAATTCCGAGATGTTTGCCAATTCCTCCCGGACCCTTCGTCCTCATCAGCACTTGGTATTTTGAACTTCTTTTTCTCTGCATATTTTAAAAGAAGAAATTTAGGGGCTTATCTAATCTGATCTTGTGTCTCAGAAGCCTGAGTCATTTAATGGGTACGTCGATATACACCCACACTTAGGCTGAGACGAATGAGCACGGTGGCGCCTTTGCCTTGGCAGGAGGACCGGGCATCAATCACCGAGATGGCTCGTGCCGACACATCAGCCATTGGCATCCGGTCCCCGCACCCCCCTCCTGATATGGTTGAAGACACTTCCAATATATCAATAATGATGTGTGTCCAAAACCTTCTCAGGGGGATCGCACGAGCCAGGAGAGAGACATATTTACCTAAGCCCGTATTATATTCCAGTTACCTCTGCTCTGCAGAACCCCAGATGTGACCTCCCCAGCTCTCTGATATATGGGAGAATTTAGCTCACGTGTTCACATGTCACTGGCCACAGCCATGCTCAGGCACACCGAACAAGGTACGGCGTCAGAATCTGAAGGAGTGGACCTCAACGGCTCTGGTTTCGGGCTGCGCTGACCCCATTGTGGGTTCCCACAACCACCCACTCACAAAGCTATGACTCCCACGCTCTGCCGGCCTCTTAGCTTCTCCACGGATCTGTGGCTATTTGCGCTTTCAGAGGCCTTCCTGGCAGCTCTCAGCGATGTGGCTTTTCTCCAGACATGCGGTCTGCACAGGGCTCACTCTGATTGCTTCGTGGTCAGACCCACCCCTGGTGGGCCCCCGCCACTTCCACCTGCCTCGCAGCTCCCCTGGGCCCCACAGAGCCCCGCCCTGGAAGAGTTCCTGGTGCTCCACACAGCAGCTCCCCTACTTCTACCCAAGGGGCCTTGGGTCAAGGACCCCCCCAGAGGCTCGGTTATGTTGCCCCCAAATGAGGATTAAACTATCCACCTTAGGAGGAACCCCAGGGAGAACCGGTAAGGGTCAGTAAGACAGGAACATCTGCACGCGAGAGGCCATCCCCCCAGCCAGTACGGGAGCTGTTGGTTTTTCCCTTCTGGCATCTGCAAAGAACCTAAGAGCAGGGAAGTGGAAAAACGAAGACAAAGAGAAGAAACCAATAAAAGTTTTATGAATTATACAGAACTGCCGAAGGTGTTGTCTTTTGGGGTGGGTGCCTGCTCGTGAATGACTCTGACCCTGGCAGAGGGTGGCCAGATTCAACAAATCAAAACCCTGGATGTCCAGTTGCACGTGGATTTCAGATAAACAATGAATCATTTGCTAGTATAAAAAAGTTCTTAGTATACTTATAATAGAAAAAAAAACTAAAAATATGATTCATTATTTCTCTGGGACTTTCTCGTTGAATGCCTCCTGGGAGAGAGGAAGGCAGGGAAAAGGCATCCCAGGGAGAGAGGGGAAATCCAGAGACATTCGGGGCCCTTATCCAGCTCCAGCTTCTCCGGCGTGGCAAGCTGGCTTTGGGGAGCAGCGTGACTGCCAGGGAGCGGAGTCCCCAAGCTCACCCCCGTACGTGATCCCCGCAGACACCACGCTGCCTCGCTCAGGAGAGGACCCGAAGCAGGTGACGTCGCTGTTCTCCGTATGCAGGTAAACACCCAAGCAGAAAGACTGACATTTTGTTTTGTGCTTCTGTTAATGGGGACCAGAGGAGGAAAAGAGTTTAGTCTCCTACCGAGGAAACTTTCCGAACCTAATTACTGGAAACCTAATTAATATTGGAGGAGGTGCCCTGGTTCTCAGAGGAAGTGACATCACCAGTCGTGCCTCACCCTCCCCGGTAGACGCCTAAGAAGAAGACCAGGAAAAAACTGGTAAAACTTTAGGTAAAAGAATTTTACCGTTGGGGCGAGTCTGCCCGTGAAAATATAAAGGCCTGACCAGGTTCTTCCCTGCTCCTTTTCCTCCGCGCTGGGCTGGAACTGGAAACACTAAGGCCCAGAGATCGCAGACCGGCTCCTTAGGGGAACCGCCCAGGGCAGGCCAAAAGTGCTCTTGTGGGCCAGACCCAGCCCGCTGCCTGCTTTGTGTCTTCATTCTACATTTTTTAATGATTCAAAGATTTCAAAGAAGACTAACATTTTGTGATATGAAAATTAGACGAAATTCAAATATCTGTGTCCACAGTAAAGTTTATCGGAACACAGCTACACTCGTGTGCCTTTACCTATGGTCTATGGCTGTTCCCATGCTTTAAGGGCAGGACTGAGTAATTCACGCCAAGAAGTCGTGTCTGCAAAGACGAAAGTATTTACCATCTGAGCCTTCCCAGAAAAAGTTGGCCAACGTGAAAACAGGGAGCAAGTGGCCCAGGAGACGGAGGCCACACGCCGCTGCAGAATCCTGGGCAGGGCTTGGAGGACCGTGCTCGGGGACGCTTGCAGGGAACGGCTGCCGAGGAGCCTTGAAGCAGGTGGAGCTTTGGGGACAGTCCGGTGAGCGTCTCCTCCAGCGGCTGACCAGGCATGGACTACACGCTTACACACTCACACTGCCCTGTGCACACAGATTTACTCGGAGAAAGAAAACCTCGTTCATAAGTGCTGAATATTTCAGTAATGGAACAAACTCTGCATAAAGGACAAGCTTTAAAAATATTCAAATGAGATCTTCTGACTTAAATCATCCATCATGATGCTCCAGGTTTCCAGCCTTTAACGCCCCTGCTCAGACAGTCATTCCTTCTCCCTCCTGTGTCTTTAGCCTCCCTACTAGAGCCTTTCTGCAATGAGTCTTCAAAAACCCCAATAGAAAAACCTCCCTGGACCCCACACCCTCTTCCAGACCTCCCATCACGCCCTTCGCCTTAATATCAGTCTCCTCCCAAAGACACCTGTGTATGCTGCCTGTGCCCCCCCAGCTCCCCTCCCCCTCCAGCCCTGTTCTCCCTCTCCCTGCACCCTCTCTGAGCACAGCCACCAAGGATGACGGCTTCCTGCAAATGGGCACCGGAAAGCCGGATCCTCCACAACCTCTCCCTCCCGTGCGACCCTGCCGGGCTCTGCTTCCGTGTGCGGTACTTTCTTCCCCAGCCCCTCTGGTTTCCTTCCTTCCTCTGGGGCTTCTTCTTCTGGTCTCGCATCTTTGGTCTCTAAACAGATTTTCTCACGACACATCAGCGCTGACCTTGCTCTCTCTCCCTCGCCTTTACCTTCAAGTGTGCCGTATACTGTTGGCTTTGTCTAACGAAACACCAGCTCAGAGGAAGACTCTTCCTTTGCTCATCAAGGGTCACCAGATTTTTCTCAGGCCTCATGGAAGGAACAAGATCATAGCCCTCTCCCAAAAACTTCCAAGAATTCCCTCCTGGACGTAAACACCCGCTCTTCCATCAGTGGCCTCCCCGTCCCACTGGGGCAGCCAAGGGAGGCTCCATAGCAGAGGCTCGGAACATGGTTATGGATTCAAGAGGAGGTCCTGACAGTAAGGTACAATTGGTGCATAATCAGAAGGCACGAGGACTTAAAAATTCAAACTTAAATGGAACTTCCAAAGACGACTTCTGTAACCTCCCGGTGTCTGGTTAAAACCTCCAGACACTCTTTGTAACATAGAAAAATAATTCTGACAACATTTAAGACCATAGAGCTAAGTGTGTGGGATGCTTCTGTTTGCTGGACTTTCCTGGCTGTGTGACTCTAGGGAACTGTCTTACCTTGTCTGGGCTTCAGCGTCTTAAGCCACCAGAGGGAGACAGTAATGCTTGTCTCTCTGAGTTACTGAGAAAACCAAACTCTGTACATGGTGTCCAGTGCTAAGGACAGAAGGAGGCGCATAAAACGCACAGAGTAAATGATGGTGCAAATGTCCATTCTCCAGGAAAAGTAAAATAAAGAAACAGTGCAGCAGGGGAAAAAGGGGGCCGTTCAACAGAGGGACTGCCAAATGCCCAGACGAGGGCAACAGCAGTTTCATAAAATGCAGGAAATGCCAGAAGGCTCTCTTCATTCCTGCCAAGTAGCGATGGCTCCGCCCACCTCCACGCTGACCCAACGATAAAACCAGGAGACAGACTAATGCTCTGCTGTAACCTAACAATATTAGATCAGGCTTTCATTATATGTGGTGTTCCAGGGGACGCGTGGCTTAACCTGTGGTAAATTTAAATCTGTTTAATGACTTGTATTATAACGAGCTCCTACCATAAATAAAAGTTCCCAGGAGAGGAGGGAGTCTCAGGTCCCATTACCATGTCATTCATGCTGATAACTCCAACACGAATGGGTGCACGGGGTCGGCGGAGTGTTTGTCAGCCATGCCTGTACGCATCGTGCGGGGCTGGACACTGACCTCGTCCCACCGGCGACGGACAAATCCCCACTAATCTAGGCCAAGCTGGCCGCTCCTGCATCAGACCCGCGCCCACCCAGCAGAAAACCATCTCCGGAAGCCCCGGGCCCTGGGTCTGCCCACATCCAGGGCCGGCCTGGAGGAGAAGCACTTCCCCTGGCCCTGCTCACAGATCAGTAGGACAACAGGTCGGGACACGGAAGTTGGGGCCCGCGCGGCTGGCCAGGCCTCAGGACCCCTGCGGCACCAGTCATCTGAAGCATAAATCTCGCGGGGACTCCTGACAGACAAGCCCCGTTGACAGCCGTGCAATTACCGCCGACGGCCGACCTTCCGACGAGGTTCCTTTGAATTATAGGAATCTTATTAGAAGCCTCTGACCTCTTGAATTTGTGAGGTAGAAATGGCCTGAAAAGCCAATACTCTTATTTACGCCAGCTCTGCAGAAAGGCGAAGTGACTGTACGCGGACGGACAGACAAGCATCCGCATTTCTGCACACAGTTCTGAGCTCCGGGCGGGGCCCCTCTTACCAGGAGGGCTCTTTTCGCACCGCACTGCCTGCGGACACGAAGCGAACCACCCTTCTGGTGTCTGCTGCAGGCTCTGCAGGGAAAGTTCTAGTCCTCTTGAGTTACAGAGGAGGAGAGGACGCCCACGGGAAAGCAAACAGCTCAGCAGCCCGTGCTCGGCTCCCCTGTCCCCTGGGCCTGGGCGCAGCCACGTGGGTGGAGGGCGGTGGGGCTGACACCTGGCAGCAGCCAGTGAAGGAAGATGAGAAGAGGGCGGGGCTTTGCCAGGGGCGGGGCTTTGCCGAGGGGCGGGGCTAGTTGGGGGGGTGGAGCCAGTATGGAGGGGTGGGGCCAGTGATGAGGGCTTCACAGAGGGGGTGGAGCTGGAGGGAGGGGGCAGGGCTGGGGGAGAGCAAGGCGGAGGAGGTATTTTACAATTTATCCTACAAGAGTGGGGGAGGGTATCTTTTTATTTTTAATACAACAATTAAAAAAAATCAAATTAGAAAGTGTAAAAGCCCGGGGAAGATCACTGGGTCTCCTGGTTCCAGCATGTCACACGGCCTTTAATTTCCTTTTCCTGGCGCTGATCCATTCCGAATCCCAGGAACCGGACCTCCTGGCTCGCTCCCGCCCCCCATCAGGCATCCCAGGAACTCCCTGTCTCCGCCCTGAATGTGTCGCCTTGCTCATCTGCATCCAGTCCTTTATGTGATGTAAGCTGTTTGGGTTCAAGGGTGTTTCCACCAGCACAGCATACTGGGGCCTGCATTTTCTCTGGGGTGCGCAGTGAGCTCTACATCAAAGCCTGATTGAGCAGAAAATATGTGCTAATGTTCACAGCAGTACTCTATTATAGTATAAGTGTGCTTGTAAATATTCACTACATGTTATTGCGCCATTTGAACCAAGAATATTGGGAGGTGAGAGGTCGGCCTAATGCTCTCTCCGGAGGCAGCGGTTTTGAATATAACCAAATGGGATAATGGTCAGGAATACCCAGAGGGGGCAATGTAACACGTCGTAAAGAATTGTGCTGTGAGTTTTAAGTTTTCAGGACAACAAAGATGGCTCATAAGCAGTCATTATTAATGGAATGACAAGGCTAATGTTAAGCAGAATGTCTTTGCCACAATAAATCTTGTCCCTGTGCCATTAGTACTCCTTACAACTGCAAATAGCAGTTAGGTTATAACCTAACATGGCAGAATTTTATCCTCTCAATCTCTAATGTATTTTATAATGCTGTTAAAGTCAGGAATCGCAACTGTTTAAGCTCACTTAATCTAGGAGAAGTTTAAACACGAATTTTAAATGCAAAAAACTGCTTTGATATTAGTTTTTCTTAATTAAATAGATCTTTTTAAGAAGTAGATCTTTTTAAACATGCATCAGCCTGTAGTAGATGAACATTGTTGAATTTTAAATGCCATCTTCTATCCCGGCTCAACTTTGCCTGTTGTGATGAGTCTTTTTTTTTTTTTTTTTTTTTTTAAGAAAAGACTTATCTTCATGGGAGAACCAGGTTGCACTCTTATCTGTTCAACATCCAAGCTCCTATTGGGGACTTGGTCAATCTTTTAAAACAACTTCTCTTTACACTTTCAACATAGTTTCTTTTTAAAATTCGTAGCTCATCCTGCTGTCTTATGTGACTTCCTTTAAAGATAACAAGACTTTGAAGAAAAGATGAACATTACGCCCTCCTTTTTTTTCTTCCAAAATGACCACAAGGATACTGAGGAGAGGAAGGCAGCGCTGAGCCGGAGCGTACCGGTGACGGAACAGCAGCTGCGGCAGACCACCCACCTCGGGCTCCTTGCAGTTGACGGTCCCGAAGAAGACCGCAGAGGGCAGGTGTGGGTGGCAAGAAGATGCGTTCGGGGGACACCTGCTGGGAGTAGGGAGTACCAGCCCTGCAGTTCTCTGAGAGGAAGACCTCACTTCTTCAGTGCCTACCCTGCCTCCAGTGGTACATCTAGCCTTGGAACACCTGGGAGATGGGGCCATCCATACTCCCAGAATGACTTGAAGAATTTCTAACACATTCACCGAGTGCGCTCTGAACCAGCGAAAGGGCTCCATGGCTGTGCTCATTCTGGCTAAGTGAGCCTCCCCTCCTGATGAAGACCCCACATCTCCCCTGGAACGGGGTCACAAACAGAGGACAGGTGTGACCTCGCGGAACTTTCAACATGGCAAGACAAGCAGGTCACTGAAGGGGAACGCCCCCCAAAGCTTCTACAGCAGCTTCTTCTGGGGGAGATCGTGGGCTGCTGGTCAATTTTGTCATGGGAACATGTCTGGTTATCCTCACGCTTCCTCCTCACTATCCATGTCAAATGCTGCCTTTATATGCAGTAACTGACAACATTTATCTATCTTTTCATAGTTCACATACACAGTATCACACACACGCCGTCATTCTGTTGTCACAACCGTGTGAGACCGTCCCATCACACAGATGAGCACACTGACCCAGGAAGTGGCTGGGACAGCATTCACCCATGCAGTAAGTGGAGGTCTGGCCTCGAATCCCGGTCCTCTGAGTCTGTCTGCCTCTGGGTACAACTGCTTTCCATCATGTGCCGTGAGGTGTCACTGATTCTTAAAGTGTGAAGTCACTCTCGGATATACACAACTCTATCACATTCTCAATGTTAACCCAAGGGTGCATTATGATTGTGATCGTTCCTATTTTTTTAAAGAATAAACACAAATATATTTTAGATTCTTTCTGAAATAAATTTTGTATGTATCTTTTGACTCTTTCATCAGAAAAATGTTTCTTTTTTTTTAAAGATTTTTAAAAATTTATTTATTTGTCAGAGAGAGCACAAGCAGGGGGACCGGCAGAGGGAGAGGGATGAGCAGACTCCCTGCTGAACAGAGAGGCTGATGTAGGACTCGGTCCCAGGACCCTGAGATCATAGCCTGAGCCAAAGGCAGTCGCTTAACCCACTGAGCCACCCAGAAACTCCAGAAAACGGTTTCTGACCTAGGATCACACACCTAGAAGGAAGACTAGAGTCACTCCAGAGGGAAGAAAAGTAAAATGCCAAAGGCAAGGGTTGGCCTTCCATCGCAGGAGTGTCCAGGCACGCGCAGGATCCCAGGCTGTGGGGCTGCTGGAGCACGATCCTTCTCCCCCAGCCTGGTCTCCTTCCCACCAGGGCCACAGCCAGAGCGAGGCCAGGTGTGCTGACGTGGCAAGGTCTCCATCCCGCGAAGTGAGACTGCACGCTGCAGAATGTGCAGTGTGTCCATCTCACAAACGTGTGTGCCCAGACACACGTGTGCACACACAGAAGGCACACGTATAGGCACATGCGCACAACGCTCACACGCGCCTCGTCTCCCGGTGTGCGCATGTGCACCGGCAGGTGCCGCAGAGTGTCTAGCGGGGCGCGCAGAGAGTACGCAGCCGCGAGTCCTGGGAGGGAGGACGCGGGGGCCGGACAGGGGAGTCCGGGAGGGCTCAAGGGTGATTTGGCTCTGCTTGATTGTTGAAAGTTCTTAAGTCCAAAGACTTTTTAAAAATTGCTGCAAAGATGAACGTGCATCTTTTCAGATCACTGTGGCTGAAAACGACAAGCACAGGGCCTAGCGGACCTGCATTTCGCAGAAAGTGCCCAAGTGTCCCTGGGCCTTTGCGTCTCTCCAAGGAACCTCAGAGTCTCATGCTAAGTGGACCAACTTTGCGGCTGCTAGGTCAGAAGGAGAGAGCCCTCCCTCGGTTTTCAAAGGTTCCGGCTTGGCCCTGCAAGGTGGGCCTCTCGGCAGAGCCCAGGGCCCCTCCGCCCAGGCGGTGACTCTGCGGGCAGCCGCAGCGGGACCCTGACAGGCTGCCAGGCAGGCTCTGGCCAGCCGGGGCGAGGTCTGCGCCCACCACCCTGGGGGCTGTGCTTTAACTGAAAATGTGTGTTTAATGGAAGAGTCGCCGGCTCCACGTGTGATCAGAACGCAGGCTCCCCTCAGATTTGTAATGGGAACAAGAAGTGTGGCATGGCATGTTTATGTTCTGAGAGATGGACGTTTCATATTTAATTCATACAAGGACCCTGTGGCCAGGAAAGAAAGATTTCTAAGAACCAGGCTCACTTGGATATTTCCAACCTCTACATCTTCATTGCACAGGTTTCTATCCAAGTGGGTCCTGTGCTTCTAAATGTGGCGTTCAATGGGAGGAAAGAAACTAGAAAGACCTCCTGTCCCGAAATCACTTACGCATTACTGTAAGCTTAAAAGCCAACTTCAAAATCAATGCCATTAAAAAGGGAATGTGCAGAAATACAATTAAGGTTAATATCCTTATGAAATAAATAGCTCCTATAAGTGGGTAAGAGAAATGTAAATGTCCCAACAGATTAATAGGAAAAGGACAGAAACAAGCAATTCTAAGAGGAGAGAATGCAAATTTTAATATGAAGAAAAAATATAAAATATAACTACAACTATAAGTACATGGTTGATCAAAAATGAATATTAAACATGACAAAAATCTCCACCCATCCAACTAGAAGACGTTTTTCATGGAAACGTCCAAAGCACAGCTGGACCCTCAGTGAAACAGAAAGTGTCATATATTGTTAAGTGCAAGATAAACCAGGGCAGAACTTCTGTAAAACAATTTGGCGATAAGTGATAAGAGCCTTAAAATATTCATGCCTTTTCACCTGAAAATCTCACCAAAGAAAACTGTCATAATATGTAAACCTTTCTGCCAAGATGTTCATGAAAGTGTTATTTACAATAACAAAAATTTTAAAATAACGTCTGAAATAGTAAATGTGGCAAAATAGGGAACTGGCAAAGCCAATTGCTACATTTTTTAACTTTGGTGGAATATTAAGTAACCATTAACAACCCTATTTACAAGGGCGGTAGTAAAACATTTTAAACTTCTGTTATCCACCGAACTATAAAACAAATTGAAGTTTTATCTCCTGATTGGTTACAACTGAAAAACACACCTACAGAGAAAAAGAAGTCTGGAAGAGAATATACCGATAGAGTCATTGCATTTGGAAACAATGGATAACTTCAACTTTTTGTTGTTGTTTTGGATTTCCATAAAATCCCTGCTGACCATGTACTGGCTTTAACATAAACATGGAAGGAAATATTCTTATGTTCTTCCACTTAAAAGAAACTGGAGCAGCAGGTGACAGTGGGAAGTTGGACACTGATCCCTCCGTACTGGTCAGGAAGCGGAAACCAAGGGGGTCTGCACCGCTCCAAGTCACAACGCTCATTAGAGAGGTGCCTCTGTAGGATTTGCTGTTCAGTGTTTGTTAATTGTATCAACTTCCATTAATTAATTAATTCTAGAGGGATATTACTTTCTAACCAGGAGCATGTCCTGGGGAAAATCACCACTTCTCTCTTTCACCCAGCAAACACGCCGCAGGGCTCCAGCCACAAGCACAAGACAAGAAGCAATGATGGTCGCTGGAATAAGTCTATCACACCCCACGCGTGCGACATCCCCAGAGAAAAATTTTTAAAAGAAAAATAACTTCCCAGCTAGAAACAAAGTGGCTGCCACATAGTAGGGATGAATGTGTTCATTTGGTGAAAGGAAGACAGCCACTGTTGTCAGGAGGGTGAGCATGTCCCTGGTGGATGCGCTGCGACCTTCAGAATGGCCCGAAATACAGTGAAGTTACGCAGGGCACAAGTGAATCAGCGCCGTGGCCAGGGTCTCCGTGGTGCAGGTGGAGACCGACCTGGGCTGCGAAGAGCACCTCTGTGATTGGGCTGCACCCCCTTCCTCCAGGGTGCCGGGAGCCTCTCCTTTGGGGCCCTTTTCTCATCATTCTGCCCCATCCCCGAAAAAGCCATGTGGGTCCAGAGGCAGGAGCCCCAGACAGGAGGGCTGGGGTCCAGGACCCCCATCCTTCACCACTGATGGTGCAGCCGATCCTGGACAAGCCCCTTACCTTTCCTCTGCCTCAATTTCCCCATCTGTAACACGACTACAGATTGTCATGGGTGTACTCTTTAATTCTCTGCTTCTGGGGCTTTTTTAAAGCTTAACACAATGAGAATAATTCCACTAGATCCTGTCAACTCAACCTAAATCACTCGCTGGTATAAAGATAAATTAGAAATACTAATGCTTAGCGAATACATTACTCTGTACTTCTTTTACTTAGTGAAACATTTAATTAGTATTTACTAGAAAATTACTATCAATTACTAAAAATGACTACAAATTACTAGCAAAATGGATAAATTTTTCTCCCTACCACTAAAATAAATTCAATTACTAACTTTAAGTAATTGTGGGTAATTTATTTCTTGGAGGGCAGAGAGCTGTAGACAAAGTGGAAGGGGATGATTAAGATGCTCGGGGTGGCTGATTTATGAGGGAAACTTAAGTAGCTGTGTCTGGGCGGCCGAGCCCAGGAGGAGAGACGCGCACCACAAGACGTCCACAAACAGCTCGGGGAACACGCACATGGCTTCTGCGGCCGCGCACAGAGAGGGGCAGCCCCGGAGCCGCGGAGATCGGTTTCATCGGGGGTTTCCTGCTAAAACACACAGAGGTTTTCTTGATGGCGAAATCCGAGCCCCTGGTGTGGTCTCCCAAAGGAAGTCGGCAACACCGAGTTCTCACGCGGGACAAAGGGAAAGAGAAGGCGTTGCAGAAGCTCCCGGAGGCTTTCAGAGGGGAAAGGGAACATTTAGATGCCAAGTTTCAAATGATTCATTCCCCCTCAGGTTTCACCAAGAGGAAAAGCGTTCTGGCCCCAGGCCAGGTCACCGCTGCTTCGGAATTTGCGGGTGGCAGAGAGCGGCGGAGGCTGGGTACTCCCCCTCCGTGCAGGCAACTCCTGCCCAGGCCAGAGCCACCATCCCACGTTCACAGCCCGGAAGTAGCTCCCCGGAGAGCCTGGGCACCTGATCACAGTGAGAAAGCCATGACCACCCTCTACTGATGCAGAAAATAAGTCACAAAGGATGACTCAGGCTCTCCCAGTCTGGGGAGGGGTGCGACAGGATGGTGGGTTTGGAGTCCAAAGACCTGGGCTGGATTCAAATCCTGTTGCTAGATCCCCAGCGTGGTGTGCCTGACACGGAGCCCTTAAGCCCTCTCTACAGCGGAAGGAATGCCATTCAGCAGTGAAGAGATGAGCCATCAAGCTATGACAAGACATGTGGCACCTTAACTGCGTGTTGCTTAAAGAAGGCAGGGGGGCAGGCCACTCCCTGTAGGATTCCAGCCAAATGACATTCTGGAAGAGGCCGCGCTATAGACTACAAAGATCGGTGGTGGCCCAGGGCTGGACCGGGGGTGGGGGCGTGAATAAACGAGCAAGAATCCCATTACGTAGTGTTAAATGACGCCCTCCGCCCACGGGACATACAGCACGAGGACGGACTGCAAGGTAAACCGCGTGGGATCGTTAACAAGAGGCATCGACGTGGCATCTGCCAAGTGCAACAAAGCCAGCTCACCGAACAAGATGTGAACCCTGGGGGAAACCAGCGGTGGGAGAGAGAAGGTGAACCAGACCTCACTCTACCGTCCATAAACCCAAAAACCAAAAAGCTGCTTCCCATGGTGGCCGTGAGCCCGGAGGAGGAAGAGCCTTTACACGACAAAGTCCCCAGCACTTGGGAGAGGCAAGCAGAAGCCACAGGGATGGCGTCTGGACGCAAGCTTGGCATGGCCCTTACTCCCTCTTCAAGGGTCTGGGCGATCGGGTGTGGGGCTGGCAGGCAGGACACATGGACGGGGGCCCCAGGACAGACAGCCTCACACGTTGTGAGCACGGGGCTGGGAGGTGAGTGGGATGGTGGGTGGCGAAGCAGGAGGAGCCTCCGCCTTGCAGCCGGGGCCGCCGCCCACCAGGAGGCCCACCGCTGGTGAGTCCACGCTCCTTCCCAGGGCCATCTGGCCACCGTCTTGAAGCATTTCTCACCTCTTCCTCCAGGGAGACCTCACACTGGGACGCGAGGGTATAGACAGCCTCTTCTAATGTCTCTGCCTCCTGTTCACCCCGGAGTAGCCCCTCAATGACTATGCTGTCCTGTGAGAGAAGGTGACGCTGCCACCAGGCCATGGCAAATGGGAGAGTTTTTGAAGCATTAAAACCACACCTGCTAAGAATCCCTGTCCCTTTCGCCATGTCAGCAGCAGAAGACGCTCAATGTTTGATTCTCAAGGGCCACATCGACATAGCTGAGGGGGACCCGGGGGTCAGGGAGAGCGCCTGTGGCCCTGGGGCAGGGGGCACGCACCGTCAGGTCCCGCGGGCAGACACTGCGGGGCTGAACCCATGGGCGCCCATCACACAGGCCATAATACGATGCAGCAGGGGAGCCCTGGGGGCTTTGGGAGGGATGGAGGGCATCATTTAATAGTACAGAATGGGGCTTTGATTCATTTATCTTAGATTCCTGCCCACAACAGAGACAGCAGAGCAAGAGAAAAGATCCGCCTCCCAGCTATGTAGCCTGAGAGCCCGGTACAGATGCCGTCGGCACCTGCTCTGGCCGCTGGGCACTCTGGGGCTGAATCGAGTCCCCAAGGTGAGTGGAATTTTTCTAAGTCCGATGAAGACATCCTAAGGTTTTGTTCCATGTCACGCAATAGCAGCTTAACTTTGGTGCTTCTGGAAAATGCTACCACCGTCTAGAAAAATCAGCCTGGACTAGCTCTGTGTAACTTGCAAAGGCATTTAAATTGGCTCTGAGTACAGCCTTAAAACAGGTTGACAGATACCCTCTGCCAACCGTTTAGTTTTGACTTAATACTGCAATTACATTCTGCAGTGAAGAGGAAAATGCTTGAGTGCAGTCAATCTTTGGTTCTTAAGCTAACAATATTAGCTGTACAGAATTTGCCTAGAACAAGTTAATAAAGAAGAAGACGGAAAAAAACCTGAGTTAACCAGGTGAGTTGCCCTCTGAGCAGGCTGGGCTTTGCTTTCCCGTGGACCTAGGGGAAGCCTGTGGACAGGTGTCTGTGTGGTTCTCTGTGGACGGAGAGGAGAGGAGCTGGGATCCTGTCACCTCCCCCCAGCACCTTGCATGGGTGCCCCCCCAGGGTCAGTGGAGGGGGGCTGCTTCTCCACCTGTGCTGGGCAGGTGGCCGGCTCGGGGCTGTGGCACCTGCTACCTGCTTCCGCATCCAGAACCCGCCACCAAGGTGCTGTCTGTGGGCTGACTCAGCCACCACCCCGGGGCCATCTTGTAGCCGGCCTGGCCCACCTGAGCCTCTCCCCTTGTGCAAACAGAACAAGGAGTGAGCTGAGCCGCTTCATGCCCTCTGGAAGTTGCCCCCTCCGTGCCCTGGGGATAGCAGACCCTTTTTCAGGGCTGGTCCTCCTTTTTCCTCCAGTTCCACAAAGTGTCAACGGCTTGGACTTTGCTCACTCCTCCCGGCACAGCATGGTCAGAGAAAATACAGGACACCAGTTAAATGTGAATCACAAATAAAATACAAATAGTTTTGTTAGTGTAAGTGTGTCCCAGTACTTCTTTTTATAATTCACTGTATCTTGGATATAGTTATACTTAAAAAAAAAATCTCATTTATCTGAAACTCAGATGAGTTGGAAGTCCTATGCTGTTATTTGCTGAATCTGGCCACTCCCTCCCGGACCCCTCCGGGGGCTGAATTCTGCTTCTGGATCCACACTGTCATTTTGCAGGAGCCATGTTGATTAGGTGGACCTTTTTGGACCTTCTTATCATGGGGTTGACACTGTCCTTGATTGTTATTGAAGTTGCTACTGATTTTCTTCAGGTCTGGTGAATCCCAAGTAAAGAGGGGACACCAACACACCCTTAGTTACAGTGCCTAGCCCCTCCCCCTTGCCTGGGCCTCATGGACCCAGTGTGGGCACACGCATGGTGGTCTTCCGGGAGCTCCAGACAGATGCAAGTGTTAACACAAGTCCACGGTCCTCACCAACATCCTCTTTGGCCAGTTGTGTTTTAGAATTCTGAATGTTTCCAATTTTAGAAAGACAGTATGGTGGGTGTACCTTATGTTACATAATTATATTTATGTTGCATTATGCATACTGTATATAATAAACACCCCCAATGTATGGCATAAATACCTTTACTATGCCAGCCGTCCCCAGGACAGCATCAAACACAGGAGCCGGACTCAGGAAGGTGGTGAATGCCCAGGGCCCCCAAAGAGGAGATGAGAGATTTCAGCTCACTGCCCAACTTCACCAGGAAACTGCAGGGCAAGCAATCAAGATTCCGTGGCAGGAACTCTTCTATCCATAATGCTTTGCAATCTGTGAGGTTCTCCAGAAACTCAGGTGGCTAGAAGGATGAGGACCTTCATTCTGGGATCTCTGGGAAAGCAAACCCAAGTTGAGAGGGGCAGACTGCTCCATGGACAGCCATCCCCCAAAAAGGGCCCTGCTTGTGAGGGTGACATGGGATTAGAGCTGCATCCAGGAAGGTCAAACCATTGTCCTCATTGGCCCTCATCCTGGTGATGGAGGGATCAGCCCATCCAGCTCAGGGCCAAGCCCGCTAGAAGCTCTGGAAGGCGGTGGCAAGGGCCAGCTCTCGGTCACCTTGACTGCCTCCACTCAACAAGTCCTTGGTGGCAGTGTGGGGACCCCGGCTCCGTGCGTTCAGACTTGGTGTGTGGCATGCCGTCGACTGTGCTCAGATACGATTATAAGTCCTCAGAGTTTACACAAGGAAGGAGCAAGGGTAAATTTCTCTATTTAATATGCTGCACCCTTTCCTTCAAATCCCTTCACACTCAAAGAGTTTGTCTAAATGGACTCTTAGATAAATAGAGCGACATAATTGCTTTGATGTACCACATATCTGAGTGTCGGGCTTAGGAGTACCTCCTCAGTACACTGAAAGGAAGTGTGTTCAAGGACTGATTGCTTGAAGTCAGTATCATTTATTCTTATTTTTTTTTTTTAGATTTTATTTATTTATTTGACAGAGAGAGATCACAAGTAGGCAGAGAGGCAGGCAGAGAGAGAGGGGGAAGCAGGCTCCCTGTGAGCAGAGAGCCCGACGCGGGACTCGATCCCAGAACCCTGAGATCATGACCTGAGCCGAAGGCAGAGGCTCAACCCACTGAGCCACCCAGGCGCCCCTCATTTATTCTTATTTTAAAGAAACTATTCTCATCCTCACACAATTATTATCTGCAACCTCACGGTCCAATACAGGAGAGCCGTGAGCCCCACATGGCTGTTTTTATTTTTAACTTTAATTCCCTAAAACTAAGCTGATTGTAAAATCCCATTCTCCCATCGCACTAGCCACATTTTAAGTGTTCCGGAACCACACGTGGTTAGGGGCTACTGCAGTGGGCAGGGCATGCTTGCCACCTTCCTTCCATGGCAGAAAGTTCTATTAGACGGTACTGATCTATGATACAAGAAATTGTCACTCTGTTCCTAGTGGGTGATTTCCTTCTTTTGTTTCCCACAGGTGACGCTGCACCCATGTCATTCTTGAGGTTGTTACTGAAGCCAGTGAAACTACTCAAGGCCAGGGGGACAAGATTTTGCGCACTAAAGACACGGTTAGGAGAATTATCCTCACCGACCGATGGCCTTTGGTTAACTGTCCTCGGCCTGCAGCTGAAGCCCACACTGACCAAGAATGAAGCCCACAGCATGAGAAAAAGAGAGGTGCCAGACTCTGACCTCACTCATTCAACAAATCAAGACAAAGACTGTCTACGCCAGGGTCAGCAAACGTCTTCTGTAAAGGGCCAGATAGTATATATCTGGGGCTTTGTGGGCCGTATTGTTTCTGCCCCTAAGACTCAACTTAGCCATCGTAGTGTGAAAGCAGCCATATGTAAACAAATGGGCAGGGCTCTGTTCAGTAACACTATTTACAAAAACAGGTGGCTGACCGGATTTGGCCCTCAGGCTACAGTTTGATGACTTCGGCTCTGTTCTCCTGAGCCAGCGCTCATCTGTTCTCTGTGGAGCGGACACACCAGTCCCCACAGGGCCCCTAGATGCGATTCCAGGCCCAAGCCTCTACACCCACCCCACTCCCCTGCCACCTGCTAACTCCGACTTGTCCGCCTCCCAGGTTAAATATTGGTTTCCAGTTCAGGGGACACTTCCCACAGGAATCTCTTCCTAAAACCTGGACCATAGACTTTTTAAGTCATGCCTATTCAGGAAATATTGTAGAAATACGATACTTACTGGGAAAAAAATACGTATACATAGATCCTAAAACCAGATATAACTTTGCACTTTTAACATTTTGAAGTCTGTTTCCCAGACTTGTTTCTATTTATCTATTAATCATCAAGTTCTATCTATACCTGTTTTTTGCATAACTTGTAAAATAACATACAGAGGTTTGAAATCGGATTTTATATACATATATATAGCAAGATTTTTCTCATGCTATTATAAATTATCCAGAAGAATAACTTGAATACCAACACAACAGTTACACTACTGCTGCCCCAGAATCCACCTGCCATGCCCCTTTTCGGGTTTCTTGTTAGGAATAACACTCGGAGAAGCATCTTCACACGTGGAGCTGTGAGCTGTGTCGCCCAGCATTTCCAGAGGGTAACAGATACCAAGAAATGCACTGTGTCCCGGGTGTGCAGAAGGCCTCCTGCGAGGCCCGCCGGCTTGCCTTCCAGAGGACTGTGTATCTGGTTCTCAGCAGCTGCTTCTGCCAGTGCCTGGCCCTCCTCACCTTTGTGAGCATCCGATCCCATCATTGGTTTAATCTTTGCTTGGCTGTTAGGTGAAAATGGCCTCCCACTGATCTGGTTTGCTTTACCTCTGTCTCCCTGGGGAGGTCCAGGGTCTCTCCCAACCGTTCCTGGCTGGGGAGTGTTTCCTCCTCTGCTTCAGGCGCACACTCCACGGTCGGGTCCGCGGCGGCTAGAGGCTCTGTGTGTATCTTGGGACCCTAGGTGCCTGACCGGGGCTCTGGGAAGACTACTGTGTAGAAATGGGCCATTGGGGACCCCTGGGAGACCCAGTCAGTGGCTTTGGGAGCTACCCCACTGCAGACCCTGGGCTGACAGCAAGGTAGAAGGGGTAGGAGAGCGAGGTGCAACGTGGCCCCCGGTGGGTGCACAGCAGCAGCCCTTCAGACTGAAGCCGAAGCGCGCGAAATCTTGAGAATAGAGCTTGGTAACTGGGGGTCCTGGGGCGATCCCATGGGTGGCCCAGTTTTAGAGGAGGAAAGGAAGCCACAGGAGTTGAAGCTGGGCCTTCTAAATGCATGGGCCTTCTTCTCCTTAAAATGCATGACCGGAAGGCTCAGAGAGAGGAGATTCAGCTACGTGGTGTCCGTTGGGGACACCCTGTCTAAGTCGCCATGGAAGTGGTGGACAGATTTTCCCTGAAGATGCAGCTGACAGAGAGGAGGCAGGCACTCTTCAACACCACGGACAAGTGTGTGAACCGGTACAGCTTCGGGAAGCAATTTAGCCACGTCCACCAAGAGCCTAAAAATAGCCAAATAACCCTGGGATGTCTGTACAATCTTTAAAACTCGGTCGGTAGCTCTAGTGTTCCCTGGGATTGAGAATCACTGTCCGGGCGACACTACCGCCACTCGAAATGACACTTAGGAATTTTTCATAACAGGAATAGGCTTTAGTTTGCACATGAAATTTAGAAAGCAAAGCACAGAGTTATAGAAGTTTTAAATACACATAACAGAAACTGGAAGTGACATCAAAATGGGAACGCCAACTGAGTCACTCATGCCTTCATTTAACAAGTATTTCTGAGCACCAGCTGTGGTCTCAGCCCGCAGTTCTCAAACTTTTTGATCTCCAGATCCCTTTATACTCCCCCAAAATTGTTCAGAACCACAAAGAGCTTTTGTTTACATTGGTTATATCTACTAATATTTACTATATCAAAACTAAAATTGATCATTTCAGAAATATTTATTCATTAATTCCTTTCTTGAAGAAATAATAAATCCACAACATGCCAATACAAAGAACACATATAGAGAGGGATATTGTTTTACATTTTTGTCAATCTCTGTAAGTCCCACTTAATGGAAGACAGCTGGGTTCTCCTGTTTGCCTCTGTATTCAGTGCGTTGTGACATCACCCTCCAAGAGGACGTTGGAAAATTCCAGCATATAGTCACGACAGAATGAACATGAGAGAGGCCAACAACGTCTTAGTTGTTCTGAAACGAGTTTTGGCCCACCATTAAGGAAATAGTGTTAACCTCACGGACACTGGGAGGGTCGCGGAAATCCCAGGAGAGCTCAGATCACACTTTGAGGACCACCAATCTGAGCATTTTTCTAAGTTTTAACTGAAAAAAAAAAAATCACAAAACAAAACAAAAGCAAGTTCCTGCTCTCATTGTCTTATTTTCTGTTAGGAGAAGAAAGAAAACAGCGTGTCAGCGGCAGGTAGACAGTGCTGGGAAGAGTGGACTGAAGGTCAGGGAGGCCGCCAGCCACCAGGAGGATATCCCTCTACGTGGCAGCTTTGGGATCTTTCTGCTTTCCCCCATTGTCCATATTTTCTATAAGGAACAGTCTGACTTTACAGCTTTTCAAATCGTTTTCTAAATGCAGGCCCATTTCAAGGAGGCATTCATCAGTGCAACATCTCAAAGCAGAAATGCAGCCCCCTGTGGTCCAGCAGCAGCGCGTCCATCAGACACTCACCAGCCATGCTCTGCTGTTTCCATCATCCCTGGAGAAGGGTCTGGGGACACACACATTCTTGGAGCCAGCCCACCATCTTTGGGAGAAAAGCATGCAGACAGAATTAAAATGAACATCATTACTCTTGTTGATATTAGTTTCTGGGCCTCACCTGAGAGATTTCTAGTCCCCTGGGCTCCAGCCCCCTGAACAGAGAATGAAGCTTGACCTCAGACAGGGTCCGTTTTCCGCATGGACCCTTCAGCTCCGTCTCCTGCAAGGACTTCTGCTCTCCTTCCAGGGCTGATTGCAGCTCTGTCCACTGCCCTCCCAAGGCCGTGACACCCACGGGAACTAAGCCACGCTTGGTGGGAATGACACCACAAGTGTTACTGTGTATGAATAATAAGGTTCAATTTGTGAACAGATCAAGGAGGATGATGCTTATTTGTCTTCCCACGTGCTTCAGCTCGGAAGAAAAGAGGATCTTAAGCTTGAAGGACTGGAACTACTGTTGTACTTAGGGTCCCGGGGCCTTAGGAGCTGTATTCACTTCTGCGGCTCCTACAACCAAGTCCCGTGAACTGGGGGGCTGACACGATGTAAATTCATTCTCTCATGGTCTGCAGGCCTGAAGTCCAAAGTCAAGGCATTGGTGGGGCCGTGTTCCATCTGAAGCCTCAAGGGGAAGATCCTCCTTGCGTCTTCCAGCTTCTGGTGGCTCCTGGCACTCCCTGAATCTGGGCAGCTTCCCCAGAAATTCTGCGTCCGTGGTCACTTGGCCTCCTCCTCGAAGTGTTGTCTGTGTCTTCTCCCGTAAGGACATCAGTCGTAGCAGGTCTCTCCGGGATGACCCCATCTTAGCTCAAGTACATCTGCAAAGATCCTTTTTCCAAATAAGGACACATTCACAGGCATGAGAGTTAGAACTTTGGGAGGGACACAGTTCCCCCCGTAACAGGCCAAACCGAGGGAGGGGAAACCAGAGGTGAGTGCAGTCATCAAGTCCAAGAGGACCAGCTTGCAGGTCAAGGCTGCAGCCAGGGCATTGGATGCGCCAACCATGAGGCCTCTGCAGAGCCAGACATGAGCATTGTCAGGGGGGCGAGCGACTGGTCAGAGTCAGGGTCGCAAGGGGTGGTTTGTGCCTGGAGTTAAAACAACGCAGACAGGACTCGTGTTCCGTCAAGAAGCTCGGTAGAAAGGGAAGGAGTAAGATAATGCGCCTATTTGAGGGGCCCCAAGATTGAGGAAAGAATTTCATTTAGGAGTGGTTTCCTTTTGTTCGCCTGTGGGGAATGGGAGCCGGGCTTGGCTCTGCTTCCTCCATACAAGTATAAGCTTTCCAGCTAGTCCCTACAGTCAAGCTGGCCCATACTGAAGCTGCTTCTTCTTCTTCTTTTTTTTTTTTTTACATCTTTATTATTTTTTTTACTTTTCTTACATTTTTATTTTTTTATTTACATCTTTATTATTTACACAGTAACTGCATTGTAAGTGCCACAAAATTTAGATTTAAAAAGGTGAGATGCTACGAGGTGATCATTGTGAGCCATTTGGTATCTATGTCTCAAGACTTTATGTATCTGTATGGACACAGATTAATATATAGTTTAGATAAATGATTCATACTTGGCACAATGTTTTCATAAGTTGCTTTTTCCATTTAACAGCACACTGCGAATGTTTCTTAGATCAAACACACACTAACAGTGTGGATGTATACATACACACGGGCTTGCACATTATTTTAAATCACTGCACGTTTTCCACTCTGTGGCTGTATCATAATTTAATGAACCAATTCTCTACTCCTGGGCCTCAATTTTTGCCAGGCACCCTTTTTCTTTACAAATTAGTCATCAAGTTTTAAGATACATTGCTGGATCAAACAGTATCACAACTCCGGTCACTTCTCGAGTACACATGCCCTTTCCTAAAATTAAACGTGTCTTCCCAAACACTACCAGCTTTGTCTGAAATTTGGGAAACCCTGCAGAGGCAGGAAGGTGTCACAGGAGAGCGGCCTCAGCACACCCTCACCCCTGCGTGGGGAGGGAAGCTGCGTGCACGGGGTACAATCTTTTTAAACGATGCTTTTATTTGTCTGGTTCTTTCCCAAATAAAAAATTAACATGAGGGAGTTTCTTTTTTTTTTTTTATGAGGACTGATTCAATACATAGTGATGTGTTACACAAAGTCCGTTTTGCTGTGGAAGAGAAAAAGGAAGCAGAAAAGTACCTCTCCTAAGATATGATATTGCAGAGCATGTGGGACTAGTCCGAAAACAGTCGTAAAACGTAAAGCCAGCCCCATCCCTGCCATGATGTCCTTGAATTAATTCACGAAACTGTTCAACAAACATTGACTGACTGGCAACACCTGCGAGACGAGATTAGACAGGCAGGTGAGAGATCCTTCCTGGGACTCGGGGCACAGAGTGTGGGACATCTGGAGGTGAGGCTCAGACCTGCATGCCAGGGAGGGGGTCCCCACAGGGACGCAGCTGTCAGGGCGCTGTGACAGGAGCAGAGACTGTAGGGAGTGTGGAGCCCCAGGTCAGAGAGGGCAGGCAGTAAGACAGCCAGCCACCAGGAGCCAGGGAAGGAGCTGTGGTAGAAGTCACAGGCCAGTCACGACTCTTGTGTGCACAGGTCATTGTGGCAAAGACTTTAAAGGCTAACACCTCGGGACTCACGGCAGTTTAAGGGCCAGGAAATTGCAGCTGTCCTGCGCAGGACTCACACCGGAAACCACGTCAGGATGGCTTGGAACACCCAGCCGAATGCTGAGGGTGGTTGCAATCCCACTTTGCCCCAAGGAGGCAGTCCCACGAGCACCACGTCTCTATGGACAATGTAGACATCAGCCTCTGTGTTGCCCAAGATAATGAAAGATCAGAAACCATCTAACTGACCGACCGCGGGTGCTCTGCAGTGTGAGCAAGGAGGGCCCTGTGTGTGCGTGTGGAAAGAGCATCAAGCAAGCTTAATTAAGGAGGTCTACTTGGGCGGATGGGAGCACATGCCCATGCGTGTGGAGATGCATCTGCATGTATGCGGCCAGAAAGTGTCTGAAAGGCAGCATCGAGCTGTTCACAGCCATTTCATCTGGGGAGCAAACGGGGTGACGGTCTTCACGCTGCTCCCCAGTGATCCATGTTTTACAAGCGAGGACGTTTGACTTTCATTAAGTTAAAAACAATCACTTCAATAAGAAAAGACTGGGAGCCTGCCTGCACTCCCCCATCAGGCCAAACAAGCGTTCCCAGGGCAACAGTGAAGGCCCTGGGGTGGGTTAGTCACCACCGGTTGGCGGCAGACTAGAGCTCGTAACCCGGGACTTGATCTCGGGGTCGCTCTCTGCGACCAACACATCGAGGTGCGGTTTTGACACTTGAAAGAGTAGGCTCTTCTAAGACTATGGACTATGGCCCTTTTGTGATGTGAGATCTGAAATCCGGGCTAGAAGGTGCTCAAACACACCCAGACCCCTGCGGCAAGTACTGATTGTGTGTCCTGGGCTCTTCCCTCTCCAGCTGGGACCCCTGAGTCTGGGGAGGTCGAGCGACTTGTCCAAGGTCATCCGTAGAACGTCATGGGGCAGAGTAGCAGGTTTGCCTCTGGGCTGGAGTGCAGGGATGCACAGATGGGGCCCACAGAGGACAGAAGCCCTGAGACTCAGAAGGGAAGGTGGGAGCAATTACAGTCTGTCCACAGCCCCTGTACCTAAAGAACCTGAATCCATGGTGTGCAGAGGCTCTTCAAAACAACACGTGTTGTAATGCATTCACCCTTTTACGAAGTTCTAGAATCTTTTTGGGTGCACACGTTATATCCTGAGCACGTGTATTGAATACTGGTATAATATGTTCAGTCATCATCACAATCCTGCTCCTGTAAGCTCGAGTCTTCTTCTGCGCCTCGGGAGCTCTGTGCTGCCGCTGTTCTGGAGCCTCAGCCACTTCTGATGCCTTGATGCCGAAGGCCCCGGGCACACGTGTGCCGAAGGGGACACCTGTTCATCCCCAGGGATGACCCTGGCCCGGGTCATGACCTGCTTCCCAACACCAGAGTCCAATCCTGGTTCCACGGCCATGAGTGCCCGAGAGCTCTTCATTTAAGGAAATTTGGCAAAAATTTTAAAAAATTAAAAATGCATAAAGCATCCTAGTGTCTTGCATAAAAATGGAATCCAGCGAGCTAGGATGGGGCTCTTGCCACCTGCGACGTCTTAAATCTGTCAACGGTCCAAGGAAAAAAACGTGTGAGAGAGCAGGCCAGGCTCTTTGGATTCTGCTGATGTCTCTCCCCCTTGCTGGGGAGCGTCAGGCTCCTGATCTGTCCCCACCCTGTGTCCTAGCTCAAGAGGCTCACGCACCGCCCCAACGCTGAGTTCTGGCCTCTGTTTGCAAACACTGCCAGGACCCTGCTTCTCATAGCACAAGCTCTATGAGCCTGCAAACATTTGGAACATCACATCGATGCCAACATGATGTTTGTTTCCTCTTTGCTCAGTTTTCTTACTCCATCCATGATGTTCCCCCAACACTTTAAATCCCTTTATATGATCCACGACGATCGCGGTTCTCACGAGGCAGAGGTCGCCGCCACTCTGGGTAAAGGTCAAGCTCTCCTCCCAGGCCACCGGTGTAAACACGAAGCACATTCCCTTGCCAGGGCACCTCCAGCCCCCGAGCCCTGGGCGGGAGTAGAGCCAGCCTGCAGGCCACATCACAGATGATAGGCCGAAGGCAGGAACCGGTCCCCAATGTCGTGCACCAAAGAGGTGAGCCTTGCAGTGTCCTCAAGACCATACTGTCCTCTCTGGGGTGGCTTCGGAGTTAATGATCACTCGTCTTCTCAGCAGATTTTACATGGAGATGTCTACCGCCACCGGACAGGACCCTTCTTTGAGGCTGTTATGTGTATTTTCAGAAGCCATTATGATCTCTAATTTAGACATAGCGCTCATCAAAGTGAATGTCTCAAGTTTTCAAGCGATTTGCTTTTCCCATAAAAATCATGCCCTTGTTACTGAAATTAAGTCCTTGCGATGTATGTAAAAAATTTATTTCCGAATTGTGTCTACTTTTATGAGCAAAAATAATCAGGAAAAGCCACTGGCTACAAGAACCACAAACAAAATGAACCTTTAAAAAGCTAATGACTTAAGGGTGGTTGTAGAGACATATAAAGTATGTTGGGGGCTTACACTATTTGTCATTAACACATAGTCTGAAAGCTTGGCTAATATAATGTGACACAAAATTAGTCAAACACAATTCATGCAATATTGTTTAATTTTACTCCTCATTTAACTTGGTTTTAAGCAAAATCATTATGTCACATGATAACGTTCCCTTGAACAAGAAATATTTCATAATGGTCGCTGCCTTTAGAAATGACTTATTAGGGGCTCCATGCTGAACACATTCTTAACTATGAAAACGATAAAGCTAATAGCTTAATCATATTTTGACACCATCTACATACTTTATGCATTATTTACAAGAAAGATATAAAAATGAAACCACTGAATATCTCGCACAATACTTCACAGTCATAGTTAACTGGTTAAAAATATAACACATTTATCTTCCAGGGGCTTTATATTTGCATATAGATATTTGCATACCATGTTGCAATGTGCTGTTAATGTAAAATTTAACCTTTGTTCCTTCTCTCTGATGTGCAAGGTATACTCATTAAGTTAAAAATAATGGCAAAAATAAGTCTTCTGGTGATATACATTTCATAAATTATTCCCCAGGGCAGTGAGGAAAGGTAAAATGTGGGTGGGAAAATGTTTAATTGAATTAATTCCTCATTTTCTGTATTTTTATTTTACAACTCAGAGACAGAGCAATTTGACTACTATATGTCAACCCTACGAATTGCAAAGGACCTCCTCTCCATTATTCAAGGTGTCAACCTCTTAATCCTATATTAAAACAATTCCGCATTCCAGGACTGAGATGAATGCCTAGCACCATTTTGCACCCCTGTTCAGTGGACGGCCTTTTATTCAACAGAGGGAATGCACAACAGATATGCATAAAACGTATGGCAAGATCGTTAGACATTGGGGCGAAACTGAGCAACTCTGGGGCTTGCATAAGGTCATAACACACAACGTCAGTTTCTTATTAAGCCCCATATGCATACGAGCTTTTGCAGAAATGAGAAAAATACTTAGAAATCTCGTACGAGACTGTTACTTGAATATCTAAATTCCGGTTTCTCTTTCCTTCTTGATACATCCCAAGTCAAAAATGCCTCGTTGGATGAGACTCAACATCTTAAGTCATACGGAGGCCAGGCACAGCCCCGGTACTGCTCGTGGAAGAGAAGGAAAAGAAGAGACAGCAGGACCATCCACGTAAAGCTGCTGTCGCAGTCCTGGGATGAGGGGCTGCAGGGCGGATGGCCTCTGCCCAGATGGGTCCAGCTCGGGGAGGGGGTGGTGTACTGTGACGCACAGCGGCCCGTGAGAAGGGCTCACACAGACTCTGCGTCACAGGGGCAGTAGAGGCCACGAAGCCACGCAGCCCCACGGTAAGCAGGCAGAGCTGGCAGGACAGGTGGGCTGCAAGGATGCGGGCCTCAGACGAGATGCAGGAACACAGCATGAAAGCAGCTCCAGCCAGAGATCTGCAAGGGGCAGACCTAGCTGTCCCAGGAGCCTGGAACCCCGAGACAGGATTGCTCCCTACACTTCTTTATTCCCACCGAACCCCAGAGCTGGCAACTCAGAGAATGGACACACCTATGAAATCCGGCAACTGGCAAGGCAGGGACAGACCTGAGGTCACACAGCCCTCAGTGGCCAGTGGAGCCTGGACCAAGGGCCCTTGACCCCCAGGCGGATGCCTCGTTCCACCATGAACAGTAGAGATAGCCCTGGGGTTCCCCTAGATTTCCAGGGAGCCCAGGAGTGGTGGCTTTGTTCTGCTTCTTCTCTCCAGGGCAAGCCAGAAAGCTCGGCACTTCCTGAGACAACACACCCACCGCTTCTGTGTTGACCCAACTGCACGGACTGGCTCTTTAGGGGAAGGACTCCGTCTCCGTGGCACGTCTCCTGGGCACAGTCAAAACTCTGCTGCTGCTGGGACGCTGGCAACTGTCTTGGCATCATTGCCCCCATGCCCGCTGGCCATGTTCATCTAGTTGGGCTCATCCACCGGCCCTCCGCCCCACTCCCAGGGTGCATGGCCTCCCCTCTGCTCCCCCGCTCCCCACGGGGCCTCTCTCTGCTCCTTTGATAGACACACGATTTATAAGTCAGCATGACACATACCTAAGCTGTGGGGACATATTTGTTTAAGCATATTTAGTCCAATGTTCTGGAGACTTGTGCTTCCTCCTTTTGGAGCCGCTGAAAAGATAAATGCGCTGTGATTAGACCTCATTTTCTGGGCAAAAAGGAAAGAATGACCCTGAAATGCTAAGTGCTTTTTGAACAAGCAGCAGCCGCGTTGGCTCCTTAACAAAAACGCCCGGGCCCCCTCGAAACGGAGGCAGATCCATCCTGCGGAAACACGGTATTGAACTTTTACTTATTTGCAGTGTTTTCTGGACTCCTATGTGTACGTGATTGTTCTTGTAAAGGTTCTTACCGAGGTAAATAAAATCGTAGAGGCTGGGAAATACACTATTATTACCGTGCGGCGCGAAGGTGTACAGAACGGGGAATAAGTCTCCGAGGAATAAATTACATGTGATGAGGGCTAAAAGGATCCAGCTCCTGTTTGAGGGAGTCTCCGGGCGGACGCGGAGACCGGCCGTTTCAGCGCGCCTTTCAAGACAATGCACACGCACCAAAAACATCATCCTTCACAGAGCGCCCCAGAGGCCGCGGCGGTCACGTGGACGCCGTGGTTATTCCATTCCCTCCAATTCAACACAGATCTTCTTTATTAATTTTAATTTGTCATCAATAACCTGACAGGCACTCTTTCGGCAAGAAATACTGCATTAACTGTTTCACTCACCGTGGCACCTATTAAAACGGGGCTGGTGATTAGCAGGAATGAGGTCAAACTGAATAATGTGGGTATAAGTCGCTACCAGCGAAATGTATAACACGAGAGGATTTATGATGTTCACTTGCTGAAATGTAATTTAAAAACAGGATATCACCACCTGCTACGCTGGCTCGTCGTGTTACTCAGATCATTTAAACATTTCCTGCTAATATGTTTATTTGCTTCTGGCATATATTACCATTTACTGTATTTCTAATAACTACAGTTAAAATAAACTTAATTGTTGCTATCTACTTCATGTAAACATAGCAGGTAAATAAATCATCCCATGATTAGCTCAGACAATGCAAATTAGGGTGATTTAATCATCAATATTGGCAACAGAAAAATTAGTATTTGTAACCTCCTTGCAAAGAACGGAATTTGGTTCTCTTATTGAAGAGTCTGCGTGCTAAATAAGGATGTCACAGGGACGCTGGAAGACTGCACTGGCTAGAAACAATGTGACACACCATCAAGACGGCTGAGAACGCCGCGGAATGTTTACGGACGCTCAGCGTTCACACGTAAACTCTACATGTGCTCTTCTTGAAAAATCGGACACCCAGGAACATTGACGGGAGTCACTGCTGATCTGGAAATTGTGACCCACAGCCTTTGGCTGCACTTTCTAGGGAATTCAGATCAATGCAGACTTCCCTATAACGGTTTAAGACTTTTTTTTTTTTTAATTGGGAGGTCATTTAAATCCTGGGCTAAAAATAGAGAATATGTATTTTAAACATGCAGCATATTTTAAATACAAAGGTTATCTGTAGGATTGCGTGTCCCTCAGACAAAGCAGCTCTCAAGAATCTTTCTCAGAGTGCACAAGTTCAGTCAGTCTGGCCTGGTGTTTAATCCTTACACCAAATATCATATAAACCACTCAATTTAAGATCTCTGAGACTCGGGCTACTCTGTGGTTGGCAGCACAGGGCCAACGCAGCAGAGCCACGGAAAGCCCTCCGATGACTGTGGGTGACGTGGTTCTGTGGCCCCGCCCACGGCTCCGCCCACGGCCCGGAGTCTTCCACCCCAACTCCGGGTTAAGGGCCGAGCCTGGGGTGACACGGTTTCCCCACAACTTTCGCGCCTGCACATTTGTGCGAAAAAGTGAAATTTTAACTTAGCCATTCTGGAGTGGGGTGGCAAACCTTGTGGCTTGGCACGAAATTTCAGAAAATCATGCTTTTATTTTAAGAAATATCAAGAACTGTGTCGAGAAATAATGTGTAAAATTCTTCTCTGGGCGGCCCGTGCATCCTGGGAAACAAGCCACACCGCATGCAGGAGAGCCCCCACCCATCGTCGGGACTGGCTTGATCCCAGGCAAAGCTCAGCAAGCTCCCCACATGTGCTTCTGTGCATCTGGAGGAAAAAAAGCCAATAGATATGGCTCTGTCTCTACATTGCCAGCGGAGACGCGGGTGCTCTGTATGAATGCAAAGCAAACAGAGAAAAAGCCACAGCGAAGGCCTTTGCCTCTTCTCCTCCTCTGAGCCGCCTCTCCCCTAAATCAAGCAATGCTCCAGGAGGCAATTCCAGGGGCGGCATCTCCAGGACCAGAGCTGTCACATTAGGCAATCAGAGAACTTTTAGAAGAAAAGCAATGAATGCTAACCACCACGCAGTCCTGCAGGCAGGCCCGGGCACCCACCTCACCCATGGAAATGAGCAGCCTGGGTCCCGGCTGGGGAAAGGCCCTTATTCCTGCCCGCCCCGCCCGCCGTGCGGGAGGGCTGCTCAAAGCCCCCTTCATCTCCGGCGGCTCGTACAAGGCTTTACGTGTCAGCCCCATTTGAATCGATGATGGGAGCGATGTTTGCAATTCGACATCAAGCAGCCCCGGTGTCTGGTGTTTATTTGCTCTGTTGTTTTGGCAGGTAATCCGAGGGCCCCTCTCCTCCGACATGTCAAGTCTACAATCAAACAAAGAGGACGGGCGAATTCACTTTTACAGTGAGGCGAGCTGAATGCTATTACCCGTGTGTTTGTCACCGACCTGCGATCCCAGCCTCTCATCTGCCATCCGGACGGATCTACAAAGTGAAGCATCGGGGACATGCATTTCCCAGTAACTACCTGCTGCCACTATTATTTTAAGGATCCTGTGATTTTCTTTTATTTTAAGTAGAAAAAACAAGGCAGCTGCGGTAATAAAAAGGCGTATCAACTAGTCACTTCCTGGCAGATTTGTCACTGGTGTGGATACAGTGGAGCCTTTTTTGTTGTTGTTGCTAGAAAATGTATACACTCGAAAATAATACTGTAAATCTGGAGTATATGCTTCCAATAAAACCCGTTTTAGTACCTTGCATACTGGTAAACAAAATAAAAATGTACGCATCTTATAAAGAACCGCTGATACCATGTACACATGCAAGATGCCACCCACAAGTCATGGGCTGACAGCAGATGCTTTATGTTATGTGATTTTGGGGTGAAAGTTATTATTTTTTTATTCCTAAATCACATTAACATAGCTACACAGCCATACATTATCACGGCTCTCCAGTAATGTTCTTAAATATTTCCTAATGATGGATTGCATTTTAGGGAGTCCTAGGGCCCAAGTTTAACTATATAATTCCAAGTTGTGAATTAAATTGCAAAAAAACAAAAACAACCCTCCCCCCACCAAAAAAAAAAAAAAAAAAAAAAACAGAAACAGCAACAACCAGAGCTTCTGGTAACTGTTTTACTTCTGCACAATGCATAGTCACCACAATCTTCTCCCCAGTTCAACACCTAAGAAATCCTCAAAAATCACCAGCCACCAACAAAACCTTAGTTGTTCAGCGCATGTTTTGAAATTAACTGATGCAGCTCTTCTGTGGTGACTGGTCCTTTGGTGACACCTAGAAAATCGCTGCTAGGTGTTTGTCAAACCACAGAATTACAGGCAGGGTGTGCGTTTGCACCACTTGTATTTTGGAAGCTATATGTGGCTTCTGCCTTGGTCTCGGAGTCACCAGCGAGTCAAGGGCTGCGGCCCCCCGCTCGCCGGCCCCCCAGCCCCCAGGTGTGTCCGCAGGACTCGCGACCGGAACAAAGAACCTGACGCCTGGGCTCCCATCCGGAGCCGGAGTTGGACAATTCCGCACAATAAAACGCGGCCCAAACAAAGAGTGATTAATGGCTCGTGGGTCTGCCGCGCCATGTCGACCAGATAGGCTCAGAGTCGGCCTTTGAAGGAGAAATGAAAAGAGTTTCGGGCTTTAAATATTTACTATTTCATTCATCAATGGAGCCTGTAAAAGCAGAAACAAATATTCAGACATCATTTTCCCCAGACTCCGTTCCCCTCACTGTGCTCGCGTGTAACGCTCATTTGCGGCAATCACCATAATGGAAGGCGCGGGAGGACCCGGGTTACCAAGGCACAGGAGATGGTTCGGAGGGAGCTTCGGGCTCTCCTCCTGAATTTTGTTTGTCACAGGGGTCTCCGGAAGGTTCCACGTAACCCATCCAGTGTTCAGGCTCAGAGTTCGAGTGCGATTTGACGGTTTCCATGCAGTAGAGTACTCCAAAAGTTGTCTCTGTGTGGAAAGGAACCCTTTTGTTATCATCGGAAAAGGAAACAAGTAGGAAATGTCCCCACAAGTCAAACATCCTGCCCTTCAGAATAGGTCTAAAACCTGACCGTCTTTACAACAGTTGTGAGGTGTGACTTCACAATGGTCCACTGGTCACGTTCGTCTTTGTTGTGTGTCTGGAGAGGTGGCCCACATGGTGTCCATGCTGGGGAGACCAAGGGTGACAAAACAACTCTGACCCGGCCCCTCCCACACAGGGATGCTCCTGGAGCCTCTGCTGTTTCCATATGAAACCTGGGGTTCGCACCTCACACAGACCTGTGCCATCTGCCTGCATACCCCAGGGTCCCCAGTGAGCTGGGCTGGGCCTCCCTGGCCTTGCTCAGTGCAGGACCCTTGTTCCCTCGCCCTTGGACAGCTACAGATCTGATTTCCTGGCCAGGAGCTCAATTACCCTTTCTGGGCCTAGTTTCAGCATTTAGCTCAAATGCCGCTTCCTCTAGGAAGCCCTCCATGCAGACGCTCCAGGTCACATGACCTCCCGCACCCCTCACTGCACCAGGCAATCTCTTTCCAGTGCTTACACAGTCTGACTTCCAGAGCCACTCCCTCACAAGGAAGCAGCTTCCCCCATCAGTCCCAGTACTCAGCTTGACGCGCAGTAAGCTCCGTGACAATTATTTGAATGACAAATGAATGAATGTCATTTGCTTGGACTTTATCAGCAGGCAAACAGAGAATTCAGCCTGCAAGGTGTACCAGCATTTCATTTTCAATCTGCATCATTTAAATCGTTTTGTCTATCAGTCTAAATTCTCATAGTACTCAAGGCTCTGTGACCTCAGCATTGAGATCCAGAAAAAGCCATTTATGCAAAAAGCAGCCTTCACACACTAGCACATAGGCATATGCACTGATGTGGGCACACACACATTTTGTGTTACATTTAAAGAAAAGAAACCAGCAAGCACAGGGCTTTGTGACCCTTCGGTGAAGATATTCCCACTTTGCACTTGTAAATTCCCGTCGCCACTTTGGCTGTGACTTAAGAAATTCTGTTGGACTGAATTTCAGGGATTTCATAATAGGGAGAGTGTCTCCTCCATTACTGAGCATTCCACAGAGGACCCTGTGTGTGTGTGTGTGTGTGTGCGCGCGCGTGCACGTGTGCATGTACTAGGGAGAGAGAGAAGGAGGAGACTGTTGTAGCTGTTGCGATTTTATATATGTATGCTTCAACAGACCTGCTGATTTCTCCCAGCATTGCCTTTCTGGGAGAAAGGCCAATTTTCTTCATTTTTAAAATATCATAACATTTATGTTAGCGAAAACTACTATAAATGCCATCAGCTCCAGAATTCCAGTTTAATTTCTATTTTGACTTTATCAAAATTTGAGAAAAATATCTTTGGGGAATACAATTATCTGTGCTTAGCCTCAGCCCAGAGATAAACACAAACCAACTGTTTCTACAGCAGGGAGTGATTCAGGGAAGTCCCTGCTAAGTGTAGACACCACGGCCAAGGCGAGAGCTGGAACCGGACCCCACAGTATAATCTAAACAACATAATTTCGATCCCAGGGACTGCACCGTGTGGTCTTGCATATTGAATTTGTAAAAATCATGTTAGAAAGGTACACAATATTTATAAAATACAAATACTGATTTCTCACATTGTTTCTTACCTGAACACGGGTCAACTGCTTGTCTGGATCCTTCTGATAGCTTAATTAAACAAACAAGAACATTTTTGAAAAATGTCAGACCCTGATGTAAGAAATCACAGCATTTTAATATTTTAATATCTGAGAGCTGCCTAATGCTTCAGTAACGGCTAAACCTAGTTAAATTCCCATTGATGGTGCTGATTATTCTAGGATCTGATTTTCTCCTCTGGCTTCATTTAAAATTGTAATCTTTCTCAACAGCTATCCACTATTGTTATAAGAATCTTACTTCTTGGATATTAATGACTCTTGAGAGTTTCCAAAACCGTACTGGAGTGTTTTCACAAGTCATTCCAAAAATATACTAGGTAAACTAATGAAACCTGGGATGCATTTTACATTATTCACCTGGAATACCAACACTCATTCATACTACTAAAATCACAGGCTGACTTGATCGTGCATTTGCCGTCAAGAGGGATAATTGGCAGCCCCACCTTCCCAAGCAAGTGCGGCGTCCAGGACAAGACGTGCGTGTGCCGAGCAGTCCCTGGCTCCCCAGTTGTTAATTATCACTCTTGGCTGACACCCTCCCAGCAGAAGAAGGAAACTGATACATTTTAAGTGTATCAGCGAACACCGGTCAAGTGAAACAAGTCGTGCAAGTTATTGTCAGATTGTCTCAGTTTCTCATGAAATCCTCACCATCCGGCGGTTCTGAGCCTCTTTCATTTTACAGATAAACAAATTGAGTCAAAGAGCTTAAGTAACTCGCCCCAAGACATGAGCCAGGAGGAGCAGGAGCCAGACTCGAACCCCGTCCTGCTCACCCTCGTACAACGAAAGAGAAGCAACGAACGTCTGACTCTAAATTGTCATTAAAATACATCACCCAGGGGGTGCTGGGGGCACAGCTGGTTAAGCGTCTGACCCGGTTTCGGCTCAGGTCGGGATCTCAGGGTGGTGAGACTGAGCCCTGCGTCGGGCTCTGTGATCAGTGCGGAGTCTGCTTGAGATTCTCTCTCTCCCTCTCCCTCTGCCCCGTCCCCATCTTTCCCTCTCTCTCAAATCAATCCGTCAATCTTTAAATTTATGTGGGCGGAGGGTGGGACCCAAGACCCATCCATTTCACCTTGATGCATAAATAAGTAGCTGACCGGCTACCCTGTTACTCGGGTATCAGTGATTCAGGTATCAGTAACATGCTTGGGTAGGGACCCCCCTCACTGGACGCAGAGAACGCAGCAGGTCCTGAACCAGAGTCGCACCTTTTCATCTCGTCTCGTCTCATCTCGTCTGCCATCTTTGGATGCGACAAGTTCCCTTCCTCCTATTCCTCCTGGTCCCCCTGAACTTAACGTGGTTGAGTCCCTTGTCCCACCGGATTAGGATTCTCAGATTCAGCCAAAAACCTTTGAAGGTCCCCATTTAATTTGTCTTTTCTCAGCTCTGCCCTATGACTGAGCGTTTTGTTTTTTGTTTTTTTTTTTTTTGCTTCCTTCCGACCTGCAGGGTTCCTGGACTCCTTCACGGCTTGTGTCATCCCGGGAGCCATTTTGCTTCTGATCCTTCTTGGATCCTTTGGCAGAAAAGGTGTGGTTCTAAGAGTCGCGTGTGCAATGCTGACGAGGCAGTCCATGTAAAAATGTCTCCGTGTTTTAGAACTCCCGGGGCCGGAAGCACCTTCCCCACCCAAACACACACTGCTGTTCCGAGGTGAAGGATGCTCCAGAGATGCCCTCAGGGTCCCTCGGACAGTGGGTGACGTGGCCAGGGCCAGGGCAGGACGCTGGGGCTCTTCACCCCGCATCCCTGCCACAGGCACCTGCTAAGGAGAGTTCCCTGGTGCAGGCATCACCTGGCATCTGCAGGGGGAGCCGCGCTTCTCCGACTAGGGGATCACATACCCGGTGCCATCCACAGCACAAAAGGAAGCCACAGTTGCTCCTGGAATTTGACGAGTTAAATACCCCAAATACCGATCTCCGGGAACGTGGTACAAGAGGTACAACTTGCCGGGGCCCAGCGCTTGCCGCAGGCTCCTAAGAAAACAACCCCGCTCTCAACCTGTCATCTCTCCTGCCACAGGGACCAACAACCGCCCCTGGAAGGAGCGTCAGCATCGGACGATGATCAGGTGATATCAGTGGTGCAAGCTATTGGCAAATTGCCTCAGTTTCTCAAGAAATCCTCACAGGTGATACCAATGGGTATTATCCTTTCTCATTTTGCAGATAAAGAAATTGTGAATCAAAGAGTTTAAGTAACTTGCCCCAGGAAATGAGCCAGGAGGGGGTGAGCTGGGCTTGAACCCACTTCTGCCCACCCGGGATCCCCATCTCCCTGACTCGGCGTGAATGCCCCCCGCGGCAGGAAGCATCATCCTCGTGATGACGACATTCTCTCGTTCTGCCAGAAGACGTGGAGGGAGGGCCAACCTGTGCCTGCTGTGAGAACACACAGCCAGGAAGCCCGGGTCCTGCCCTTTGGACTTGCCTTGGAGGACTGCGGGCTTGACAATTTATGTCTTCTGCAGTTGCTACTTTTTATCATTCTTTACACACCAGCGTACGGAAGGAGAAAACCTTCATGCTAAATGGGCAGAGAACACGGAGGACAGAAAGGGTCTTAGGAAAGCGCGGATCATTTTCCGTGGAGAAAGTCTGCTAGTGGATTACAGCATATTGCCTGGGCCTTTAAAGATATCTATTAGTAATTTACAGAAATTAAAAGAGCTAAAAGGCCTGTTGTTTTCAGAATTCAGAGCTGAGCCTATGGCCTCACACCAGATGATGCTGAAAACCAGCCTCCCCAGGAATTCACATCAAACTCTGGCTCATAATTTATGGAATGACATAGACTTGGACACTGATTAGCTACCTATCAGCTCTGTAATAAAGGCGGCATAACCCCTAGTTTATCATTCATTTATCTGAAGTCATTTTGAATAATATCAGAAGATAGTAATGTAATCATTATGCTGTATAGCAGTCCTGGGCCGGCACATGGGGCCGGCGGGGTCAGACCCCTGGCAGGGTTCACGCCGCTTAATTTACTCACTTCTTACACATTTATAGAATTGGCGTCAACAGTGTAGTATCGAAGTTGGACCGTGAGCAGATGCTTACACAAATTGATACTAAGATGTTCAACAGGAAACTCAAGAAGACTTAATGACTGTAATAATAATCTTTTCTGAGAGTCAGGCTCGCACTCGAGTTTGAAACAAGTCATTCAGTGCTCAATGACTAGCGCGGATTTCCTTTGACTCTGCCCGACCTGAAGGGTTTATCGACAACCACTTTGCTGCTATGAAACGCTCTATTAGGAAAACTGTGTCTTCGGGCCACAGGGAGGATGATGGCAGGAGGGTCGATTCCTCCGGAGAAGGGTTTGCTGGGAAGACTCTGCCAGCGCAGCCACAGCGGGGGAAGAGGGAGTCCAGAGAAGCCAGTGGCTCACAAAGATGCTAGAAAAATCCACTTAGGAGGGGCCAAGGGGCTAGGGGAGCAGGAGGGAAAGGGGCAGGAGGCAGGAGCCCTTCTCCAGCCCTGGTGAGGAGGGCCAAGGGGATGGAACCAAAGGAATGGGGTTTCTGTTGAAGGGGGACATGGTCATTTATCTTTGCCATCTACCCATGAAGCCACATCCACTTCCAAAGGCGTCAGCCAAGCCCTGGGCTCCCTTGTGAGGTCAGTTTGCAATTTCTCCCAGGGCCGTGGCCCATCTACTGTCCTCTGGGAACCGTGCTGAGTATGTACAGGCTGCAGGGCTGCGTGATGCTCTCGGGGGCCTCTCAGCCCCCAAAATGTAAAAGAGCAGAGGAGAAACTATGATGGGAAATTAAGAAGACAGTTTCTGAAATGACTCCCAAAGACCCTGCCGGGCGACGTCCTCACCTCCTTGTACTCAGGGTGTGTCCCCAGACCCGAGAGGAATGGCGCGGGCCCTTCCTGCCACAGGTCCCAGCACAAGGCCTGAACACTGCAGTAAGGGACAAAAAGACCCGTCAGATAACAAACACAGTGGAACCACATGACAGTCACAAAAATTCTGCAGCAGCGAGTTCCCAAAGAGTATCTCCGTTTAAGTAGAGCCCAATACACAAAAAGGGAATCAGTGTTCCAGCCAAGTCAGGGTCAAGACATCAGTTCTCCTTCCAGAATGGGCTTGTTTCCATCAAGCCTCCCGAATTTCTATTCAGACTTTAGTTTGGCCAACCCTACGGGCCGCCCTGCACATCTTGGCGGCATTGACAAAGCATGAGTGTCCAACATGGACCGGTCAAGGATCTCTTCTGTCTGCCCCACCTCCAGAGGCCTTTTTAGTCAAGGTCCAGAGAGGAGGAGTGTCTACAAAGGGCAGGAAAACCCAGTAGAGCTGCTGCAGGAGGAACAGCAGAGAATAACTCAGCAAAGGGGCACAGGGCATGGGAGAGCCCACCAGGTCCAGGAGGAGAGGCAGGTGGCACAGTAGCCAGGAGGGTGAACAAAAGCATCAGACAGACCAGTCACTTCCTACAGCTGAACTTGGACAAGGTACTCGACCCTGAAGAGTCTGTTTCAGATTTGTAAGAAGGGCTAATATTGGCATAGACTAGGTGGGATTCCTATGAGAGACGATGCATGCACATTCTTACCGAAGAGCTGGGTGCTGTTAAGACCTCAAAATTGCTCTATTCCTGATAGTTGCTACTGCAAATGCAGCTACTTTGAACTCAAGAAAGCAATGTACCTTCTGCTGAAATTTCCTCCATATCAGGGTTCCTAACCTGGGGTTTTTCCTGATTTTCAGAAACCCTTGAAACTGTATTCCCAGTGTGTGTGTGTGTGTGTGTGTGTGTGTGTGTGTGTGTGTGTGTACATGCATTTGTATGGTTATGTGTATATCACATACATACAGACAAATGTGTGGTGTCTATACATATATAAAATATACATTTTCCCAGGGGCATAATCACAAAATTGTATCAGACTTACAACAGGGTCTGCTAAACAAAATAGGGAAAGAACAAAGCCCAAGAGTTACTTAGTAACAGCACAGGATGTGGGGATGTTGGTTTTCTCAAACACGAGCTAATCATCATATTGTATCTTGCCCACCGTTCAAACTAAGCCTAATAATTTCCTAGAAAGTCAGCCTTGTTGGCTGAAAAGTGTTTATAGATAGCCATGGAGAGAAAGGAGAGCAGGGAGCTCCTTGCTATTTGCAGAGGTCTGAGGAGGCAGGTTTTCTAAACAGGCTACAATTTTATGGATGCCATCCTGAAGCAAAGGCAGCTGTAGGATGGGTTTTTTCCCCAAGGGAAATAGATTCCTGTGGACTCACCACCAAAGGGAAATCCATCAAAGACACGTTAGTGGAAGGTGACAATGAAGCAGAAGAGGGGTTCTCACCACCCGCTAGAACCAGGAAGGCACAGAGATACTAATCTCTGCATGGATGGGGCAGAGACAGAAGGCCACTTGGGAATGCCGTATTCTCTGGGGACATGTGAATGATGAACTCCCGCCCCAGAGGAAACAATGACCTTCAAAATGACTGTAGGTCAGTGTTCACATGGTAAACACACACACTGAATCCTTAATGGAAATGATCACTGAAATTTGAAGGAATCGAGCCAGAGTAAACATGACCAGGTCTTTCCTTCTCTCTCATTCCAGAGAAACAGTGGAGCATGCAAAGATGGGACCCACAATCCCTGACCTTCCAGCTCCCCCCCCCCCACAGTGCTAGAATCTTCCAAGTCTTCTGTCCACTGCTCACTCTTCAATGAAGGCTCTGCACCAACAGATGCAGCTAGTACGTTCTGCCCAGAGACCTAAGCTCTCCATATTATTTTCATCTCTTTCAGAGCACAGAAACATAAAATACGATGATTTAGCTTTTCTTCTGTTTTCAAGGTAAAGGAATGAATCAACGACCAAAGGGAGGGAAGGCTGGTCCTTAATTTCACTGGGAGAATTGAGATATTAAGACTAGGTAAGATGGGTGCCTGGGTGGTTCAGTCAATTAAGTGTCTGACTCTTGGTTTTGGCTCAGGTCATGATCACAGGGTCATGGGATTGAGCCCCACATTAGGTTCCATGTTCTGTGGGGAGTCTGCTTGAGATTCTCCCTCTCTCTCTGCCCCTTACCCCCCTCTAAAACAAACAAATGAAAAAAAAAAAAAAACAATAACCACAATGGAAGACTTTTCTGAACAGATGTCAAAATACAATCTGAAGCTATACACATTAAAACGTAGTGACACTCTCCCAGGAGGGACAATGGATATGGTTCAGAAATGTGACATGTATCACATGTTAACTTCTGTCATGCTATAAAATGGTATTTCACATCAGTGGGAAAGGTACATCCTTTCACAAATGCTATGGGGAAACTTGGCTCTTTACTCAAACAAAAAACACGTAGATATAGTCTTCATCCAACTCATCAAATTTAATTCCTAATTTTAAAGATTGAAACATTTAAAAATATTTTTAAAAACGGACAGATATTATCACATTGTGGGGTTGGGAAAAGCTTCTGTAAACTTGGAAAAAAAGAAGACAAAGGTTGGCAAACTTAATAGACAAAGAGATTAGGAGCCAGCTTATGTAAAGAAGACTAACAAATCAATAAGAAAAAGACAAGCAATTCAATAGACAAATGGGCAAAATACTTAAAAGGGCTCTCCACAAATGAGAAAAATCAAAAATCCAATTAAACATTAGAAAAATGGCTCATTTTCATTAATACTGCAGGAAATAAAGATTAAAACCAAACAAGAGATGATATCCTCCATATTAGGAAAAAAATATAGAAGTCTGACAATATCAAATATTGGCCAAGATTTGGAAAGTGGGATATCACAGAACCCCTGATGCAAATACCATTGTTACAGCCGCTTAGAAAAGCAAGGGCAGTGGTTCCCAGAAGAAGCAAGGACACACATTTCCTACAACTCACAAATTTCATATGCAAGTCTTTGCCCAGAGAAACTTGTGCAAAAGTCTATCCCATCATTATTTGCAATAGTTACAACTGGGAAAAACCCAAATATTAATCAATACAGGAGCCTTAAAAATAAACTATGTATATTTATGTATCAACATGGATACATTTCAAAACACTGCTGAGTTTAAATAGGGAGTTACCAAATAAAACCATGAGAGTATTTCTGAATTTTTAATGCACACAGAACAGTACCAGATAGTATCTACATCTCCGAGTAAAATATCTTTTTATGACCTCAAGATTATGCAAGTCACTGTAGTAACTTATACATAGGAAGAGAGAAAAACGGGCCTGGACACAGGTGACAAAGAGATCAATATCATCTTTACGTTTTTATTGTATGTAAAACTTTTAAGACTTGAGGAAGATACATTAAAATGTATATTTTATGCATCTCAATCAGGACCCAATTGGTGTAGAAGAAGACAGTATTCTTGGCTCACATGTCTAAGACCAGAGCCAGGCAGGTTCTTGCCTAAGCTTCATCAAGGGGTCAGCTCTATCTTTCTGTCATTCTCCTAGCCCTGCCTCCTGTGTTAGACTGCTTTGTTCCTTGTCTGGTTTGTCTCATGGCAGCAAAATGGCTGCAAAGGATCCAGGCTTTTCATCCTCACATGGTATCTTGGGGACTCTTGGGAGAAAGGGGGACTCTTGAGAAGGGGAAGGAAGACATCCACCAGGAGGTAACAAAAGATGAAAGCTACTTGGGCCTTCAATTCATTTATACTCCAATTTCAAATAAATTCTTATGACTTTACAAATTGTAATAGGTATCAAAGGGACAATAGGTTGACACTGTTTTCCAGAGACTCTGAGGCCAAGGTATTGGTTTACCAAAGAATGGGTTGAAGGCCCTCAGAGGGAGGCCCCCAGCCACTGAGAGGAGTCAGAGTCAGGTCCTGGTGAAGACTGGCCTTGAGCTCTGGCCCTACAAGTCCCAGAAACCTCTACCCTCCCCTTTAGAGTGAAAGGGCCAGTTAAGTCTCCAGAAGTCTCATTCTGTCCTTTTCAATACAGGTTAAAAGACTGTGCGAATTCCTTTACTCTCAGAAGCAACACCTTACACACAAGGTAATTAGATCCCAGTGTTGACTCATCAAGAAGGAAAAACTGCGACCATTAACATCTAATCTAAATTACTTTATAATGAACGAAAACTTTCTGATTTGTAAAATGAGTGCACAGAGTGAAAACTGAATAGAATGTTGTCAAATCTAAAGCTCGTTTTAATTAGAGCACAGCTTTATTTTTTATTTTTTTTTTAAGATTTTATTTATTTATTTGTCAGAGAGAGAGAGGGAGAGAGAGCGAGCACAGGCAGACAGAATGGCAGGCAGAGGCAGAGGAAGAAGCAGGCTCCCTGACGAGCAAGGAGCCCGATGCGGGACTCGATCCCAGGATGCTGGGATCATGACCTGAGCCGAAGGCAGCTGCTTAACCAACTGAGCCACCCAGGCGTCCCTAGAGCACAGCTTTAAAAAAAATTTTTTTCCCACCGTTTGGAAAAAAAAAAATAAATAATGAGCTGCTTGAAAACTCTTCTCTAGGACTTGCCCCTATGGCAATTTCATGTCATTCTCCGTGTTCCATGCTCCTCTTGATAACCTGGCCATGAATAAAATATTAATTACTTTTTTAATTAAAAAGGCCATAAGTGGGCCAGCAAGACAAAGGTAAAGGCCACCAGAAGTCCGTCAGGCTGAGCAAGGAGAAGGCACAGAACATTGAAGAACGAAGACTTGGGGAGGACAGGTATGAAAAGCTCTCCATCCCTGAGCATGGGGACAGGCAGGTGACACTTTCCTGCACCGTGGCATGCCTTGGATAAAGCACCCCGAGGTGCACAGTTCCTTCTGGCACACTCAGCAGGCACCGACTGCGCGATTTCCTTTGCTGGATACAGAGAAATTGATTTGCCATATGACTGCGGCTTAAACCTTTAAAGAGAAATCATTATTTTAAATCACCATTTTTTTCACCTCGACAAGAAAGGCTCTAGAAAAATTTGAATGTTTCCTAACGAGGCAGGACTCGTCTATTCTGGGACTACCTAGTACACAGCTTCAAGACTGCCTTTGAGTTTTGTCTCCCTCCCCCTGTGTCAGCCTGCCAGCCGTCACTTCTGTTGTCATAGTGCCACCTTCTAAAAGTCCTCTCGGGTTCCTTCCAGCCCGAAGCTTCCAGCGGACCAGGAGCTGGGAAAGCGAGATCATTATGAACAGAATGTGAAAAAAGGGTCAATGACAGTGAGCTCGGCTTCCCTGCTGGCCTCTGGCATGGTTATTTCAAGGTTTCAGAAGTGGCCCGCCTTCCTTCTAAGGGGCGGGGTGCGTGTCGCAGCCCCAAACCCAGCCGTCTCCCTTACTGGCCGGGAGACCCGCAACCTGGCTCACTTCATCTCTCAGGGCCTTGGATGCTCATCTGTCAAATGGGGGAAACACTGGTACCTACCCCACAGACAGTCTCGCAGCCTGTGGAGTGCTTGCACTGGCTGCTGTTACTGGGACATTAGGGCTGGGTGTGGTGGGGGATGGGCAGTGGGGCTGGGGATGGGGAGGGGGTAGGTGCAGAGGTAAGAAACAAGTTTCAGCTACTTAAAAACCATCCCCTTCATTAACAGAACATCTCAAAAAAAAAAAAAAAAGATTTGTGACATTTTACTAGATTGAAATCTGTAAGCCACCTTAAAGCTCATTCCTGGGGTGCTCGGCTGGCTCAGTCAGAAGCATCTAACTCTTGGTTTCCGCTCAGGATGTGATCTCAGGGTCATGGGATCGAGCCCCTCATCAGGCGCCATGCTCAGCATGGAGTCTGCTTGAGATTCTCTCTCTCTCCCTCTGCCCCTTCCCCTGCTTTGTGCTATAAGTAAATAAATAAATAAAACCTTACCCAAAAAAATGAATAAATAAAATGCTTTCTAAAGACAACTGTAAACCCTGTGCCTCTCCCTGTTCTCAGTTTACTGCCCCAGCTGTTTGGAGCGTCTCTTCCCTTCCTTTGACACTATCTGCTGAATACCGACCACGTGCTGGGTCCTGTACCAGGCACCAGGGCTTAGAGCCAGCCCCTGCCTCATGGAGCCTAAGGTCTGGGAAGCAAACAGATAGGGCCAAGCAATTTTGCGTGCAGCGAGCTCAGCAAAAGGTGGTGCCCGTGCACTGGGCAGAGTATGTCTGGGGCCTCAGTCCTCCATTCATTTTTTCTGCAGCCTAAGATACGAGATGACCTTGGTTAGACTGAGGTGGCAGGAGGTGTTGTGGTGGGGAAGGGGTGGGTACAGTGAAGGAGGAGACCTGGGGTGCAGGAGCCTCGAAAGGGGAGTGAGCATGGCCAGGGCTATTGAGGGAGGAGGGGTAAGGTGTGATGACGATGGTGGAGAGGCGGGCGTTGGCCAGGGTCACGGGGGGTGCCTTGGGGGTTTAGCCCTTTATGCTCATATCTTTGGAAACTATGAAAAATGAAAACACACATACTTGATATTTCACCCAGTTTTATTTATTTACCTAAGACTTTGGGAAAACCAGAGATGTTTGCTTTACCAAGTTCAAGGCAAGGAAGTTTTCAAGGAAATAATACAGAATCAAAAGCCACTGAGTAGTATATCTCCTTGGACATCTCTAAATCCGATGGGTTCCATTTTCCTAAGTTCATTTTCTACCTTCAAGGATAACAATGCAAAAGCCCAGCCAGACCTCATTCATGGTTCGGAGAACTGGTTAAGCCCATTTGTATGGGGGAGATCTTGAAATCTTTCCAAAAATGTGAGTGTATAAATTACAGTTGCAGAAGACATGCGTCTCCTGGTGAGTTGCTCTCGTGTGAGAGACCCTGTCTGCTTCCCTCAACGCTGGCTGCTCTGCTCCGGGCTGGGGAGGAGCGCTCTTTTTGATCAACCTTCTTCCTTGCTCCTATTTTTCCTGCAGATATCCTGTCCTTGGACTTTAATGGCACCTGTGCACTCTCCTGCTGACTCAAAACAGCTGAATAAGAAAAGAATTGTCATGTGTCGCGTCCTGAAATCTCTGTTCTCTGGGAATAAATGTTGCCGCGTCTGATTACAGGTTAGGTCCCAGCTAGGACATCCACACAGCTCGGGGTCTCTCAAAAACGCCTCAATCTCTGAAAAGCACTAATTTCACCCCCCCACACCTGGATGAGTGTTTTTCTTTTGCAAAGTAAGAAAGGATAAGGCCGAGAAGCTTTGCAATACTCCTCATGAAAAAAAAGAAAAAAAGATGGGAAATTGATCCCAGGGTTTATGCAGCTCTCCTCCAGCACCTGCCTCCCACCTCCCACCAGAGTGCCCGGGAAGCCGTGGAGTGGGCTGTGCTATCCTCCCAGCTTATGCCAATTCTCTTCAACTTAAAGTAAAACAAAATAAATTGATTTAAAGATGTCCTACTTTCCAAGATGTACAGACTGTCTGCAGAACATTAAGGGAAATTGGCTATCGGCCAAAAGTTCCTCCAAAGCACCTCTTAAATATTTTCTGGCCAGAACAATGTATAAGCCCGCACTGTCATCTCAGAGGAGGAAAGACGGATGCTCTCCTGTTGCTCAGAGCCTCTGTGTGGCCCCAAAGCCCCCAGGTACTGTTATGTTTTATTGTGATCCAATACCCATCTGCCAGACTGGAGCCTTGGGGTGCTTTCAATGCCAAATTTATACAGGCTGATATTTGCATGCAAATATGTAGCTAGAAATGAATACTATAATTAGCATCCATAGAATTTGCAGGTCTCTGTTCTTTAAGCCTCCTGCACAATTTGGGTAGACACACAAGTTGTGGATTGAAGTGTAGGTTTTTCTCATTTGATCAAACACCATCGCAGCTTTGCTTTGAGGACAGTAACAGCCAGATTTGATCCTAAATGTGAAGACATAGACATTCAGAGATTTCATGTTTATTTAGGGAAATTTCATTCAGTCTGAGAGTCTGGAAGGTCAGACTTATAAATAAGTAGTAACAAAACGGAGAAATAGTCTGCTCCGAAAAGCCCCGGAGACAATAAACGAATATAATCAAAGGAAACCCATCGTTCTCTATCACCTGTGTCAGGTCTTAAATCTGGGTCGCAGTCCAGTAATTAGGTGAAACAATTAAAACCTGGATGTTTTTGTAAAGGAAACCAGCAAGAATTAATTCAAACTTAATTGAAGTGAGGCAGCCGCTCTCTTGGATGAGTTGAGTAGAAACGGGCAGGGGCTTTGCTCCGCTCAAGATGTGGGAGGGGTTCAGGTAACTCTGGAGAGATCCCCTCACCCCACTCTGGCTTTCATGGGGAGGTGGTCCTTTCTGGCATGAAATGAGTGAGTGAATGAATGAATTAGTGAATGAACGAGTGAGTGAATACGAACACGGGAAAGCCCTGCCCGACTCCCTGTTTTTCTCTGGATCGGGATATGACGTACACTCACTCACTGTGCACAGACGAACCACATCTATGGCCCAAAGCCCATTTGAATACACACAAGACAAGGTGTGCAGAATGTCGGTGTAAACGGAGGCGCGTCGCCGTGTGTTTGTGGAGGGCCGGCGGCTTCAGGCGGGAACCCCGATTCCATCCTGCTTGTCATCCTCACCCCACAGTGCCTGGCCCAGAGCACAAGGCTCATGCCAACTTCTTGGAAAGACCATTCAGTCTTCCTTTTGTAAGCTCCTCCTCAGATAGAACCTTGGGTCCTTATGAAACCCTGGGACTTGTGGGCTGGTCAGCAAATCAATGAGTTGGACGCTATGCTCGGGGGAAACAAAGGGAAAGCTTAGGAAAACCACGTTGAAATAAAAATCAAAAGTAGTAGTTCTTTGTTCAAGCCTGGGTTCAAAATCCTCTGGGTCCTTTCCTCTAGGTTCGCTTCCTCGCTTGTTCTCTAGTTCAACAGCATCTCTGCTGAACGTGGGGTACACACACCCAACCCGCGGAGCCACGCTTGGGGAGCTGTTTGAGTCGACACGAGGATGCTCCCAAGGAAATGGTCCACTATGGTTATAGACACTGTCTGGACTCCCTTGAAAAACTTTCAAAGCCTCGTTAAAGAAACCGTTATGGGATGAATGTCTGTGTGCCCCCCCACCCCCGCAAGTCCTATGGTGAAGCCTAACGCCCAGCATGGTGGTGTTAGGAGCTGGGGGCTTTGGGAGGTGATGTGTCATGAGGGCGGAGGCCTCATGAGTGGGTTGAACGGCCTCAGAGGAAGAGACAGGAGAGGGTGCTTGCTCTTTCTGCTGTCCACCATGAGAGGACACAGCAAGAAGACAGCCATGTGCAAGCCAGGAAGAGGGCTCTCACCGGACGGGCTCTGGAGGCTCCTGATTCTTGCATTTTCCCACCTCCGGAACTGTAGGAAATGACCGTTGCCATTTAAGTCCCCCGGTCGGTGGTAATTTGTTCTAACAGCCCAGAGGAGCGAAGGCAGAGCCCGTCCACAGCACCGCAGAAGGTGGAGGGCTGGGCAGCGGACAAACCAGAGCCTCCTGGCAAAAGGCAAACAGAGCGCTCTTCACGTGTTGTCCGGTTAACGTGTTTTCAACACTGACGCCTCCGAAAGCAATTGGAAAACCCAGTACCAAGAGCCCCCTTTAGACACTGGGGTAAGGAGAAGACAGAGTTGTGCCAGGCAGAAGTAAATGCTCTTCCAAGGTTAACCAGGCACCCCGGGACGGCCTCGCCTCCCAAAGTCCATCGAAGGCACTAGACTTGCCCGGCCATCCGCCTCGTCCAGCATGTGGCAGATTTCCTCTGTGCCAATGACAACGAGGCCGTGCGCGCTCTGAACTTCATTACTGTCCCCGGGAACTAGTTCAGCATGAAGGATGACAGTCCCAAGCCCTGAGGGCGCTGAGATCCTGGCATCTCAAGAGTAAGAACTTTCCCCCTTTGGCTGGCCCTGGTCACTAGAGGCAGGACTGGGGAGAAAGGACCAGTTGCTAACTGTCCTGCACATCTGTCATAGCCTTTGTCAACAGCCCCAAGAAGATGGGGGGTTTGGGTCACGGTCTGGAGGGGAGAGGGGCTGGCAGCTGAGAAGCAGGCTCAGTGCGGGGAGAACATTGGGGACACTCATCAGAACGGGGCTCCCTCTTCCAGATCGCACAGTCCTCACCCGGCTTACTGACGAGCGGCTCTTCGCTCCATCTCTTGAATGGAAGACTTGGTTACTTTCATTCTGAAGTCACACAGGATGACACATCCCTGTCTCTCTACATGTCTCAGTCACCATGCCACTGTGGTGACACGCACGCATCGGGGTCCACGGAGCACGCCTTCCAGCGCCCACACTCCAGACAGCGTCCTTCCAGGCCCCCGCGCGGTGGGCTACACGATCCCCCGGACGTCCGTGGGACTTTCCGCCAGGAGCGTTGCCCGCTGGTGAAGACCAAGGGGCGCTCCTTCCCTCTGACAGTGAAATGTACGAGTCCAGCCCAGGGATTTCTTCCCGCTCCCCGTCCCCTCCCCTCCTTAAGTGATAGGAACAACTAGAACAAGACTCTGGGGTGTCATGCTGTCAAAAAAATTCTTAATGAAATTAAAACCCTCACACTCCAGCGAATGCTATTTCTGGCTGTGGAGCTGGATGCTCTCGCCACCCGTCTGTCGCCCGGTGGATCCACGTCAGGGGAGCTGCTGCATGTCAGCGGCTCGCCCCAGGGAATACAGGTGGAACACTTTCTACCTGAACTGGCCTTATTTTCAGGCAGTGGCATTCCACGAAACGCAACTCCACTGTGTGTGCAAGAAGAAATCCTCTTGAAAAACAAGACAGGGACGTGGTGGGGAGGGAGCTCCCAGAAAGATGTCCTTGGAATAGAAAAGCGTATCCAATAATCTCCATTTCTAATTCCAAAATTTTGGAGGAGCCTCTTTGCACACTGCAGTCTCTCTTGCTCCCTTCAGCAGCCCTTTGTCGATCCGATGTGAGGACCTGCTTCCAGGTCAGTCCCTAGCATCCTCCCGAAAACCGAAAACCATATTTTCAGATGGAGGGGTGACAAATGCACGGGGCTTTGTGGCTGTCTCTCAACACCCCACCCCCATATTTTTTTTAAAAAGCCCATTTAAAATAAAAATTGACAAAGCGATGCTTTCCTCAAATTCTCATACATTTATTTCTAAACTTCTCGATTTGGGGGGGAGGTTGAACTTTGCTAGTTTATTTTAAATGAGAATTTTCTCTCCACCAAAAGCAAATGATCCAGAATAAATAAAAAAGGGTAAACTCCCCCCCCCAAAACCAGAGCCTTCTTTACGCACAAGGCTCACCAAACGCCTTACCCCGCCCGTAACACTAATGTCAAGTCCAGTTCGTTTAAAATGAAAATTCTTACAGTGGAACTTACTTTATCGGTTTGCTCTTCCTGCTCATGTCCCCAAATAGTATTAAAATGCTTTATGCAGAGGAGGCACATGTCGCTTTTCGAACCATTCCTTTTATTTTCTGCTTAAGTGTTTTTGTTAAATGTCACGGAGGTGAGAGTGTTTGCTGCTGGAGTTCATGAACACTGAAACGTCTTATTAATTCTTCATAATGCATTGACAGGCAGTGCTTAAAAACAAAGCCCGGACGAGCGAGCCACGGTGAGTCACCCCCGGGGGCTGTGCGCAGCCCGGCCCTGCCACGGCGTGGGGAAGCTCACTTCTAAACAGGAAAGTCATTTTTAACTCTGTTTTCTTATTTCGGCATTCAGCTATCTGACTCACGTCCCTGGTGCTTGACACTTCGTTTTAATTGAACACATACTATTAAACCCGGACTAAAATTCTGAGTCTCTCAATTACCTGCAATTTTTGTCTTTAAAAGGAAAAAAAAAAATTAAGGCCAGGGAGTCACCACTGCCCATATTCATTGGGAACCATCTGTTACGCCTCTAATTAAAACCTACTTGTAATGAGCTTGTTAGTGCACAAAATGTGTCAGGTATAGAATATTATTCATGAAGCAGTTGTTTGGGTGGCTGAATGATTTCTTAAAATCCTATTAGTTTAACAAAGTAATGTATTAGTATTTTGACCCAGTATACAAGAGACTTCAGAATGACCTGGCACTCTGCTCTAATATTTTTTTTCTCAAATATGTTGCTATCTCTACCTAATATATAGTCAGATGGCCTCTTATAATTGCAGTATCAAATCTTTGCCTCAATTTTCAACTGCAGGTGATTTCAAATGATTAAAGATGCACAACAGGGAATAAACAAAAATGCTTACATGCAATTATTTTTAATTAGTATTTGGCTATAAAGTGTATGCCTTCATAAAAAAGTCTGTTATTCACATAAACATCTGTTACCATACACACAAGGAAACACTGTAAGTCTGTCATCACATCACCAAAACAGAAACACGGAGGGAGGCTGGGCAGGAAAGCCAGAGCTCTGAGTCTTTAAACAAAAGATACAAGTGTAACTGCCAAAGCAGACGCAGAGCCACACCTTTAATTACCATCACTCACAATCAAAGGAAGAGCCTTTACCAATGGAATTGCACTTGAAAATGTTAAAATAGATGGAATTATTCTTTGAAAACAATAGAATCTCTGTGCACAAGACAATTTCGAATTCTTTTCCTAATTTTGCCCCCGTGCACATAATCAAACGGCTTCCTGTTTGCATGCTCTCTGCTGGCCGCTCATTTTCCAGCCTCTCTGCTCTCTTTATTTCTGTTCATTAACACATCCAAACTTTGCGAGACGCAGCAGCCGCAGTCCCAAATGCCAAATGTTGGCCTTGTTTCACCAAAGCCTCCAGCGAGGGGGAAAATATCTGTATTTTCAGGGAGTGTGCCCCCACCAAGCACGGGGAGAGAGATACCAGGAAATAAATTAACGCCGCTGGACCCGCCGTAATGGATAGGTGCAGATCAGGCTGCTCTGTGGGACACGAGAGGCAAAGGGAGGGGAGGTGTGAGAATACCTTGCCCGTGAATTACCGAGTCGGTGGGAATTACGGGGCTCCGGGGGGCTGAAGCACTTGGAAACGCACCGCTCCAAGACCACCCCCGCGACCCCAGTTAACACATTCCACGCACAGTCCAAAAAGCTGCAGCTTTTATTAAACGCACAATTCACGTGCCAAGAGAACTTATCTTCATTTGCATGAAAATGCAAACAATAATTTAATGGAATCACACAAGTCTGCAGCTATACTGTGGCAAGGCTCGGTTGTCTGGGCTTGAGTTAGGCAGGAATCATGACCCCTGGCTGTGCTCCCTTAGGGACCACAAGCAGTTGTTACGGTAACACCCCCTGCACGCAGCACCCGCTTGGCCCTTGCAAGGTGATGTTCCCAGGCCTTACCTGGGCATGGCACCCCAGCGGGACGTTTTGTTGGAGTCTCTTACACGGGGCTGTCTCGTTAATGTCAGAAGGCACGCGGCCAAGGGCAAGTGGGCAAATGGACAGAAGGACCTTGGCATCTTGCCCTCAGCAATTCTAACTGTCCAAACTCAACTCTGACAGCAAGGACAGAGTTGGAGCACCCCAGAGCGAGGACAGATCCCCAGTGTCATCACACACCCCCAGGCTACCCACCCTTCCCACCAGCTGGCCTCCTTCCGTCCTCTCCCGTGGAGAAGCCAAGCCCAGGAATGGGCCCATCTGGGAGGCCAGTATTAACCTGCTGTCGCAAAGCCTTAGAGCCTGGCCACCCAGCAGCCCAAGACCCCATTCACTCAGGGCAAGCTCACAATCATTAGCAGTCCTGTGTAATTTTAAAATATAACCAAGAACAAGTGAAAGGAAGAAATATACGTGGGACTAAATCTATTGACCAAGAGCCCCCCAAAGACGGGCCATAAATAAACCGGCACAAAGACCAGAAACGGCAGATTTTACATTAAGAAGCAGCAAATTCATGGCTGGGCTGAGCCGGGAGCCAGGCCCGAGTGCACACACTCCCTTTCAGGCAGGAAGGTAAAAGATGGCCCCATTCCTCATAGGGAGACACACTGGGCGAGAGCCAGGCTGCCCTTTTGCAAAGCAGCCATTTCTCACACGGGAAACCCTCATTTTTCAACTGTGCCCGCACGCCGGCCCACCCTTGACGTCACTCCCTCAGCCTCGCCTCTCCATGCGAGAGAGAGGGTTTAACCACTTGCCGCGGGCCTCCCTCTTGCTCTGCAGCCGAAAGCTGAAAGAAGGCTGGGTCCCAGCGCGCAGGGCGCCCGGAGCACCCCGCGGGGCCTGGGCCTCCCGGGGCCGCCTCACCCTGATGGAGGGAAGGCCGCTGAGCCGGCGGAGGGACAGCAGGGCGCCCTGGACCTCTGCCTCTTGCTGACCTCACGGGGAGAAGCAAAACTTTCTAAGACGAGAGGCTAAAACCAGACTTGTGTTTTGAATGCAGAGGTTTTTTCTATCCCTAAGCAGACTGTGTTAAAAATGGAGTGACAAATAATAGAGACACTCAGGGTGAGTCAGATTGCCACGCGATAGCAGCGGCCTGACCTGCAGAGCTTTTGCTATGGGTCTAGAAAATTCCTGCTAGTATTCCCAGCCAGGCTAGAACCACAGTCGGGAGAATAAAATCCTAACCTTGGGCACAAATTTGAGAGGAGGCCAAATGATTCCATAATTGGTACATAATGGTTTTTGGTTTTGTTTTTTTAAGAATTGATGTAAACCACTCAATAGGGCTGTGTCAAGGACGCCTGGGCGGTTCAGTCGGCTAAGCAACCTCCTCCAGCTCAGGTCATGATCCTGGAGTCCCGGGATCGAGTCCCACATCGGGCTCCTGGCTCGCTCTCGCTCTCTCTCTTTCTCTCTCTCTCAAATAAATACGTAAAATCTTAAAAAAAAAAAAAAATAGTGATGTGCCAAACCATACTGAAGCCCAAGCAAGAAGAAACCTCCTCCACAGAAAATTTTGGTATTTGATTCATATTGGATTTTCCACATCCATTTTGATTTTTTAAATATTGCATTAATGTCTTAGAAGTCTCCATTCTTTAGTTTCTGGAACCTGTTCAATTTTGTGCTCAAAGCAAGTGGCTCACCATCGCAGTCTGGCCAAGCACCGATGCGAGGTCTGGAGGAAGCCCCACCTTGCCTTGTGCACTTTGGCCAATGTGCAAGGACTCATTGTAATTCCTGGGATCAGCCGCCTCCCACCGGTGCCGCCATAGCTACCTTTGTTTGCATTCTTCTGCGTGCACCTTATACTTCTGAAGACTGTGCAAGATTTTACTAACTACAAGACCACTACCAACATATTCTAAGCCTTTCCTGGCTTTACAGAGAGCACGATGTGTTCTCTTTGTGGAGAACTTTGGTGTCTTTGGTTCTAGTGCAATCTCTTCTGTCCCGGTTATTTTCTGATATTTGTACTCACGGTGTTAATTTCTTATACGCACACATCACTAGAGAGAATATTGCCAGTGCGAAATTAATCAGCGTTAAGATGTCTGTTGACGTGCAGCATTCTAACGGGTAAGTCCTCTGATTTTATGGCCATTTATTTTGTTGTCAGCAGAGACTGGCTGTGTGGTGTGGAGGAAAAGTCCCTGGCCAGCCTTGGTTTCTGGTCCCCGTTCGGTATCCTACTAGTGAACTCTGGGCCATGCGTTCAACCTGTCCATATCTGCCTCCCCACTGCGCACCTCTGTAGGTCCGCCCAGCCCTGGCTTCCTCTAGCCACTGTAGCACTCAGTTGTGGGCGGGCTCTGACCCTCTTGTGGTCCTCTGTGATGACAGCGTTGCCATCCTCTGGCGAAATTTGTCTCTCTCCATATTTCATCTTTGAATACCTGCACAGCACCTACAATAATACCTGATCATACTTCCTACTCAATAAATATTGACTGGATTAATGAATTAAAAATTCCAGAAAGTACCAAAAAAAATTGCTAGAACTGATACATGAGTTCAGCAACATTGTAGGATATAAAATCAATATGCAGAAATCTGTTCCTTTTCTATACATCAATAACAATAGCAAGAGAAAAAGAAACCGAGGAATTGATCTCATTAACAACTGCACCAAAAATAATAAGATAACCAGGAATAAACCTAACAAAAGAGCTAAAAGACTTGTACTCGGAAAACTATAGAATATTTATGAAAGAAATTGAAAAGGAAATAAAGAAATGGAAAAACAGTCCATGATCATGGATTAGAAGAACAAACATTGTTAAAATGTCTATACTACCCAAAGCAACCTACATATTTAATGCAATTCTTATCAAAATACCACCCGCATTTCCTACGGTGCCAGTACAGTCAACCTTAAAGCTTGTATGAAACCACAGAAGACCTCAAATGGCTAAAGCAATCCTGGAAAAGAAAAGGCTGGACTTCAAGCTCTATTACAAAGCTGTCGTCATCAAGACAGTGTGGTACTGGCATAAAAACAGACACATAGATCAATGGAACAAAAGAGAAACCCATAAATGCACCCACAACTATATGGTGAATTAGCCTTCAACAAAGCAGGAAAGAATGTGCCGTAGTGGAAAAAAAATGTCTCCTCAACAAATGGTGTTGGGACATTGGACAGCCACATGCAGAAGAATGAAACTAGACCACTTTCTTACACCACACACAAAAATAAATTCCTAGTAGATGAAAGATCTAAGTGTGAGACAGGAAACCATCAAAATCCTAGAGGAGAATACAGGTAGCCACCTCTTCTACCTGGGCCTGAGCAACTTCTTTTTTTTTTTTTTTTTTCAAAAAAATTTTTTAAGACTTTATTTATTTACTTGACAGAGATCACAAGTAGGCAGAGAAGCAGGCAGAGAAAGAGGAGGAAGCAGGCTCCCCGCTGAGCAGAGAGCCTGGTGCAGGGTTCGATCCCAGAACCCCAGGATCAAGACCTGAGCCAAAGGCAGAAGCTTTAACCCACTGAGCCACCCAGGCACCCCTGAGCAACTTATTAGACACGTCCGAGGAGGCAGGGGAAACAAAAGCAAAAATAAACTATTGGGACTTCATGAAGACAAAAACTGCACAGGAAAGGAAACAACAGTAAAACTAAAAGGCAGCCCATGGAACAGGAGAAGATCTCTGCAGATGGCATATCTGATGAAGGGTTCGTATGCAAAATCTAGAAAGAATTTACCAAACTCAATACCCAAAAAACAAATAACCCAGTTAAGAAATGGGCAGAAGACCTGAATAGACAGTTTTCCAAAGACGACATCCAGATGGCCAACAGACACGTGAAAAGATGCTCCACATCATGCATCCTCAGGGAGATGCAGATCATATCAAAACCACAATGAGGTGCCACCTCACACCGGGCAGAATGGCTGAAATTAACAACAAAGGAAACAAGAGATGTCGGTGAGGATGCGGAGAAAGGGGAACCCTCCTACACTGTGGGTGGGAGTGCAAGCTGGTGCAGCCCCTGTGGAAAACAGTACAGAGGTTCCTCAAGAAAAGTAAAAAATAGAGCTACCCTATGACGCCGCGATTGTACTACTAGGAATCTAGTCAAAAGATACAAACATACAGACTCAAAGGAGTACGTGCATCCCAGTGTTCATAGCAGCGCTATGAACAACAGCCCGACTACGGAAAGAGTCCCAATGCCCATCAGCTGACGAATGGATAAAGAAGATGAGGTATGGGGCCACCTGGGGGACTCAGTCAGTTATGCGTTGGCCTTCGGCTCGGGGCGTGATCTTGGGGTCCTGGGATCAAGCCCTGCTTTGGGCTCCCTGCTTGGCAGGGAGCCTGCCTCTCCCCTGCCCTCTTCTTCCTGGCTCGTTCTCTCTTTCTTTCTCTCAAATAAAGAAAGAAAGAAAGAAAGAAGAAGATGTATCTATCTGTATCTCTATCTATCCATCTGTGCAAGGGAATGTTACTCCGCCATTGCAAAGAATGAGACCTTGCCGTTTGCAAGGATGTGGACGGAGCTAGAGAGTATGATGCCAAGTGGAGTAAGTCAGTCAGAGGAAGACAGATACTAAATGATCTCATTCATATGTGGAATTTAAGAAAGAAAACAGATGGATGTATATGAAGGGGGAAAAGAAAAAAAAAAAAAGGAAGAGTGGGAAACTAGCCGTAAGTGACTCTGAATGATAGAGAACAAACTGAGGGTTGCTGGAGAGAGGTGAGTGGGGGATGGGCTAGTTGGGGGATGGGTACTAATGCGGGCACTTGATGGACTGAGCACTGGGTGTTGTATGAAAGTGAGGAATCACTGAATTCTACTCCTGAAATCAATATCGCACTTTATGCTGAGTAGAATTTAAATTTTAAAAAATAATTTAAAAATTGTTACGATAAACATTAAAATTCTGGAAAGCAATATTTTGAATCAAGGACTAGGATCATAAACCTATGAATTAATAAATTAATATGAATAATAGAAACTCTTATACTAAAATATGACTATAAACTGAAATATAATATTTACTAAATATTTTCTGAAGCATAGAGTAAGAAAATTATGAAATCTTCAAAGTGTTTTGGACAGTTTCATTTAGAGAACAGAATACGTTTGCATCCAAATTATTTGAATAACTCTTGAAATACAGTAGTCCCCCACTTTATCCACAGGGTACGCATTCCAAGTCCCCCAGCAGACGCCTGAAATCGCAAACAGCACCCAACACTATATATACTGTTTTCTTCCTGTCCCCCCAGGCTCAGGCACAGACACGTTTCACAAAGAGGTCAGTAAACGGCTCCCCCAAGCTCTGGTCTATGGATGCTGAGACCAACCCCTTATCTTCTGGCAGGAATCTACAAAGCTCCAGCCACGGAAGTCAGCTGCTCTGGTGTTTGAGCAAACGTTCTGCAGCCTGGGGTCAGGCTCCACCAGCAGCCCTGGAGGAGAGAGACAGAGGAGAAGAGAGCACAAGAGCATGTGAAAACTTAAAATACTTTTTGACTCTGAGCCCAGCTGCGCCAGATCTGGGGTCCTCAATGTCGTGAACCACCTAATTTCCTCGAACGTTAGCTAACCGTCACTTGCCACGAAGGCGTCCAACTAACACATTGGTTTCCAAGAAGAGCTTACTGCCCGAGGTTTATGTCATGAGAGACCACAGCCTAAGTTATATGGAATTGGAACTTATAATTGCTGTTATAAACATGTATCAGAGCTTCCTAATGCTAAATATGGTGTGTGTGTGTGTGTGTGTGTGTGTGTGATTTTTTCTTGTGTCTTATCAAGTAATACCTTTCTTCTGCTTCCAGTGTACACAACTGCTTTCTACTTAGGAACTCTTGGAGAGAAAAATTTAACGTTGAACTGATAGTGAGCATAGATTTATTTTCATTTCAAAGTTCTTTGGAATAAAAAGTACACCCTGTCACTAAGTCTAAGGGAAGCCTCATCAATGAACATGAAAATCTAGCAGAAGCTCTTCCGTAATGGTCTAAAGAAACAAATGAATAATAAATTGTCACACGTAGTAACTGCAGGTTCTTTTTGTTTCAAAATTTTAAGAAACAAAACCAGAAGCCCACGCGGCCCATCTTGACGAGCACTGACCGATTTCAGTAGAAACAAAGATGCCTTCTGCGTCTGAGCACCGTTAAAGCAAGCTTCTGGAACCCTGAGGTTGCATCTTTATTCCTATCCAACACACTAAAAAAGGAGGAGAAACGCGTGAATTATAATTCTCTTATTTGTTCAACCACAATTATCCGTGGTCATTTATATGCCATCGCCACCCAGAAGTCGTACATACAGTGGGGGAAAACTGACCCGCTCCCCTGTCTTCACGAAACCTCCGATCTGGGGGAGAACAGAGACAAAGAGAGACAGACAGAGAAACACAAAGTATAAACTACGCCAAGTACAACTCAGGGGCGAAGCCAGAGCGCTCTGAGAGAAGCAGGGACACCCAGTTTCCATCGGTCGGGTTCAGGTTTTCTGTCCTCTTATTGCTTCCCTAGGAGCAACATTCTTTCTCTTAATATCTGTCCTTCCAAAAATGAGGATATATAAAACTGAACTATAAACACAGCCAGGTTTGAATACAAATAGACACACGGTGGGGTATTATGAGCCCTCCAGGTCCGTCATGAATTTGTTACTAGGGGTTGCAAACAAGACATTCTCCCAGGTGGGGGAGAGCGCTGACACCAATATGGCATATATCTGCACAATTCTTCGAATCCCAGGACTGTCATTTACTGTTTGTGTGGACTTCGACAAGCGATCTAACCTGCGTTTTCTCATCTGTAAAACGGGGTGTTGTAATAGGATCGCATATCTGATAGGGCTGTTACAGGGATTAAATGAGGTAACTCATGAATGGGGCTTAGCAAGTGCCTGGGTTGCTTCAGCTCTGCAGGGAGGGAGCCTCCTCGGGAAGACAGGACTGCAGAAGGCGTGCTAACCCGGCCAGCTCTGCACAATAAAGCTAGAGCACCCCGCGTGCCCCCCTGCAGGGAGCTCTCCAAAGAGGAAGAATGGTTTTGCACAACCTGGAATATTTAGCCCCATGGCTCCCGGAAATCTGTCTTCCCAAAGAGCTGGTGGAGGGGAGAAGCACAGTCCCAGCATCCCGCCAGCAGGTGGATTCCTGTCCCAAACTCTCAGCACTTAGTGGCCAGGAAGAGACTTACCTGCCCCAGTCTTTTAGTTGAGAGAGATGAGGCCTCAGGATATGCTCAGGAAGTAGAGAACCTGAAGAGAAGCCTCTCCATTCTGCCACCGCAACGGGCAGCAGCTGGGGACTGGACGCATCCAAGGTCTTGAGAGGCAAGCAGCCCCAGGGAGGGAAGGTGGTCACCTGAGGCCCCGGTGTTAGATTAGGGGAAAGCCAATGCTGTGGAAGACTGACCCAGAGAGTGAGATGGGCCCTGCAGGGGGTGTCAGGTACGTGTGTAGACAATGACAGCCATGAGCCTGTATTAACTTGTACTTTGTGTTATGATGACTTATGGCCTCTCTCCATTTCCTCCAAATCTTCAACAGAGCCTGCTGCACACAGCAGTCTTAGGTGGGCTGGGAGAACTCTGGGGGTGAGGGAGAGAGCCAGCAGAGGTGAAGGCGGTGGGAATGGATGAGTCAAGAATTCAGAGGGGGAGGGGGGGCAGGGGAAGTGGCCTGAGATACGTGAATGGCCAAGCATCCCTAGGAGCAAGGAGTGACAAGTTTCTCAGAGTCCTTCAGACAGGAGATCTAGTCATGTTTATTATAAACACTAAAGGACAGAATCACCCAGGGAATGTGGAATACTGGTGATTCTCCAAGGACAGTTACGTAAGTTACACGCATCTGTCCACTCCTCCCATTTTCTGACATTTCTATGATAAAAGGAAATCAGTCATGTCTTACATTAACTTTGTCATGTTTTGTGGGAAGCCTGTTCCGTGTGCCTTTCCGTGTATCAGAGTGACTGGGAAGTTATCTATAATATTTTGGAAATATGGCGAACATTAAGAATGTATCGTTTTCCCAAAAAAAGAAAGAATAAAGAAAAAAGTATAGTTTTCTTTCCTTTCTTCTGCTGCGCAGTCCTTTTCGTGCTTCAGTGCTTTAAGCCACCTCCCCAATGTGGAGAGCAGCCCCCCACCTCCTTGCACAAAGGACTCCTGAAGGAAGAATGACTTCCTGACTTGCCCAGTGATTAAGCCATGCGATTTATGCGATTTATAGAGAAATACTTCTTCCCCTGGTGAGAAGGAGTCAGAATGAGGCTTGACCCACTTTCGGAAAGATAGCTTCACTTGCTACCGGTTTACCAAAAAAGAATTTGATTTTGAAGCACCTAATATTTATGTCCTACTAGGAAGGACCCTAGTTCACATCTAGGGGGTAGATCTTTGTGGAAGAGTATGGAAGGTCAGCTCTGCCTTAAAAAAATATGTTGGAACAAAGTGAATCTGAGATGGTGTATCTCAGACTATGGAGGCCGAGGAGAGTTGTCTGTTGCTTGAATGAAAGCATATTTTCCAGGGTGCTAAGAGTGGCTGCTAGAACAAGCTGTTGAGGACCACCCGCTTCTCCAGAAGGAGAATGTCATACCTTCCAGGAAGCCTTTTCCACACACAAATGTGAGAACGTTTAAGGACCCTGTGCATTTATCTCTACTTGATCATTTGAACAATGACAATAGTTCAAAATGTTGCAAGAAAACATTTGCATACTCTGCAAGTTTTCTAAGACTACAAAATAAAGAATGATCTAAACCCATGAGAGCATTTGGCCCTAACCACATTACCAGTCCTAAAAAGAAAATGTGAAATAAAACAGCTTAGGTCAGAGTTACAAGTAAATGAATCTGTTCTTTAGAAATTCAGTCTTGATGATCAAGGGCCATCTGGATACAATAATAGAAAATGAATCCAAATGAGGACAGGTGGAAAGACCACTTTATCAAAGGAAACACCGATAAATCATTAGGAATTTCTTGCTATGATCACGATGCTAGAACATGATGATCTCTTGGTCACTAGAACCTTGTTTCTATTAGCTGCAATAGAAAGGAAAATGGACAAAATCAGAATTGAACCTCATAATAGCCTCTCTCTGCCCTGCCAACATAGTTAACTTATTTCTAGAATAATTTCAGTTTATCTTCATCATTTTTCACCACAAAAAAACAATTGTTTTTTAATAAAAGTAAAAAATGCACATTCAGTTAAGTATGGCAGACTGAATTCACTGTTTATCTCCATCCCTTCCTGAAATACCACTAAAATGGCAGTAATGAAATTATAAAAAGTCATGAACTCATAAGGACAAAGAAAACAGGATAGGGGTTGACAGCAAACAAGAAAAGATACCAAGTTTGGGGTGATAGAAAGCAGATGGATGAGTATAAACATTTAGAATGGTACAAATCACTGAAGCCTATTTACTTAAAAAAAAAAAAAAAAAACCAAGCCAATTTATGCTGCAGAACTCCAGAAAGGCTCGGGTTTGGAGGCATCTGGTACCTCTGAAGGCATAAGTACAGATAGTGACGGGAAGCACAGAAGTGACTGAAAGGTTTTATAAAGAGCCCTTAGACCCCAAGCACCCCTCCCCCAACCCAGACTGCCTGGGCGCTTCCCCTCCTCCACACTGGCAGAAGACGTGCAAGGTTGCCTTCTGGACAGGGTGAGCCCAAGACTGTATGAACTTGAAGACACCAGGCCACAAGGGTAAAGGTGAGGCACAATATCAAAAACAGAATATTAAAGGACAGTCTCTGTGTCAAATGCTTCAGGCAGTTTGTTTCTCCTTCCAGCTCCTAGAACTTACAGCCACCAGATAGTAGTTTGGGAGATTTTTGACCAAGGAAGCTGGCCCACTCTAACGCTAGACTTGATGTCCTACCCCCATAGTTTGGCCAGTCCTTACCTGAATATTGATGGCAAGGCTGCTGGTCAAGAAGCCCCACTCACTGACAGTATTTCCAATAAGCTCTGATAAGTACCTCACACCAGACAGCCAAGAGTCCCCACATATTTGAAGAAAATCACCAATTTGAAAGATTGAGTCAACATAAGTGAATGATGAGACAACTCACAGGAAATAGAGTGTAGTGAGCAAAAGGAAACATCAAACATACAATTAATACTCTCAGAGATAAGAGACTTCCGCAGTCATAAAAAAAAAAAATGTAGGACGAATTTTTTAAGAGGAACGTTCAGAAAAACAATGAAGAATCCTTGGAAACTAAAAATAGAGTGTGAAATTTTTTTTAACAACAATCCAAGATTTAGAAGATAAAATTAAGGAAACCTCCAAGAATGTAAGACAAATGTTAGAGATGGAAGATATGAGAGAAAAGATAAGAAGCTTAAGAAGGTTAATCAAGGAAATCTAATATTTAAATAATAGGAGTGCTACAAAAAGGAAGCAAAACAAATGAGGGGGAGATTATTAAGAATTATTGTTTGGAGCTAATGGCCATTGGTCACTAGATTTAAGTCCACCAAATGCACAATCCAATGAAGAGAAATAACCCTACGCTAAGGTATATTGTCATGAAATTTTAGAACATCAGAAATTAAGAAAAGATTCTAAAATTTTCCTGCAAAGATCAGGAGGATATAAATCACATTAAAAACAAACAAACAAGAATTAGGGTTCTTAACAGCAACAGTGGCAACTAGGTAATAATAGAGTGATGTCTTCAAAATTTGAGTTATGATTATTTAGAACCTAAAATTCTATGCATAGCCAAGTGATTATTTAAGTGTAAGGGTCATACCAACATTTTCAATTATGCAGTTTTCCAAAAACTTACTTCACATGTGACTTTTCTTAGAATGTTACTGGGAAACTAAAGCAGGAGAAGAGAGGATCTGGGAGCGATGTTTCCAACTAAAATATGGAACTGATTAATTACTTGGTATGTGACTGCATTAAGAGAATTGTATGCTCCAGGCAAAGATTTGGGGTATGAAGTTAATAAATTTAGCAAGTAAAATGCAGTAAGTAAAAAATGAGGCAACCATTAACTTCAGGAAAAACAAAAAGACTTACAACAAAGTAAATGTCTCTGAATATTTGAAAAGTCAAAACCATGTAAAAACTGAATATTACTTCAATTTACTTCATCCACTCCCAAAGAAGTAATCTTCATATAAGCTTTACCTACAGAGGAAAAAAAATTCCTACAAATTCTAGGAAAACAGTTATTTGACCTGCAACTTATTCTCAAGGGGGACACAGTTTTCCTTTTAATGAAACCCTAAGTTTTGAGGGTTGGACTGAGACAGCATAAATGTATTTTATTGGCTCTCAGGGGTCCTGGATTTGGAGTTCAGATTTCAGCTGTGGCTTGACTTGATTTTTAGTTGTGGGTTTCTTGCCTTGTCATTTCACTGGACATTTAGACTAGATTTGCCTACCTTCCTCAATAATCAAATTGCATACTTTGTCCATTGTCTTTTCATTTATTAGGGATATGGGTTTGGCTGCTTTTTAGTGAAACAAAATAACAGCCCAAATACCAACTAGGTGGTATATATATGGACTTAGGCTCATTTGCTCTAGTGACCTTGTCATTTCTAGAGGCAGTATTGAGTAGCATTTAAGAGCATAGACTAAGACATGGTTGCCTAGATTAAAATCCTAATTCGACCATTTACTGGTTGTGTTCGTTCTTTGTGTCTCAGTTTGTTCATCTATAACATTGGCATAGAGTAGAACCTATTCCATAAGGTTGTTGTGAGACAATAGATTTAAAGAATAGTGCTTGACTCATGGTAAGTGCTAAAGAAGAGACAAGGGTCATCACTGATCCTGAAGTGTGCCCTTTTAACATAAACACATTTCAACGAACAGGGAGAGGAAAACAAGGGAGGACAAGACTTAATACTACTTTTACAGTCGCAACCAGGAAATTGCCCACCTCCCATTGACCAGAGCTTAATCATGGGGGCTCAACCAGTTGCAGGGGCACAGGAAGATTTGCCTTCATCGTAGGCACTCAGGTGCCCCCTAAAAATGTCATCACTGGCAAAGGTGACATTAAGTGTTTAGAGGAAAGCCAACAGTCATTGCTGTCATTGTTAAGTTAGATGTGGGACCCAAGTGTCTACATTTTATAACTGTACAGCCACAGATAAAATTTTCAAAGAATTGACCTGCCAATGTGTTCCTAATGTGTCCTGTATTAAAATGAGATTGTTTTATTTTGTTTGTTTTGCCTGGACCAAAGAAGATAAGTGACAACTCCTATCTTGGAAATATGTAGAAGACATCCGTTCTATTTTTCTTCAGTTTTATCACAGCAAGCACATTTTCTTTCTTTTATTTTTAAAAGGTGCTCGAGCATTAGATTCTAGAAGACAAGCTGTCCTCGCTTTACCAGCATAACTATGGGATACTGGAACTACCAAAGCAAAAATCTCATATAACAACTTTGTACATTCATTTGCCATGACTAACTTTTCTGTCTCGTCGAATTGAAAGTTATAAGAATGGTTTTCTTTAAAGCAATATAGAATTTTTTTTTATTGCAAACAGCTAAATAAAGGCTGGCAAAAACAATAGGTTCATTTTTTACTGCAGATCTTCAAATTATAGGAAACTTGTCTCTTGGCCAATTTGGGCTGGCTTGGATCCAAAATAGATGTCTCCATTCTCATCCTTGCCCTCATACTTATTGTGGGTAAGATAAAAACCCTTAATTTTAAAAACTGGAGCCAAGAGTTGGGTAAGAGGCAGAGTGGCTCCCTAAACTCTACTGGTCATAGAAAAAAATCGGATTACTTTACACTGGCTCATTTTTTTCAGTTTCTAGAAATCGAATACTGAGAATATGAAACTTTTAAAAAAGGAAGTCTCAAATATTTTTGGTAATCTATTATAAATCAAGTTTTAATAACTAGAGGTAGACACAAGAACAATTTGTAAACAGGAAATGATTAACTATTTCTGAGCAATTGCTTTTCTCTAGGTGAGTCAGCCCTAAGAAAATCAGCAGGCATCTTTCCATTTCAAAGCACTGAAGACAACTCCTTTGCTGTTAGCCATGTCGTCCCCCGCCCTTTTTTAATTAACAAGATTTGAGATCATTTAGCAAATTGTAACCACAAAAGTGAATGTTGCGACTGGATGATGTTTTATCACGTGAAAAATAAATCTCGCCGCTTCTCTCCCTGTGTACTTCATAAACGTCGCGCCCTCTTCATATTTATCTTGCTTTCAAAATCCATTATGCAATTGTCATTTCACTGAAATCAAAAGCTGTCTCTTAATTACACGGGGTTGGATTATAAATCTCGTTACTTGTCTCTCTATATGTTCATTTTCTAATGATTACAGCTACAAGCCTATTTTTGTACACAAAAGACCAAAGTGGATTTTACTGGGTTAAAATTAAGACTTGCAAAATTATACAGCCTGGAAGACAAAACAAAGCATATACATGTGTCTAGTTTACAATAATAATGTGATCTTGGGCTGATAGAATAATGCAAAACTTGTGAATTCGATGGCTTTAGAGAAGACAATAGGAGCAGCAATCCCCTTCCATTGAGTTAAATTTAGCCAGTCCAGCGTAAACCACACTTCTGATAGGAATTAGGAAACGTTGTAGTTGCTGGTGTTACAGGGACAACACTCCCGTAGCCTAACTTGCAATAAATGGACTTTCGTAAGACTGGAGTCGGCTGCATATCCTGGTAATTAATTATAAGAAGGCACCACCTCTTAAGTATTAAACACTCTCTGAATGGGAAAAAAATTGCTGTTTTGCTAAACACTAGGACTTGATTCATTTAGTATTAACTTTCAGCCTTTATTAAAGTGACTTTAATTTTATCTGTGTGATGTTAGTGCATTTCTGGGAAAATAAACATTGAGTGTTTTTTCCAGCTGATTGTACATGACACGCTCCTCATTCAAATTGCAAGCTGCGTGTCCTTTTGCAGATGAAATAAAGATTCCCATTTTTTAAAGTTTATTAAAAAAAAAAAACAGACCATGATGCTAAACTGTATTTCAATACCCTGTGAAGACAAGTGTATACTGAGGGCAACATTGTGGCAGATGCTGTGCTGGTGATGGATGGCGCTCCTCTGAGGGCATTGGCCCCCATTGCCCACAGTCTATGTGGGAGGCAGGTGAGGACCAGGTAACTGATCCAGTGCAACTGAGGGGTATGAAAGCACCGTAGATAGGTTCATTTTACCTGGAAAAATCCAGGGTGGCTTCCCAGAGGAAATGGTATTTGAGTTTGGCCTTAAGGAGTTGAGCATTGGGGAAGCAGGAAGGAGAAGCATCCTGAGCAGACAAAGCAAAGTCACAGCTTGTGTTGAAAAAAAAAAGGGGGGGGGTGCCTTTTGGTCTAGGAGACACTGTCTCAAACATCCCCCTCATTCTGTAGAATTGAGAAGAGCATGGATGAATCCAGACCCGGGAAACCAGAAGGAGGAAGCCCTTCAGACAGCGCTCCAACATTCTAGCCCTCCGCTGCGAGGCTGGCTCAGTGCCCAGAGCCCTCTCGTGCCGCCTTGTAGAGTTAGATTGTGGATCTCGTCGGCCACAAGGGCACTGATTTTGGAAAATGGCTTCAGAAGGGACCCTTTCTCCAAAGGGACCCTTACCAAGGATTGGTGAACCAATCCTGAGTGAGCCATCTCCTGTAGCTCCTTGTGCCTGGGTCCTCAGTGAGCTTCTGCAGAGCATGCATGGCGCTGACAAATGGAGAGGAGGTACTAGGCACTGGGTCCCTTGTTCTGAATCCCTCCCCACCCTACCCGCATTCCCATTCCATCTCAGCAGAGGCCCCAAGAACCTGAGGTTAGACCATTGTCCAGCAAGGTCCAAAGGCGCTCAGTGGTTGTTCTGGGGACCTTCCCTCCTCCTCGGTCAGCCAGAGCATTCCAGAGATATCCATGGACCCCAACTTGGTGCCACGTTCAGGGACAGACACCAGGGACACTGAGAGGAGCTGGCCGGTCTGGTGGGAAACCATATATGTAACGGTGATCTTTGGGTTAGTTCTAAACCCCTCCCTTCCCCATCCTCCCTGGGTGACCATAAATGTTAAAGCGTTATCTATTGACGATTATAACCATACAAAGTCGGGACAGATGGGCTCCACTCCTCAGCTCTCAGCCATAAAGTTTACAAACTCTCCGTGGCCAGGGGATAAATTGCCATTGCTGATACCTGGCTCATTTACACAGAGCATTTTTCTTCAAGATGGCTATTTTTCCTTCCAGTCATCTGGCTAAATTAGTTTTCTGTTCACCAACTTGATTTTCTGGAACATGCAGAATATTTCGGAATCTGAAGAGCAGGTCAGAAACCGTCATAAATGATTAGGCACAAGGTATATTTTCTAACACTAAAGGGAAGCCCAATTTCTTCTCCTTCCTAATCCCGTGGGACGACCGAGTAACTGTGTACTCCCGTCGGGTTACATGCGATGAGAAATGGGCCCCCAGTGGTTTATTTAAAAGTGTATTGTCAGAGATAATGGCTTCAGATTAAGTTTTTAGGTTCCTTGATTTCTGTTATTGTTCCGTGGACTAATTGTGTCTACCTTAGATGCGCTAATGTAGGCCAATCAAGTTCGTCATATGGGATGATATTTCTGGTGGTTGTTTTCCTAGATTTTTCCTCCCACAATGGTACCAGTGGGTATTGTGTAACAGTATAGAAAAGGAATGATTAATTCAAAGTTCAGGTGCAAGACAGGGTCAGAAAAGAAATGTTCCTGGATAGAGTGAGCATTTCAAGATAAATTTGTGGCTTGAAACATCATTTTATGATGCATTTCCTATTTTGTTATCAGGGGAAGTCTGATGGCTGACACGCAAGTGATCGCAATGTTTTGGTGCCATGTTCTGTGATGGGCTTTTCATAAAAATTAGCTGACATTGTCATGAGCACACAAGGAAATTTATAGCTTTCATACTGGACTGCCATTCCCAGAGCAATTTCCAATCACTTGGGCTTTTTATTAAGTTTATTGTTCTTTTATTGTTCAGTGGAGTGTAAGCAGCGAGATTACAAATAAATGTAAGTTCCACTGGATATGAAGCCGAGCTTGTAGAATTAGGAGAGAAACGACTGAAGGAAGGCAAACATTAATTTGAATCACTGGTGATATGAAACACCAACGGACGTTTCTTGTCACCTGCTTATATACAGAAGTTGGAAAATTGACATTCCATTCACATTAAAGTTTTCCCAGAAAACCCTCCAAGAAGAAGTCTTTGTGCTGAACCTTGGTATTGCTCATGACTCTGCATCATTTTTGCCCACCTTCTAAGTTCCTTTTCTGTACGTTGTTTTCCTGTCACCTCCTCACCTGCCAGGAGTGCCAGGCAATCCCGTGAGCGTCCCCTGATGAGGGGAGCAAACTCTGGTAGGAGCATTTGAGAGGGCTGGAGGGACCAGCATGCCTGCAGAAGAACCCCACTCTGGGACCAGCGGGAGGATTCCCAGCTTTCTTCCACTGCTTCGTTCTGGTGTCGCAGCCGCTGAACCACATTGTTTCCCATTCCGTCCTCTCGTTTCCCCCAAGACATGGTCCTCTTAATCATGAATTTCCATTTTTTTTTTTCAGGCATTGATGGAAAGTTGTTATTTAGACTTGTTAGGATGAGAACAGAGGTGATTTAAAACGGGGTGGGGAGGACTGTGTTCCCGTGAGGCCCTTCCCATGCCTCCGCTGTGCGTGAATCATTACCCTGCCCTTTGTTGATCCCTGTTGGGAAGTTGGCCTTTAGGCTTCAGCCGGTCTCCATGTGTGAACACTGTGGGTTGCAAGCCCCCTCTTACCTGTTGACAGACTCCAGCTTTTGTGTCCAGTTCCAGGTCATGGATCGTGATAAGCCTAAGCCAGTCATTTCAATGTTCAACCCCATTTTCTCAGCCTCCTTGTGACTAAATGTGGCCATGAAATCTAATTCTGTCCAAAGAGATTTGAGCAAAAGTGTACTGTGGGTAGGAAAGGGGTTGTTCCTCCTTGCCTTTTTTCAGTAGAAAGAGACACTTCATTCCCCCCTTCCTCATTTTTCTGTCTTAAACCTGGACTCCATCTGGAGCTGTGGCAGCCATCTTGGAACCATGAGGCAATGAGAGCTTCAGGAAAAAACCTGGCAACTGAGAGCGGGGGATTGAAAGACAGAAGTGGCCTGGGCTTGATGGTGTTTTTGGGTAGCAGGGACGACACTGGCCCTTGCCTTCCTACAGATTACTGCATGAAAACCAAAACCTCCATCATTTAGGGCAGAACATCATTAGGTGGGCATTCTGTTCTTATAGCAAATGTGTCCCTATGATACAGCATCAGAGTTATGTGGGATGTTTGTTAAAATGTCAGTGTCCAGGGCCACCTCTCCACAAATTCCCATTCACTACGTTTACAGCTGTGCCCAGAAGTCAGCATGTGTAACGAGCATCCCAGATCCATTTTAGGCAAAACACCCTGAGAAGCACAAACTTCAATGACGGGGGAGGTGGTGGGGGAGAGGGGTGGAGGGGAGCCCATCTGCCAGGGTGATGTGAGCCAACTATGTGTCTCCCAGGATTTTTACCCCCCTGCCTGCCACTCTCAGGCCTTCCAGGTAATACCTGTGGTTCTTGAGCCCCAAATTCAGAGGACAAGTATAATAGAACAGCTTCTGTCCAGGACAAGGGGCCAGTCTAAGGAGCTCTCCCGTCCCTATCTGTCCTCCCTTTTAATCCCCAGCCTTGACTCCATGAGGTCGTCCAGGGGACTATGAGGAGCCACTCCAGAAGACAGGATCCTCGCAATACCCCATCACAAGCTGTAGTGAGACACCCTGCCCCCCGCTCTTGAGAAGGCCTGTTGGACCAGCAGTATCGTCAAGTTAGTTCACATCAGAGCCTCTAGACACCACAGCCCAACACCCTCCCAGGCCTTGGAAAAGTATGTTCTGGCTCCTCTTGGTAGAGAATTAACATGGGGATGCCACCGCTAGTCATGAAGGAGCAGGGCCTCAAGGACAGCTCTTGGAAGGGAAGAGAAGGAGCCCTGGGAGGGCCTCCAGGCTGGACCCACATTGAGCCCGCACTGGTCACAGACTGAGGCTGGAGGGAAGGAGCTGGACAAGCCCCAGCACTGTAAAGAGAAGACGCAAATTCCCGGTTGCATCCTACCACACCCATGGGGCCAGGCTCCCTGGAGGTGGGGCCCAGGAAACTGCCTTCTTGGCAAGCTGTTGAGGTGACTCTGATGCCCGCCAAGGTTGGGCACCACCCTCAGACATAGCTGGAATTTATTTGGGGCCCTTCCATCCTCACTCCCTGTGACATTGAGGTCAACCAGAGCTGCCTTGGAATTCCAGCTCTGACACATACTAAGCTCATGGCCATGGGACATTCCCTAACCCTGGTCTGGCCAAGGAGGATAATCACAGGACTTGCTCTGCAGGGAGAGGTCAGTAGGGTCACATGAGATAAACGTAAGCCCTTAGCACAATGCTTGAAAGATACATGAGGAGCACTTGACAGGTGTGGGTTCCTGATATAATTATCCATATCATCCTTACGCTGGTGCCCCCTTCTCCCAGGTGGGTCCCGCTGGTGCCCATGAGCCATCTAGGCTTCCAGATGATAAATAAACAAAGTCCTCTACTCTCGGCTGGCCAGTTCAGGGAAAAGGAATCCGAGAACTGGCCTCTAGTTTGGATGCCGGTGACCGGTGGCTCTTGCTATGTTTGAGACAGATGGGGTGCTGTTTCAGGTTAGAGCAGGGAGAGCCGATGCAGAAGATGGGGAGGCTGTTGTCAGGGACTGTGAAACCCACATCAAGCCCCCCACACCTTCCATGCTGGCTTGGGTGCCCTGGCCAGCAGCTCAAGGCAGCAGAGGAAGGGAAGGGGGATGCCAGGGAGGCATTTCAAGGCAACCTTTCCTGAGTCCAAGGAGGACCCTGGTTGCTGAGTACTGGGAAACCAGAGCGGACCTGATTGTGTCACCTGGGCAAGGCACCAGAAACGGTCTACAGTTGAAGAACGAGGAGAATAATCAACAGAAAACAGGCCCACTTACCATTTGTCCTAAGTCCATAGATTTTGAAGAGTATCTACCCACATGTTGCTTTCTTTAAACCCCAACATTGACTTATAGTAAAAATTGATGTTCAGTTTATTTAAAATAAGTATATTCTTGGGACATATGCTAGTAAAAATCAACAAGAACTTAACTAGAGCTAAATGGAGGTCCTGCTGGAGCATATAACAAGCTGACCTAAATGGCCCTAAAAAGAAGGAAGAGATACATGGTAACTGAGTGTGATGGCCAGAAGCCTTCCCTCCAGTTGTGGGGTCAGCAGTAAGGACCGAGGCCTGGCCATGAGCTGGGCAGCCTGCCTCCCTGCGCCTCATCCCTGCTCCCTCCTGCAGCACCTACCAGCATGATTCCAGACTCTAAGGAAGCAGACACTCTCCATGAGAGGGGGGCATTTGCCTTCATCACCACCTCAGCATCCAGAAGGGGCCAGGTGCCCCCAGGTTATTCTTGGTTGCGTGAGGGCACAGCAACCAGCCGTCTTTTAAACACTGAGCGTGTCTTTGCAGAGGTGTCTCCCCTCTTGAGCCCATCGGGCAGGGACTGGTTGGGGTGGAAGCATTGGGATGAATGCTGAGTATTTTGAAACAGCTGCTCGTAGAAAGCCAACCACGAAGACCATTCAGATTTCCATAGAATTTCTGAGCACGTGCCTACAAGACTTTGTAGCAGCATCAAAATCCCTTCTTACCAACCCAAAACTTCAAAACACAGCGCTGAGGACATGAGAATTCTTTCCCCTTTTCCAAGATAACATCACCGTCCCTAAACCTGAGCTGTATGGAGGCACGTGGCACCTGCGGTACTGAGATGCCTCCTGACAATGAGAACGATTCCCTTCTCTAGGATCAGGCAGCAGGTGCATCTGGTGGGGGAGGCGCAGGGTCCTTTGGGGGCTGAGGGCAGGGGCTTTTGTAGGAGGAGCTTGACTTCCATAGCTCCACACCCCATCCCTGCCCAGACCCAGCACACTGAAGCACACAGTGGGTGCTTAATGTCTACTTGTGATTAACCAAGTGTAAGTCATCCTTAGATTAATATTTTCATAACTGGATAGTGTTTTGTTCATTTCTAAGAAGACACTGAATAACCACAAGTGTGAAGGGAGATTAATTGTATTGTCTTGTCAAGTTTTTAACTATCTTGATAAAGCAACTCTTGCTGCGTCTCGGTCCCTTATAAAGGTGAATCCCAGACCCACCTGTCGTGCAAATCTTCTGCACCAGCACCTGAGACTCTACACCGAGGAATGAGCTGTAGTCATGTACTCAGCCGTACTGGGGACTCACTCAGCATCTTGCCCACCGGCGGCAGCTGTCCATGTCCATCGTGGGGTGTCCACTTCCACCAACCCCTCATTACTTCTCACAGCCCAGGAGCCGAAGCCTGCCATCGTCTCCCCCTCTCTTCTATGCCGCACTCCCCAATACACCGTACAGTTCCTCCAGGGTGACCCCAATGCCCACACACCCAAGACCCTTCCTCATCCCCCAACTGTCTTTCTAGTCTTTCCTCCGTGTCTGCTTGACCTGAGTCTGGTGTACGATCAAACTGGAACACTATGTCCCGACTGGCATCCAGCCTCCCCCTACACACCATGTCCTTGGACAAGCGATGGCATCTTCTTGGAAAACGTCCTGCCCCCTCTCCTTCAGCCCAAATTGCAATAGCCTTCAAAGGTTCTTAAAATCTTCCCTCCCTGTCTCTTTCCCGATCTCCCCAACCAGAAGGAAGGTTCTCCCTCTTTTGCATCCCATGGGCACACACCTCTGGGATAATGGCCCTCCCTGCCTCCATCTCTTGTCAGCAAGCAGCTATCCCACATCACGCATGATGAGTTGATCTGATTGGGTCATGAGCCTCTGGAGGACAGAAAACTGTGACTTGTCCCTCACAATCCTTGCCCATACCTGGCTCAGTGCCTGGCTTACAGTAGATTTTCCAAAACTGTTTTCTGGATTAAAATTGAATTGAACACGAGAACGGTTATATTTAATAAGACAGCATTTGAACACATCATGTTCATCAAAATAATTCTAATCATTGTTTCCATTCTGTATTTCTGAGGTAGAGTCCCAAATAAAAGGGAAAGCCCTGGCCATTATTCCCTTTGGAGAAACCCAGGTTGTGAGGTGCCATTGCCTCCTGGTCGTCACCGCCTCCTGCCCTGGGCGGTGCCAGCCTCCAGCCCCCGGGGCTAACTTTGCCCTCGCAGGCAGTCTTTAGCCTCTGGGCCTGGGAAGCTGGGCTGAGGCCAGCCCTGCAGGCAGTGAGAGAAGCCCACCCATTTTGCATCTGTGCAAACCAAAGTGCTAGCAGCAATATTCATCTTAATTTTCTCTTTAAACCGTTGAGTTGCATTATAGCTTCCATTGTGCTGGTGACAGACAAATGCCTTGCAATAAATCAAAGTTAGGGTGACTGATACACTAAACACCTTTGCTTAATGATGTGATTGTTTCTTATCTGCAAAGTAATGTCACTTATGGCTTTGCTATTTATAGTCAATGTAGTGTTAGACCATTTTATGCCCCTGATGCCTCTGTGGCCAGCCCATTAGCTGTGATTATGGACCAAAGGGGATACAGCCACTGAAAGCTTGGAGAGGGAAGGCGGCAGAGTGTTAAAGCCGCCCCTACCCGTGGAAACCCGGCGCGCGATCGGCCTCCGCTCATTCCCCGGGCGCCGGCGGGTAAGCAAGCCTCAGGCGGACGCCTCCTGTCAGTGCGCCACCCGCGGCAGAACTGGGCGTCTTCAGGACGGCATGATGTGTATTAAATGTTAAAAACCAAACAAAAGGCAAGCGGCCGCCTCCCTCTGCGGCTCAGTCCCCAGCCCAGCAGGGCTCAGGCGGGAGCAGCAAAGAGCACAGAAGCACCGGGCGCTGCCAGCTAGTCTCCCGTCGCCCTTCATTCATTATTTGCCAGGCGTTGTCCAAACTATTCTCTTTGAACAGGGTGTCGGTGGGGAGAACAGAGTCCACCTGGGTCTCCCTCCTCCGCTCTGTCCCTGCGGTGTGAGGGTTCCCCGCCAACTTCAAAGGCGGCCCCCAAGGTGGGACCAGGCCCGGCTCCTGGGCCGCTGCCTGCTCCCCCCACACCGAGCTCCCAGCCCCTGCATCACCGCAGGCCCTGCGGCTTCCCCACCGGTTGCCGGGTCCAGACAGCCTGAAGAGCCGACCCCGCCGTCCCAAACTGCTTTGGGAAGAAGGGGCAGGAGAAGCCTGCAGCCTGCTAACAGCATTGAAGAAACTGTCCCTAAGTTGTTGGACAGCTCCGGAGGGCTGTGGCACTCTAAACCATGTCAGGGCTGGGGGTGTCGGGGTGCACCTGGGTGGCTCCGTCGCTAAGCAGCTGCCTTCGGTTCAGCTCAGGATCCCAGGATCCTGGGATCCATTTCCTTTGGGCTCCCTGCTCCCTCCTCCCTCTGCCTCTGCCCCTTCCCCCCACCAGGTTGTGCTCTCTCTCTCTGTCTCTAATAAATAAATAGAGTCTTAAAAAAACAAAAAAAGCCATGCTAGGTACTTTCCACAGCCCTTGGATCTCATTGATCTAGGAGTAGGGCGTTTGTGGGACAAGCAGTGACTATCGTGGGTATAACTCTGTCCTAGAAAAAATGGACCTTTAAGTCCTCACCCCGGCACCTGTGAACTTGACTTTACTTGCACATAGGATCTTTGTGGGTGTAATCAAGTTGCAATGAGGTCCTATGGGATTAGGGCGGGCCTGGATCCGACCCCTGTTGGCCCTCTAAGCAGAGGATGTGGGACTGGGAGCAACACGCTGACACAGAAGGGATGGCCGGCACCTGGCGTTGGAGCCAGAGCTTAGAGCGACATGTCCACAAGCCTGAGGACACCGGGGTTTGCCAGAAGTCGTCAGAAGCTGGGACAGAGGTCTGGAACAGTTCCTCCTTTTGAGCCTCTGAAGAAACCAACACTGGTGATACCTTGATTTTGGACTCTGGCCTCCAGAACTGTTGGGGGTACATTTCCGTTTTGAGCAGCTCAGTTGGCGGGTTTTTGCTCCGCTGAGGGAAATGAATCCAGGGGCCAAGTGCCTGCGCCGGGCACTGGGCGGACACCAGGGGAGGCCCTTTGCTGGGAGGACAGGTGATGCCCGTCTGCCCCCCGGGGATCCTGCTCAGAGGTGGAAGGACTCTGAGAATCTGGGCGTCAGAACACAGGGGGTTAAAATGCAGTTCTCCGCAGAGGAAGACCCGCATGCAGTGTGTGCTGCAAATGCGTATTTATGTTGTGTGTTTTATGCCTTTGTCCTCGACTCATGTGCACCAGACCATTAATTTTCCTTCGATGTTTTGAGAAGAATGAATTCTGCATTTCTCTCTGCTCCACATTATCAGCCGCAAGCATCCAGCCCATCCTGTGGCACATTTTTGGAGCCTGTGGGATTTGGCCATTGTCACCGCCTTCTTGCCCAAGGTCATGCAGGCTTCGAGCACCGCACTTGGAGGGCTGGTGTTCTCCACCACACCTTGCCCTGTGGAGCCTTCCGCAGGTTCACTCTGCTTCGAAGCCATCAGGACACAACACTGGGACCTAAGACTTAGGCTGGGTACCACGGGCCTGATCGGTCCACGGAAGGAAGCCAACGGAGAGCAGGTCTAGGAGGGGCTAAGTCAGGAGCTCTGTGACATGCATAAGGACCTGGGTCCTCCTGCCCTTCCATTCAGCCTCCTCAGACTTGGGACCCCAGCTTGGCTCCCAGCCACCCCAGGGTGGAGGGAGAGGAGGGAAAGGGGTAGACATGGAAGGTGAAGGAGGAAGAAGGCTGAGAAGAAATGCCTTTCAGGAAGCCAACCAGCTGAGACTGCCACAGACAAAGTTCACTTTAACTTACAGATCATCATTTCACAAGAGGCACCAAATTACAGAATTTTAAATAAAATCAAAGCGGAGAATAATAACATTATCCATAATAATAGAATAATAATGACAATAAAACAGAACTAATATAGCAGATGCAGAAATCACTTATCGTGATCCAAATTCCCTTAACAGCCCTCAGTATGACTTCAGGTGTTGGACTCGGGGGCATCTTGTAAGCGACCGTGGGCTGAGAGTCAGAGGGCACCCGAGCGCTGAACGGGGTCCCAGGCAATGGGCAAAGTTGGCAGTGACAAGCGTTGGCCCAGACTCTCTGCACTGCTTAAACAAGAAACCTACTGCCCTTGTCCACCCTCTCTTACAAAAACCTCAATTGCTACAAATTGGTAAACCTGCAAGCCAAATGTGATGTTTCAGAGGTCTGGCACCGACGGGAACATTTTAATTAAAAAGTAAGCTGGTGGGTAGACTTGTAAAACCCTGTGAAGCAAAAAAGAGGTTTTAAACACACAGGGACCCTTTGAGGGCAGGAAGGAAAGGATTCTGCAGCAGTAATAGCTCTATTCCATTTTAATATTTTTGAATGTAGAGGTGTGTTTTAATCCCGTTCTGGAGAAAGCAAGATTTATTGCTGATTATGTGGCGGTAACAAATGGTATCGAAGCGCTGTAAACACTCCTCTAGCACGCATTTTATTTTTTGGTGCTGTCTTTCCGCTTCTGGTTGAAAATAGGAATAAATTAAATATGATTGCATGGGACTGCTTTATGCCTGCTCAAGAATGCTTGCGGTTGGTGTCGATCTGGAACAAACCTATTTTTCGAAGGGTGGGGGGGTGCCAGGGGTGGGGCTCATTCTCCCCAGCACCCTCAGTGCTAAGCTGATCTAGGGTACGTTTTGCAGTTCAGACCGAAATTAGCAAGTGTTATTACAGAGTTTCAGTGATTTGGCTAAGAAATGGCTCCCCTTAGAACGAATGCTCTTTCTTCAACCTTGCAAAGTCAGTTATCATTTTTAAAGCAGCTTGACCTGGAAGCATGCTGCTAAAATTGTGGGGACTGTTAATGACAGTTTTATTGGGCACTATGCTTATGGTTCACATTTTGAGGTCTGTATATAATTGATCTTTCTCCCCTACATGAGAAACACGGCAATAAGCTGGTTGCAGCAGCACATTATAGATATAGAGAAATAATAATGATGTCACCTTGAGATTCAAAGATCGTGGAATAGTAATAGTCTCCTAGCTCATTTCTCCCAACTGTGATGACCTCTCCAATACTAAATCTTAACAGTCTCAGCATTATTTTTGAATTATTCATGCTAGCCTTTTCCCTCACTACAAAATCAAGGAAAATGAATGCACCATGCCCTGTCAGCTCCACAGGTATTTTGGTAAAAATAAAAAAAAAAAATGTTATTTGGTATCACACACACACACACACACACACACACACACACAAAGGGTACCGTCATACGGGAGCGTGCTTACCTTGAACAGGAAACGACACAAACAGATTTCACTGGTGGGGGAAAAGAGCGAGCACCGCTTCCCATCAATTCTGAATCGATCACTGGCTAATCGTGTTTGGGTTACCTGGAGGCTGAGGGTCTATGGCTTTAAATAACAGGTGCATAGTAAGAGTGGGTTCTATCCGCAGTCCAGCGGCCAAATTACACTAAGGAGCAAGTAATATCAAGAAATTTGCACGCCTCTATCCTGGCTGGTTCTCACCCATGTTCAACTTAAAGCATTTGCTTTTGAAATATCAAATCAGCATATATTTCTTATTTTAATTCAAATTATGTAGAGATCGCAGCTTGACAGCTCTCCTAGTCGGTCCAGCCCGGAGATGATGGGAGCGCTACCGTTTTATTCCGTGGCGGATCTCATAAAGACCGCGTGTGGGAATGAAATAAAATGCACGTAGCTGTGAAGTCGGGCAGGCACCTGATCCGTCTGTAGCTCTTGACCTTTAAGTTCATGATGAAAAACAAATGTTAAGCTTTCAGAAGACAGGAGTATCCCTGGCTTTGCTGGGCGGTATGCTTCGGCTCACAGACTGTATTAATTTAGTGTGGTATCAATAACCTTGAAATCAGGATTTTGCACTAAAAACCCAGGTTTATGTTTATTCAGAAGCCAAAGGGGGTGGGGGGAGGCAACTTTATCTAAAGGCACCCTCAGCAGCAAGTGGGCGAGTGCTGTTCACCGCTCCGGAGTTCCGGAGCCCTTCGCCGGCTTCCATGGTAACCGATACTTAAGATGATGAGGACCCAGGGATGTTCCTTAAAGAGTCTTCTCATTTTGCATATAATTCTAATTATAGATGAGACTCACTTGTTCAGCTACCTCGACCACACCTGGAGAGACAGTGCGGTCAGGGACTGCTCTGCGCGCCCCCCACACTCCGCCTCCCTCAGGAAGGAGACGGAACCTTCTTTTGTTGTGCTTCATGGGCTTTTCTCTCATTAGCCAAATGTATTTCTTCTGCTGCTAAAGAAAGAAATAGAAATCACTCATTCCCCCCACTGGACTCTAGACACGAACCCGTTCAGGATGATGAACAGCCGTGATTCTGCCACGAGTCCTTCCTGCAGACCCGGCTCTCCGCGGCTCCTGTCCCCTGGCCACGGTGGAACCGGCGGCCGCCTCTTCCTACCGGCGCTGTGAGCACACTGACAGCTGGTCTGCCACAACCACGCCGCACTTTCAGAGTCATCCCTGACTCCAATACGCTCAGCACAGAGTTCATGGTCAGTAAGTTCCATGACAGGCCAGTTCTCTAACACTTAGTGTAATAGGGTCAGCTGTTGGCAAAAGCAATGGTATTGGTATTTTTCCATTGCTATCAATGTCTCCGTGAAAAAAGGAAAGAAAGAAAGAAAGGAAGAAAGAAAGAAAGAAAGAAAGAAAGAAAGAAAGAAAGAAAGAAAGAAAGAAAGAAAGAAAGGAAGACAGAAGGAGGAAGGAAGGAAGATGAAAAGAGAAAGAAAGAGTAAGAGAAAAAGAAAAAGAAAAAGAAAGAGACAGGGAGCGCACCGTTTGCCTTCTCCCTCCCAGAAAGAACAGTAAGGCTGCTCTGATTTCAGGCTTCCCCTCCCAGGGAAAAAGAAAATACTCTCTTCGAGGTGTTAGGTGTTCCCTGACTTTGAATCCCATACTCCCTTTGGCTGGACGAGCCCCGCAGTGGGGTCAGAGGCACGTCCCAAGGAGAGATGATGAAAGGGCTTCCCTCCCCTGGAGCTGAGGAGGTGCCGTGACCAGAGGCTGGGTCTGGGGGGAGGTGATCCTGCGCGTGATGCAGATGGCCCCATCCCCTCACCGTGGCCCGGAGGTAGGATTGCCTGATGAGTCAGGGTGTTCAGACCATTGTGCATTTCAGATAAACTATACAGGCAGAATTTGGAACATATTTATACAAAAAAAAAAAAAAAAAAAAAAAACAAAAACAAAAACAAAACAAACAAAACAAAACACCTTTTGCTGAACCTACCATGCTCGGAGGTCACAGCAGGAGCTGAGATGGGGATGATTGCCTGGGACAGGGCCTGAGCACCTTGGCCTCACCCAAGCTGGGAACAGAATGTCCCAGACAAACCTTCTCCCAGCTTCTAGTCTCCTCTACTCCAGGTCTTCTGACAAGAAGTTCCAAAGTGTCTTCTTCCTCAGGCTGTCCCTTTGCTCCGGGGCAGCAGCTCCCTGCCTCTCAACAGGCTAAAGCTGCCTTCTGGAGAATGGCGGCCCGTCGCCCTCCCAGGAAGACAGGACAGAATAGCAAGGGCAACAGCCTGGCCAGACCAGCACCTACCCAGGCTCTTTCTTGGCAACATGCAGAGCCTAAGTTAAGACTCACCTGTTCTCCAGGTCGGCCAGTCTCTATTTGCTACGGAGGGGTCTATGCCCACTCAGGGCTTGGCAAACACCAGAGCCACAACACCCTTGTGCCGCCCTCTTTAGTAACCAGCCTAGCAATACCTGTGTCTCCTTATGAGATGGATTTCAAAATCCGTCCGAAGTTGGGCTTCTCCTGCCCCGGGGTTCTGCTGGAGGCCGCTGGACTAAGGGGTCCCTAGTTCCCCCTCAGCCCTGCCACATGCGTTGACCTCAAATCCCGGATGGAGAACAGTTTTTTTTTCTTTCTTGCAGTTTTGCTCCTTCAGTAAATACTTGCTCAAAATCAGCGTGTGCTAACATACCCCCAACGAATAAAGCTGAAAACGCTTTTGCCCTCAAGGGGCTTCTCTTTAAGGGGGAAGGGTCAGCAAACACAGGCAATGACTCAGTCAGTTAGAAAGCACTTGGGCTCAGGAGAATGAGAGCAGGTCTGGGAGGCTGGGTAGTCCGGGGAGGGGTGAAGAGAGGGGAGGATGCGAAGAGGAGTCAGGTCCTCAGTCAGGGCCTTCGTCAGAAGATGGCATTGACCCGGGGCCTGAAGGAGGTGAGAGTGAGCAGGGTGTAGATGGAGCCCTGTTCCGATAGAGGCGACAGCCAGGGCTGGGGCCCTGCGGCAGTCCAGGGGAGTGATGTGGAGGAAGATAGAGATGTGGCCATAGTGGTAGGAGGGTAGAGGCAGGGCCTGGAAGGGAAAGGAGAGTAGTGGTGCCAACAGAGGACACAGGGCAGGTGCCGAGCCCAGGAGCCACGTGTGCTGGCTGGATGAAAGGACCGTTTCTGGGCTGCTGTGCTGCGAAAAGTCTGCAGGAAGGAGTCCAAGCCATGTGGCCCATGCTGAGCCACCAAGTGACATGTGATGGCCGAGATGACAGACAATGTGGGCCAACAGGTGTAGTCACCATAGCAAATGAAGGGCATGAAACAGAGGACTCCAGGGGACCCCCAGCACATATGCAGTTGGAGGGCCCCAGACCGCAAGTCTGAATGTTAGGATATAAATCAAGCTAGCAACTATTAAATGTTCGCCGTCCTCTTGCTTTCATGATGATGACATAGAAAAATAAGGGGAAAGCCATGGATTTTTTGTATGGTGGAAGGTGGGCAAAGTGTCAATGGCAGAATTTAATGCTAGTGCACATGTTTGAGGGGTCCATTCATTGGCCAACAGTGTTTGAAAAGGGGGGAAAAAGCCATCTATAGCTAATAAATTAGTGTGTGCTTTGTCCATAAATTTACTTTTCTTGCCCCATTTCAGTATAATCCTTAATTAGGTTGTATGATCAAGATTTTTATGTAATTTGTCTTCTAGCACCATTAGTGATATAAAGAACCAAAAACTAAATTGCAGTCAAGTGTATGAAATTTGAATGTATTTTTGTCAAAAATGTAAATCAAATGTAAAAAATAGTTGTTTTTCGTGATTTCAAGAATGATTTTGCCTCTAAAACTCAAAATTAGCTCTTAAAGTTAAAAAGCAATATATTTTCGTTATTGGATTAAATTTAGTTAAAGCTGAAATTTGTATTTAAATTTTTGAATGATGAATTAAAAATTATGAAATATTTTGATACAACGAAACTATCATGACTCTGGGCATTGTTCCCCCAGTGGCCAATGTAAAGAAACAGTATCTCGGGTCCTAAGGGTCTATCCAGACTTACATGTATGCAGTTTTGAGACAATGAATTGTCTAATGTTGTGAAGCATGGCTCCTTAGGACCAGTTATCACTGTGATGAGTGCCATGCTCCTGTGCAAGTACCTTCGGAATTACAAAGCAGCATAGGAAGACAAGCGAGAAAATGGGCACAGATCACTACTCAGAATGGTACTTCATTGTGCAATCCATTGCATTCCTGCTTAAAGGAGGATTTAGCAAGTAATACATTGTCTTTGCTCTTACCCAAAGCTCCTTGCTGCTCAAACCCTCCCTCCTCTCAGAACAATGTGTGTCTCCGACCCCAGCTGCACAAGCCTCCATGGCTCTCAGACGATGATGACTAGGACAGATATATGGAGGGCCTGGGCCCCAATGGTGTCAGGCTTGAGAGACCAGTGCCAAACCCCAAATCACAGATGCTCTTGAGAAAGTGGTGAATAGGTGTGCGGTGGATAGGTTCACTCACACACAGTCTTACTCAGTGAGAGGGGCGCTCTAAGCAAGGAGCCCTCTAACGTGTCCCTTTGGCCCAGGTCCACGGGCAGTAGCACCTGGAGACCTGGACTTGCCATCATCTGAGATGGGGAAGCTGTGGGTGAAGTAGTTTCAGGCGGGGGTAGTGGGTGTAAAGATTGGAATTTGGGTTTGCAGATGTTGAGTTTGAGATGTCTTCTGGTTCTCCAGAGGAAAGTTGGGTGGCAGCAACATGAACTGTCTGTGCTCTGTAAGAGAGAAAAGTTGGGGGAGCTGGACTTGGACATGCATTGGCAAGCCACTGGTACAGGTATGTTCTGTAGTGCCCTCGACTGCAAGGGACCAGCAAGGAACTGATACAGAAGAGAGTCCAAGGACCGAGTCCTGGGGCACCTAATGTCTAGAGTTGAGGACAAGCATGTTAGGATGCTATCAGCAAAACAAACAAACACAAAACAGAAATAACAAGGGTTGGTGAGGATGTGGAGAAATTGGAACCTTGTGCACTGTTGGTGGGAATGCAAAATGGTGTGGACTCTCTGGAGAAAGACATGATAGTCGCTCAGAAAAATGTAGAATAGAATTGCTTTATGATCCAGCAATCCCACTTCCGGGTTTGTACCCCAAGCCAAAAGCAGGGTCCCAGAGATGTTTATAATTTATTCCACAGCAGCCCGACGCACAATAGCCAGGAAGGTGGAAACAACACAGGTGTCAATCACCAGATGAATGAATAAACAAAATACGGGAAATTCATACACCGGAATATTATTCAGCCTTAAACAGGAAGGAAATTCTGACACCTGCCACAACATGGATGAACCTTGAGGACATATGCTCGGCGAAGTGAGTCTGTCACAAAAGGACAAATACTGTATGATTTCACTTATATGAGATACTTAGAATAGTTAAATTCAGAGACAGGAAGTAGCATGGTGGTTTTCAGGGGAAGAAGGAGGGGGAATGAGGAGGTTTTGTTTGGTGGGGACAAAGCTTCAGTTTTGCAAGATGAAAAGAATCCTGGAGATGGATGGTGTGATGGCGGCATAACAATGTGAACATATTTAATACTATTGAACTATACACTGAAAAATGGTCAAAGTGGTAAATTTTATGTTATGTATATTTAACCAAAATTTTAAGAACTAAAAACAAGAAAGAGAGAAATATTTTTTAAAAAGGAGATTTGGGGGGGGCGCCTGGGTGGCTCAGTGGGTTAAGCCACTGCCTTCGGCTCAGGTCATGATCCCAGGTCCTGGGTTCGAGCCCCACATCGGGCTCTCTGCTCAGCAGAGATCCTGCTTCCCTCTCTCTCTGCCTGCCTCTCTGCCTACTTGTGATTTCTCTCTGTCAAATAAATAAATAAAAAATCTTTAAAAAGGAGATTTGGGGGATGCCTCAGTGGCTCAGTCAGTTAAGCGTCTGCCTTTGGCTCAAGTCATGATCCCAGGGCTTGGGGATTGAGCCCTGCATTGGGCTCCCTGCTCAGCAGAAAGCCTGTTTCTCCCTCTGCCTTTGCTCCCCCTGCTTGTGTGCTCTCTGTCTCTTTCTGACAAATATATCTATGAATAAAATCTTAAAAAAGAAGAGAAGAAAGAAGGAGGAGGAGGAGCTGGGGACAAGACAAAGAACCATTGCCAGGGACTGGGAAGGAGGGAGCCACGGTCTGCCTTTGGCTCAGGCTAGGCTAGTTCCCATGGGCTGTGGCTCCCCGAGGCAGGCCCAGCATCTATGCAGCCCAGAGTGTCTCCCTGGGTGGTGTGATTCCCCGAATGCAATGATGTTTCCTCCCTGTTGTTCTATGCTCGACTCCTCTGTTGCTGGTCCCTGTCTTTCCTGAGGTGGCTCTGCCATTTTGGCTCCCACATCACAGTCTGTTGCCCGCACGACCTCTCCCTCAGCCCGTGCACGCACACCTGGCCCATCCCTCCTCTCTACCTCACTCACCTGCTATTTCAATACTTGTGCCCAAATGATTCTAAACCTCTCCTGTGCCACCTTAATGTCATTGTTTCAGATGTGGCTCTTCCTCTTGGCAGCCAAACAACAAATGATTTTTTCAAGATGAATGAGGAATGAATGAATTAAAGGACCAGATGATAGACAGGAGAGTGTCTTCGTCTTTCCAACTCATCTTGAGTCTGCTGGCTCCTCACTGCGCCCACAGTGGGTGCACAACCTATGGATGAAAAAGAGGAGGGAAGAATGGAAGGACCAGGAAGAAGAGAGCAAGAGTGCTGGTCAGGAGACGTGGGCTTCTCACTAGAAATCAGAGAAGCACAAGTATGTAAGTGGTTGATGTTCTACCCGTTTCAATATCCCAACAGTAGCTCTTATTTGAAGACTGTAGATGCAAGGAACGGGAATGTGTTCCTTAGTTCTCTTTAGAGAGTGTCAGTGAACATACCTCCAGCACCTACATACCCATGGACACCTCTTTAAGACAGATCCCAAGAAGGAGTGCCTGGGTGCCTCAGTCCGTGGAGCATCCAACTCCTGATTTCAGCTGAAGTCATGATCTCAGGCCCTGGGATCGGCTCCTGCACTGGGCTCCATGCTCTGTGGGGAATCTGCTTGAAGTTTCTCTTTCTCCCTCTCCCTTTGCCTCTCTTCCACTCATGTGCACGTTCTCTCTCTCTCAAGCTCTCCCAAATAAATAAATAAATCTTTTTAAAAAGAGAGAGAGAGAAGGAAATAGCTCAAGAACGAAGTTTCAACACAGGATCGCAAGTGGTGTGGTCTGAGTTACGGATGGCGCGGAAGTGAGTTAAAACACCAGCCCGTGGGTTAAATGACACTGAATGCCTTTACATACCAGTTGACGGTGCATGTCAACTTCACTCTGCCACAGACGCCCAGATGCTGAGTTAAATATTTTTCCCGAGTGTCTATGAGGGTGTTTCTGGATGAGATAAGCATTTGAATCAGTGGACTGAGTAACACAAATTGCCTTCCCCATTGTGGGTGGGATTCATCCAACTCAGTGAAGGCCTGAATAGAACAAAAAGGCACAGTAAGGGAAAATTAACTCAGCCTGACTGTCTTGGAGCTGGGGACAGTGGTCTCCTCCTGCCTTTGGACTCAGGACTCAGGCTAGGACTACACCGTTGGCTCTTCTTCCAGGTCCCCAGCTCACCAACTACAGATCGTGGGACTCCTCTGCCTCTATGATCTCATGAGCCAGTTGAATGTATAGATAGACGTGATATGTGTGTGCATATAGACAGACAGACAGACAGATAGATAGATCACACACAGCATAATTCACGGGAGTTTTATGTTACTGTTGACATTAATGTTCCAGTTATTATAGTGTTAGACTTGCATTGGGAAAAAGTGCATGGACGCTCCCATGACCACATCGTGACATGTTTTAAACTGGAGAGCGGCCGGCACCAACATTGCTTCCCATGTTTCCTGCCCAGGGACTTTTATCCACATGGTCACGGGGTGTCAGGCTGGCAGAGCAAAAGCATTGTTATTTGACTTTCAGCTGTGAAATTTTGCAGTCATAGTATGAGTGCTCCCCTTAACAATTGTCTGGCTTGCAAACTCCGGGAAGGTGAGAATGATTTAGAGTTTATGGGGAGTAGTGTAGGTTAATCATAAGAACGGGGCTGCTGTGCAGGCCAAGGGGCATTGACAGATTGTGTTCTCTTCTCCTGTTCTGATTTTCCTTATTTTCAGCCTGACATCTTTTTTTTTTTTTTTAATAGATTTGCTTTGAGTTTTTGCACATCTACAAAACCCATTTGAAAACCTGATGGGCAGAGAAAGGAAACGATTTTATGGTTGGGAAAGATTTTTTTTTTTTTTTTTAAAGGCAGGGGTTTCTATTGTGCATTCAGAAAGAGCCACGGTCTTCATATTAATGAGCTTGCCCAGTTTTATGAAGAATTAGATGAAGTCAAACATTGGACCCAGAGGTGGAAAGCCTGTTTCTGTGACATTGTCAGCCGCTGGGAGAGGTCTTGCCAAGGAATTCTCTTCTGTAAATGCCAGCTTGTAATCAGCATTGGGGCTCCACGCAGTGGAGTGAGAGCAGAGACCGGTCCGGGGAAAATCCCCTGCGACATGGTGCGGGTGCCACTTCCATAGGGAGTCCTGATTTCACACGCACACATGCACACACACAATTAATAGAAAAATACATTGAAAAGGCCAATAATTACTGTATTATCATAACTTTTGCATGTGTATCTTCCCCAAAGATTTGATAAGAAAAAAAAAAAAAAGACTTTAAAACCCTAGTCAGTATTTGAGGCCTTTTTCCTGGAGGTTTCCCTTGCTCAGGGCAGGAGTTGGCCACTGTGCTTGTCCCTTGTGCTTCAGAGAGCCAGTCATGTCCCAGGTGGAATATATGGGTGACCAGCACTCCCACCCAGAAACCCTAGGACTGACCGTCCATGACCTTCTCTGGCTAGAACCTGTGTGGGCTCCCTCTGGCTGCCACATCCAGTCCAACACTCCCTGAATTCCCGGTCCCCACAGACACCCTAGCAACCCCACTTTCATCCTAGACCAGTTCTCCCCTCTCTACTCCTCCCTGACTCCCAGCCTCATTCCCCTGTCTGCTCTTTTGGGTCCTGACTCTGTACTGAGGACTTTCTGGCTTCTCAACCCATGGAGTTCGGCCTATAGCATTAGCTCTTAACTGTCTCATGGGTTCATTTGTTCATTTGTGTGTTTGTTGGTTCATCAAATGCTTATTAAGCCCCTCATGCGTCAGACACTGTACTGGGTGCTGAGGAGACACGGGGAGGGACACACACTATCATGGCCATGCTTCGGGGTTTGGCTGGAACCCTGAGCTCTGCAGGGGTGCCTGGGAGGTAAACTTGCAGAAGAAGAGTAGGGAGAGGTAGGGCAGGGCCTGGGTCCCTGCTTGACCTTAGGCATGTGCAACCTGTACATAAAGGAGACCCGGGCAGCAGAGACTAGGTACAGCCTCTTGAAATTATCCAGCTTGGAGGTGGTGTAGGCTTAGACGAAAGCCCCAGTGGAAGGACAGGAGCAAAAAACAGACCGAGTACTCCTTCTTAGTGTGTTTGTTTAGGACAAAACCACCAGTGGCATCAGAAAGTGGATTTCCCCCAGAGTTAGTATTCAGTTTTGTCTAACTCTTTGTTCTTTTATGTAATTAATTCATTCTGACCGTTAAAGCCACCAAGTACATGCCTGGGCTAGAGACCCAGACAGCAACAGGACCAGTATTGCCGCCAGTGAGCTTTCAGTCCAGCTGCAGAGGAATCACGACCGGGTGGGCCAAGGTGGGAACCGCGTGGAGCCGCGCGGCCGCGTGGGGCTTTCTGCGAGCTAGTGTCGGTGAGACACACGAGAGGCCCCTGGGGGCCAGGGTTGGAGTCAGGAGTGAGGTGACAACTGGCTCTTGAAGTTCTGTGAGAAGAACCGATGACAGATGTGAAGGCATCTGAAGGTTGATAAAGCCATATGTTTTACGTGTCACAAGGTTCTAGAAGCGTCTCCGTGCGATCCTTTCTGATTTCAGGCCCTGCCGCGGTCAGGAGGTGACCGTAGCAGGCATTTCCATTCACTCGGTCCGACATGCTGGCAAACCTTCAGTGACTTGACTGTCTCCATTTCACAGACAGTAAGACCGAGATTTTGTGCAGTTGAGGAACGAACAGGGGGCAAGAGAGCCAGGGAACCCTCCTACTGGGATGAACGGCGTCTCCAGGCTTCCCCACCCTGAAGTTCGTCCTGGATTACGATGCTGCCGCTTTTGTTCTCCTTGTGACGCCAAAATAAATGAAGGCATTTAATTATTTAAAGGTCGTTTTTGGCTCTGGAACAAACACAAGGTAGAAATCTCTGTTGGCAGAGTTGGGCTCACGGGGAGCTAAAATTCATCAGTTCTCACCACTGGACGAGAGTTCAGGGACGCCCTGAAAACACTAGGTGTAGCCATTGACCCTCAGTGGGGAGGAGGTGGAATACACCTAGAGAATGTGGCATTTAGGTTGCTGTTCAAAAAAAAAAATAATAATCTTATCACCAACTATCTTTTGAATTAGACATTCAAATAATTTTTACCTTCTGCTTAAGGATCATTTTGCTTAAGAACAAAATAAAATGTGGATGCACGAACGTTTATGAAAGCATAATCATTACGCAGCATCAGATTATATGCCAATTATTGTCATTTCTAGGTTATTAAAAGTTTAGGGAATGAAATAAAAAAAGAGAATTTAAATAAACTCCCAACCCTTCAGTTTCCAAATGAGATTTATAGTCTGATGTTGGTAAATGTGTACTTTGCTGTGTTTATTAGATCATCCTGATTTCGTGGGGACGTCACTTAGACGCATATGTCGAAACTACGAGTCTGTAAAACCTTTGTGGATTGAGGAGTCCCTCATCCTTCTTCATTTTCCCTGCTTCTTGTTTGTGCGCCGAGTTTTCATCAGACCCGGTGGGACAGGAGCCTAGAGCCATTCTGTTGTTCTCGGGGCATTTTCCGCGCCCCTCAGAGGGCGGGTGCTCTCCTCTGCACCAGTGATGTCATCTGTCAAAATTCTAACCCGGCTTCTCGCTTGTCTTCAAACACTGAGCCCTGGTACATTGTTGTGTTCACAGCGACACCAGTTCCAGAGAACAATTAAGGATGCCAGCTTCCTCCTCGCAGTTCCCAACTATTTTCTCTTGCTGAGAATCTTTGCGGAAGGCCTAGGAAAGTGCACACATGGACCTTTTCTTGATGAACCGCGGAACCAGAATGGGCTTTTTGATAAATGCTTTCTGGTAGTTGTCTTTAAGGAGCTAATTTTTCAAGCTGAGGGGGAGAGAAAGAGAGACAGGAAGCGAGGGAGGTTTCTAATTTTCAGGTACCTAATGACTTAATGGAGGAAAACAGATAATTTCACGAGCGTATTTTGGCGTGTATGAAACCATGTCTGCTTGCTTCTGGGATAAAGTCAATGTCCCTTGGTTAGTACCAGAGGTATTTCGTTTGGAGAATTGGATTATTTTGAATTCTACTTATTATACTAAATTGAATACCATATTATCAAATCCATTTCAACTTTTATGGACATCCCTGCCTCCTCCGGGGGCTTCTCCAGGCATTTGGTTTATTGGGGAAAGAGTCATTTATTCCCTGCAACGATGCCCCACGGTGCTGGCACATTACAGCAAAGAAAATAAGCCACAACAATTCAAGTTTCTATTGTAGAATAGTCTCAACTTACATGATTTTCTTAAAATAATGGAAAACGTCAGAATATGACGGCCCAGGGAAGAGGAGAGGGATTCTTGCATATCTAATCAAAATGTTATCACCCCAGAAACATAGTTGTAATATGACCTTTGTCAGCTGCTTCACAGTTGAAGAAATCCTTTCCAAAAGGCAAAGTTTCCGACGAAGCATCACAGGCCATGGAAGAATTCTCCGGAGAAGAAATTGCATTTTCAACCAGAGAGCCTCCCTGGCGTGGCTGCGCTCGGGAGATCGCCAGGTCCTCTGGCCATTTTCTTAAACTGTACCAACGTTTGGCTCCTTTTGGATTTTTGAACAATTCAAAAAAGATACTTTCATAAACAGGTTTCATAAATGACAGCCTATCTAATTCCTTGGCTTTGAACACGGAGCTGAGTACAGCGTGGGGAGCCGACTGGAATGTTCTCCTGAAGCCATAAAGCAATCTGGGAGGTAAGTTGCCAAGCTGTTGACACAGAGAGTGGAGATGGAAATTTCTCTAGCAGCACGAGAGACCCTCCTTCTGCATCCGCTTGGCCTGACCCTCGCTGATTGGTGCAGTATATCTTGATGTTAGTTTCCCATTTCAGAAATGTTCTGACATTATCTATTTGGAAGTTTGAAAATAGTATAAAACTCCCAACGCATCCGAGCACTACATTTCAACAGCATAATCACAATACCCATCTCCACTGATGCAAGACGCAGGCTCCAGCCTGATCCCAACAGCTTCATTTCTAAGTCGATGGGAATCTGAAAATCTTGCTGTGGGTAAGAAGATTAGGAGAGAGGCCGACTCCTTCCTGCCATCAGCCCCCATCCCCGTCATCAACCACCTCCCGGGGCTCAGCAAGCACAGGGCGTTGCCTGTAGAACATGTGGGAAAGCAAGGAACAATCGCGAACGATGAGTTGGAAAAAAGTTTTGATGGCAGAACTGAAAGGAAAGGAGACAGTGGGGTAGGAATGGGACGGGAGACAGGTGGGACCATACGCGGGTCGCTCAGAGTGGATAGAAAACCGCAATGAAATGCTGCCACTGGTGCACTTTTTTACTTGTTTGTTTGTTTTTAAGATGTTATTTATTCAAGAGAGCAAGAGAACGAGCACAAGCAGGAGGAGCAGAGGGAGAGGCAGAAGCAGACTCCCCAGTGAGCAGAAAGCCCGATGCGTTGCTCGATCCCAGGACCCCAGGCTCATGACCTGAGCTGAAGGCAGATGCTTAACTGACTGAGCCACCCAGGCACCCCCATTTCTGCATTTCTTACAAGATTCAGGTTCGGGTCACAAACATCAAGGCACATTGAATCAGAAGTGGGCTTCTGTACCACAAGCGTCCGGAGATTCTATTAACCTAGGCACTGGTTGTACTCCAGAATTAGCCTACGGACAACCTAGCAGGGGGCGGCCAGCAAACCCGCAGGACGAATGATTCCACCATCCCCTTTAATTTCATATTTAGACTTCTTCCCATTTATTCTTACCACACAAGCAGGGGTAGATACCAAAGCAAATGTTCAGTTACAATTTCTAGCTTGTTAATAACCAAGGCATAGTTTCCCAATCACCAGTGTTCTCATGTGTTACAAATGAAAATCAGATTTGCAAAGGGGAGACGCATGCAGGCATCTCCCGTTTCCTCCTCAGACCAAGAAAGACAAGTTTTTAATCAGCAGTCAACTCTAGAGTCTTCAGAGTTGGTTTAAACTAAGTCAGCAACTCTGATTCTTTTATTTGAAGAACAAATAGTAGGATAAAATTCCTAAGCCCTGGAAATACACCATCGTAACTTGCCACCAAAAGATTTTAAATTCCTCAATTCAAAAATGCTAACACAGTCTAGTCTCTGTTTCTCTCTCACCCACTCAGTCGCTCCCTCCTTCCCTCCCACCTCTCTCTCTTCTCTGTCCTCCTCCCCCGTGCCTGCCCCAATCCTATATGCTGAGGAAGTGGGAATGTTCTCAGGAATATTGGCCCTTGGGGACCAATAAGCCCAGGCAGGTGAGTGCTGCTCTGCCGTTTCGTAGCTGGACAAGTAACTGGTTCTTTCAACGCTCCCTTTTCTTACCTATAAAATGGGTGTCCTGACCCCCACCTCACACACTCGCGAGTTTTTAAAAGGAGAGCGCACATAAAATCAAGCAGCACAGTGTTCAGGAGACACTCACAGTACTCAAGATTCTCGGTAACAAATGACAGGAACCCCTCAATCTTGTTTACTGAAGCAAAAGATTTCACTTTCACACAAGTGTACGAAGTTCCGAGGTGGCTGCCTTCAGATCTGGCTGGATCCAGGGCTCAACAGAGAAGTCTGGGCGGTTCTCTGCACTCTATGGGATTCCCTCCCAGCAAAGATGGTGACGATGCAGAGCGCAGAACTCTGCGGGGTGACTCGGCAGAAAGTAACTGAACGTGTGTGTAGGCAAGAGCCGACTGGCCCAGCACAGTGACCTCCGGAAGATTCCGCATACACAAAGGAGGGAGTAGAGCTTGAGGGCCAGAGTCACAAATGTCCTGCCTGAGTCTCAGGAAGAGCAGTTTCACTTTCTGGTGCCTTCTATGAGTCAGACACAGTAAACCTGGTGTAAACATTCTAACTCTCGTTGCTGTGTGACCTTCCCAAGTTACTCAACCACTCTGTTTCCTCATTTGTAAAACTGTGATAATGATCTTCCCTACCTCATATATTGTTGTGAAAATTCCGAAAGCCAATGAGCATCACACGTTAAGCCTGGGGCCTGCCACAAGCAATGGATAATTTTTGGCTATTTTTATTACTAAATTCTAGAAGCCTTATCTTTCCAGTGCCTCAGTAACTTAATGAACTTCCAATAAATATGCTAGTTAAGATTAATCCCTAAGACGAAGAAGCAATGTGCAGATCTGACAATGCTTTGCTTGGCCTGGATAGGCCGGTATGTGGAGCTGCCACTGAGCTGTGTCCTCGAGCCAGCCCCATGAAACAGGTCCCGTGTCCACAGACTTTGCGAAAGTCGCCACTGCCCAGAGCCACATCCACCTGGACACTTACTTAATGGCAGTCCCACTGTCTCTACTGCTGTGGGGAAGACTGGGCAGCCAGCAGCAGAGTCCTGCCCTCCTGCCAGCCCCACCGCCCCAGCCCCACGCTGGTGATGAATCGCTGTGAAGCCTGAGGACACAGCACGTGAATACAGGGCACAGAGTCTGAGCCCGGCACAGGGCAGGTGCTCCGTCCCCATGAGTATGTGTGGTACCATGTGGTGACGCCATACCTTACTGTCACCCTGCCCTAACCACCCCCTTTCTTTCCCTTGTCATGCCTGTGCTCCTGGCCACTTGGGTGCATGTGACTGGCTAGATGGTCCTTCATTCCGTGGGCCACTGTGACTGGTCCAGAGTCCAGCACAGTCACCTGCATGGGCCAATCAGAGCCCTTCCCTGGAATTTTTCACCAGGGGAAGCTAGAGATAGAGTTTGTTTCAACTCTGGGGACACGCTGCTGAAAGGGTGTAATGCTGAGGTCATGGGGAGAAACATAGGTCATGCCCAGATCCGAAGAAGAGAGGAGAGCTGGCCCTAGTCCTCTGATAGCCGGGAGCCTCCTTCCTTTCCTACCCTGACCAGACCAGCCCACTTCCTAAAAAAGGCCGGGCTTTGGGCTGGCTTCCTTCATGGGCAGCAGGAAGAGCCCATCCCGCAGGGCTGCTCCCTGGGGAGTGGCCACACTCAGGCACCCAGGGCTCTTCTCCCTCCCCACCAGGAATGAGAGCTCTGTGATGCTCCTCTCCAGAGGCCTCCTAGACCAAGGTAGGCTGCTAACGTTGACAGTGGAGGGACACTCCCTAGACCTCACTCTGTGTTCCTGACTCTCCAGACAGAAGTGGGTTATCTCTGGGGAACAGACAGTCAGACGACCGAATGGTCAGACAGACAGCCCACCAAACCACCCTCACCACCAATTTTGGCTGCTCCTGTGATGATCTTTCTTCTCACTTTGCCTCATCTTCTTTTAAATTAATGGTTCAGTGCACGGGGGCTGGAGTGAAGAAGTGCCCCCCGGGGGGAACACAACCGCTTTTTCTTTCTCAGATTAATATTTTATGGAGGTTGAGACAGAACGTCTGGCATGTGGCTGGTTTTCCTGCCTTGATTTTCATTTGTAGATTCCCAGGTAGAGGCAAACGAGGGACAAATCACAATCTCAGCATCCCAATCCCCACATCTCTTGATTTAATTTCCAAGTCACAAAATGCAAGCACTTCTGGCTCATCCCAGAAGGGCAGAGGAGGGGGGAGACCCCCTTCCTCCTGGCGGCCCAGGTGCACACTCCCCAGCACTTCACACCACTTAAAGGATTCTGCCCAAACTGCCAACAATGTGTTACAAACAAAACCCTGCCCGAAAATGGATCAAAAACACTTTGTAATAAGTGTAGGAGCGGCTTTCAAAAGGGCCAACGTCTGACAAAATCCCCGGTCCTGAATGACCAACACTCAAGAGCCCAGCACAGTTTGGGAAGGCCTCCCCCAGCTTCTGCATTTGAAGAAGTAGCTCTCTATGCCAGTCTACACACACACACACACACACTCACACACACACAACACCAGTTGTCTTTGGTTCACTGGTTTGTATGTATTATATACATTCCCAGGTAGTTATCTGGTCAACGTATTTCCGAAGGAAGAGCTGTATAAGATTTGGGATCTTCTTTGCCCAACACTACTGCATAATGGATCCCAATGCCACAAATGCCAGTGGTCCTATACCTGCATGGCTGTTTCTCCTAAAAGAAGGCAGGTGCTATTCATTTTCTCAGGACTTTTCCTTCCATCACCCCCAGCACCAGCAGACCTCCTGACCGCTCAGCGTGGGGCCGTCTGTGGCACAAAGCCAGGCACACAGCAGCTCTCGGCAAGGGCTTGTTGAAAGGGTCCTGAATTTGCACCCCTACAACCCTAGGACATCTTCCAGGCAGATGCTCACCACTCCCGATTGCAAACCCATTTCCTTTTTCTGTCTATACCACCCACTGTGGGGACCTTTGGCCTCCATGACCCCCACCTCCATTCCTCCAGAATGCACCCCCCACCACAATGTCAATCACTGATTGGTCTGAACTACCCAGATCCTAGGTGCCAGCCCTTGGCTCCAACCCTTATAGGAATACTAGGTGGGAAAATCAATTGTGTTAATCAGCAAAACTCTCCACTGGAGATGCTGTCCTAAAAGAAAACCACATGTAAAACACGTAAAGAGGGGAGCTCTGTAATATGTTTCTTTTGTTATACGACCCCGCACGTCTGTCCGGAGTTTGGGGCTTTCCAACCACACAAGGTTTTATGTGATCATTTATAAAATCCCTTCTTTTCCCAAAGGCAGGGTAGTAAGGATTAAGTTGATACTGAAGACAGCTTTGTTGTAAATGGTCTCTAATGTCACTAAAGTAGCTTGGAAAGAAAAGGCTTATTAAACAAATTTCTTGGGTTACAAATCATTGGAAGCAATCACATGTCATGTTCATTGTTAACCTGAAAGTATCCATTTGGATGTTTAAAGAAACGATGCAAATTAACATTGTTCCCAGTGCCCACAAAAAAGCTGGCTGGTCTTAAAGGACATTCAGGGAGGCCCCTTGAAGAAGTCAGACTGACATTGAGCATATACTCCTGTGTTTTACACCCTCTTTTACAAAAAAAGTCATTCATGGAAATCTGAAGAAGAATGGGATATGATTATGAATCCACCAATGGGAAACCCCAAAGGAACCTTGTCCACCTAGTCCAATGCTGTCATCCTACAAACAGAGAAATCAGGTATTTATGCAGCGAGCGGCTGGCAGGACAGCATCCCAAATCTGACCGTGTGTTCCTTAAACGCCAGGCCATCTCCCAGATTTGGGGCTATCCTTGTGTTGCTTTAACAATAGAAAGTGCTCGTAGGTGAGGATGCTCGTATAATGGGACAAAGGAATGAGGCATACAGGAGCTTTTGAGAAATGCTTTGAGTTTTCAAAAATTACCATCAAGACAGAGAAGAATTTGCCAGCAAGTGCAGGGAGTGAGGATTTTAGTGCTGTTCACTTGGCGAGTCTGAGTTCAGACTTTGGGAGGGCCAGGCCTTGACAGGAGGGTGGCCTTCTCCCAGCCCCTTGGCTCTAAGGCCCCTACTTGGCTCCTGACCCTGAATCCCCTGTGAAGGCAGTTGCAGCATCCCAACCTCCCCAGCAAGGTCAACTGGGTCCTGCCCACAGACCCAGGTACTTGCATCGTCCGTGGGTGCCGTACTCTGTCTCTCTTGCCTATCTCTCCCCAAGGCCACACAATCTCCTTAAAGGGCCTTAGAGTCACCACGATGAACTTTCTTTCCCGGGATGGGAATCAAAGATGTTAACACCAGCTAGATTCTTTCTACTAATAACTTGGGAAATCATATTCAAACACTATTCAGAAAAAAAGCAAAGTAGGATTTAGTTATTTTTTATAAAATTATATCACAGTACACTTGCTAAGATACCAGAAGGCATCCTAATTCAATTTTGGTGTTATTTTTCCTTTTCAGTTCTGTTGGGATCCCAGTTCTGAGTCTGTAGATTATAACAGACCATAAGAAGACAGGCTTCTTGTCACTGATGTTTGTTACTCCAACTTGCATGCCCTGCACAGAGCAGATCATCTTAAAAAATCCTTTACATATGAGAACATTAAGGATTAGAGAATTTGAAGAAGTTTCCTGAAGTTTCACAGAGAGCCAATAGAAGAGGCCAGAACCAATGGCAAAGATGTTGATTTCTCTCGCCTTCTTAGCTGAAGTGCTTATGGCTACCTGGAGCCACGTTGAAGATTTTGAGGCGCGTCAGTCTCATTGGAGAAAAAGTCCCTTGATTTGATCACCTGGGCCTACTTTCCACAAGCAGCCATCCTGAACATGTCCCGGCCAAGCCGCGGTACAGGGTGGGGGGCTGAAGAAGATCCATGACACACCTAGCAAGTAACTGGGGCGAATCACAAAGCAACCCTGTGTTGGTTCTTTGAACAGATTTTTATTAACAATGTTAATATGTGATCCTTGCAAGTAACAAATGTCCAATAGAGGAGTTGTACACACGGGTTATTAAGATTCTTTCCCACGGGGCGCCTGGGTGGCTCAGTGGGTTAAGCCGCTGCCTTCGGCTCAGGTCATGATCTCAGGGTCCTGGGATCGAGTCCCACATCGGGCTCTCTGCTCACCAAGAAGCCTGCTTCCCTCTCTCTCTCTGCCTTCCTCTCCATCTACTTGTGATCTCTCTCTGTCAAATAAATAAATAAAATCCTTAAAAAAAATTGTTAAAAAAAAAAAAAAAAAAAGATTTCCTTTCCCACTAAGAAAAGAGAACCCAGGAACCCCATAGATGTTAAAGCACGTAGTCCTGAGATGGGACCAATGGGTGTGTGACCTCCCTTAAGCTTGAGAGATACTCCCAGAGGTCCTTATGCCCATCAAGCTAGATACAATGTGTCTATGGTGTTTCCTGGGGCTGCCATAAAAGGTGCTACAAAATGGGTGTCAGAAGAAGACACACGTTCTGTCTCATAGCTCTGGAGCCCAGGAGTCTGGTGTGGAGAGGGCCTTGCTCCCCACCGAAGGTTCTAGGGACGGATGCTGCGCACGCCTCTCTTATTCCAGGCGTTCTCTCGGCGGGGATGCATCACTTGGCACCCTTCATCTCAGAATTCTCCCTGCGTCCGCCTTCACCTGGCCTTCTGCTTACGAGGACACCAGTCGTACTAGGATTAGGGGCCCAGCCTAAAGACTCATGTAACTTGTTACCTCTGTAAAGATCCTGTCTCCAAATAAGGTCTCTTTCTGAGTACTGGGGTTAGGACTCCAACACATCTTTCTGCGGGAGCACAATTCAACCATAATAAGTCCACACAGCACCAAGCGGTGCCTGGCACCCGTGTGCTCACTGAACCGCATCTGAGACTGGCCTGGCTGCCAGGGCCCGGGAATCTGGATGTGTCCTGGTGATCCCCAGACCTGAAGGGCCCTGCCTCTGACCACAGGCACCGGAGACTAACCCCAGGCCCCTCTGCTGGCGCATCACCAGGACGGTGCCTGGAGTCCTGTCGGTCCCCGCCCTCTGGGAGGCCCCAGCAGGCAGTCCACGCTCCGGACCGCGGCCCCGCAGGGCAGAACCAGCAACAAGACTGGTAGGTGCACCCAGCGCGGCGCCTCCCCCAGGCCCCCCGCCAGCCGCGTACCGCGCGCACCAAGGGACGCAGGGCTGATATGCGCTAAACTGAGGCACAGAGTGCGGGAGCTGAAGGCAGAAGCGCGGGCTCAGGCTGCCAGGCAGGCGAGGCCCCAACGCCGGCCGCAAGACCGCGACAGGGCGGCGCTACGCGGCCAGCGAGGCTGCGCGGGATCTGTGGTCAGCCCGGGCGCCGCCGCACTGGGCATGCTCCGACCCCCAGGGAACGCTCGCGAGTCCAGCCCCACCCCGCCCGTTAGGCCCCGCCTCCGGCCCCGGCTCAGCTTCCCGCACTTCCTGGCCCTCCCCATATGGGCCCCCGCCCCTGTGCGCTTCGGCTTCCCGCGCCCCGGCCGCGCTTCCGTCACGTCCAGGCCACGCCTACCGTGGCCACGCCCCCAGAGCGTCCCGGTCCCGCCCCCGGCTTCCCGGCCCCGCCCCCGCGCCCCGGACGTGCCCAGGCGCGCGCGGGCTCCTGTGGCGCTTGGATTTTTCCGCGCTCTCAGCTCTTCGGGGTCTGCGGCCTGGGCAACGCGGTGAGTGTCTGGGTTGCTGCCCTCCCGCAAAAGTCGGGGCCTTTCCTAGGATGAGCCGTCGTCCGAAGCCTGTGGTTCCTGGGGCACCTTCCCGTCGCCATAGTTGTGGGGCCTGGCCGGTCCTGCCCGCTCCGCCCAGGCCCCACGTGCACACCAGGTGCGCCAGCTTGGCCCGCCTACCCCTGGCCTGGGGCTCCTGGACCACGTTGCACTGCGGTGGACTGCGGTGACCGCGGCCACTGTGGGCTGCTGCCGCCCCACCGCACCTCTAGTTGGCCAACCACCTTCGACATTGGCCCTGCGCGAGGCTCTGCCCTGCCCTGCTGACCAGCGCCTGGGGCCGCCCTCCGCCTTCTGTTCCCAGGAAGCTTCACGGGGGCCTACGCCGGCCCTTCCTTGCAGTAATCAGCCTTTAGCCTACTTCTTGTGCGAAATCCACACGTCCTCCCTGTCTTAAGACAGGCCCCATTCTGGGGCCTCATTATCATGGCTGGTGTTTGTGTTTCCTTGCGCCCTGATTGCCTCTGTAAACACTTAGGGGTGAACAAGTGGAGTTTGAGAGCCATTTACTACGGCTGGGCGCCATAATCCCCCCGTCTGGGATCCTACAGTAGAGCAGTGTTCAAAACCGCACATCCCTCCCTCCCGGCCTGGCCTCTGCTTTTCCTGAGACCTCAGAATGGTCTTGGCTCCCAAGACCTCTGCTCGGTACTTGGCTTTCTGCCTGGAGGCACGTTTTGTAGACGCGAGCACAGCGGTTGGTTCGGTGGGCAGCCATCATGCAGAAGGAGGCTGCTTTGTCCAGGAGGGGTCACCTCTGTTGTGGCCGAACAAGACGCTGTTGCACATAAGGAACGGAGAATTGGACTATTTAAATAGGAGTCTGGAGAGTGTCCAAGGCAGGCCGTCCTCTCCATCTCCGAAAGACACGTGATGAAGAGATAGCTTTGTTTTTCCAAGTCCTTCCATGGTAAAACACAGAGGTGCAGAAGACACAGAAACAAAGGCATGCAGGGGGGCAACACAACTTTAAGGAAACAGTGTCAGAGCTCTCCTCCCCATCCCTGCCACCCCCGCCCCCCAGCAGTGAGTTCAGGACTGTGTTAACTCAGACACATCGTCCTGAAGGCAGGTGACACCATGTCCACACTTGGGGAGGTCCAGAGTCTGCTGGTAGCAAAGGAGAGTTGGCCTTGTTCTGGCAAGTGTTGCATTTCTCCTGGGTTCTTGTCTTGAGCTGGGATTTGAGTGGTAGAGTCTGGTACGGTATGCGGGTGGGGTCAACTGGGCCTCAAGTACAGAGCTGTAGAGTATGGCCGCTTTTCCACGTGAATGCACGTTTCATTAAAGCAAACCTGTACTGTAACAGCCAGGTTCTAGAGCTACTAGACCCTGCTCCAAGAAGCCTCCATTGCCGGCGAGGGAAGTTTAAAGAGCAAATGTGCTAGATGTGGACACGCTGGGACCGGCTCACTCTTGTTCAGCAGAGATTCTCAGACCTTTCTTTTCCTCTGGTTTGGGGTCTCACTTGGACCCTTCACCTGGGCCTTCTGTCCCCACAATTTCCTTTGCCGGGGTATGGGCGCGGGTCCAGTCTGTGCGGGAAAGGAGGGTAGTGGGGCCCGAGGGAGAAGGGGGCCTCCCTGGTGTTCCTGCAGTTTTCTCTGCTCCTTCACTCTTCCCTTCTCAGGAACCCAACAGTGTGCTGCTCGGTAAACTTACTCAACTGCCTTTAGTTTTCTCGTTTTGCAGAGGACACCTGGAAGTCGGGGATTCAAACCACCAATGCGGTTCTATTCCAACTCCCTGTTTCGGGCCCCAAGGCTCTTTTCAGTTTATAGTACAGTCTCCTTAATAGAAAAAACATGGAAGCAAAACAGTATTTTCCGAATACTCTTTTCCTGTAGTCACGTGTTAAGGTTATTGTCAGGTTTGTTTTTATACTCCACTCTGACCTTACCTAACAAGTTAACTATCAAATTCTTCTTGTAGGTCAACTTACCCTCAGGGTTTTGACTTCCTATAGTGTCTCTGGTCCCTGCAGACATGTAGGATGGGGTCCCAGTCTCTGAAAGGCCCTGAGCTCATTTGGCTACTGTCCTAGTCCTTCCTGATAGGTTTCTTGTTCCTGGGGTAGGTAGCTTCTGGTACAGATGCTTTCTGAAAGAGCTTGGGACTTATCTCAGAATGTCACCCCAAACCTGAAGCTGTAAAGATCGGGAACATGTAAATTATAACATTACCACTGGGCGTGAGTGGATTCCCTATCAACCTTCTCATATACGCAGACGAGCGAACGCACCCAACAGCACCCCATTCCCGGTTTAAAGTGAAAGTACGTGTGCTTGTCTGCATGGGAGCGGGGGTTTGAGCTGTGCAGGAGAGCTGGTTTTCCCGTGGGTCCCAGGATGCATTTTTCCCTTCTGTTAGCTCTGGAGGCCTGTCTTGGGCAAAGGTAGATGGAAGGTTGAGACCCAGTGTTGTAGACAAAATACTGCCAGGTGTGTGTTCTGTGACATTTGGGCGACAAGTGCATGTTTGCTGGTCAGTGCAAGAGTCATTTCCTTTTGATGTAAAAAAATTTCATAATAAAGAGCTTAGATGGGGGCAGGGGCAGGGGGCAGGGTGCAAAGGTTTTGGAAAAACCATAGAGTGAATATACAGAATGTAGTGAATGACTTATTCCTGTGTATAGCTATGAAAATGAATTGTCCAAGAAGAATAAATCATTTTGTGACCTTTTGTAACCTTTGAAGGAATCCGAGTGGTTTTGGCAGATGGGGCTTACATGTAAATTGGTCACAGTGTCTTGCCAAGGTGCTCAGACTCTCCCTGGCAGCGAAGCCCGTGTGGGGCTGCCGTGCGCCTGACGTCTGCCTTAGTGAGCTAACTACATAAGTAGGCAGCCCCGGGGGCCACTGACACAGCAGTGACACCATTGGCTACATTTTAAATGCTGAAACTCATTCTTTTTTTATTTTATTTATTTATTTATTTATTTATTTGACAGAGAGAGATCACAAGTAGGCGGAGAGGCAGGCAGAGAGAGAGAGAGGAGGAAGCGGGCTCCCCGCTGAGCAGAGAGCCCGATGTGGGGCTCGATCCCAGGACCCTGGGATCATGACCTGAGCCGAAGGCAGAGGCTTTAACCCACTGAGCCACCCAGGCGCCCCCTGAAACTCATTCTTGATACAAGTTGTTTTCAATTAGACTGGGGACTTAGAGGAGTTGGGGGTGTTCTCCAGGGAGGCAGGCCTCCTGTCCCTGTCCCCGGCTCCTGGAGTAAACTTAGGCTTGTGATACAGCAGTGGTAAAACCAGTTAAAAGTTCCACAGAAACATTTCCTTACAGATGCTGAACTTGTTGTCCGTGTATGTGCAGCACATGAAAGGGATTGAGAGAGAGTTATAAATGCCTCGTATGTTCACTCTGCTACTTTGGAGACTATCTTGTTAGAATAATTTCCTACCAGCAGCACTTGTGAAGTCAGCAGGGTATCCGGGCCGAGCTCTCTTGCCCATTCCCAGAAGTCTGGGGGTGACACTGAACGTGCCGTCTGCCAATGGCACCACTCATAAAAGCAGACACTTGTTAAATCTATTTGTTTTTATTATAGACATCGATCTGCCAGTCGCAATAATGCATTTATGGACATTTTTCTGCAAGCACAGCGCTGGTGGCAGTTTTACTGACAAATTGAGTCTTATGGACAGTAGTTTAGAAACTTACCTTATGACAGATCGGGCAATTCCAGCCCTGCGTGTTGAGAGGTACCGGGATGGGTGAGGAGAGAGAATTGAATCGTGGGGCAGAATACGGGATGGGACGTTTAAATGTTGAAATTTAATAAGTAACTGGTGGTTAATTCTCGTTCGTTTTTAAATTGCTAGCTACTACAGTTTACTCCCCAGGCAGAAGGGCTAAAAGTGGGGACCAAAGGTGTTACCTTCAGATTTTGACCTGCTTGTTTGGGGTCATTAGTAAGAGCCGCCACTGGAGTGTGGATCCGTTGCTCTCCTTGGAGTGGGCTGTGCACGAGCAGTCGCAGGTCAGCATTCTCTGACAGTGGTCTGAGCCTTGCTGCTATCAGAATTACCGAAGGTGCTGGTTAAAAAGGGCAGATTACAGGGCTCCTTGTCAGACCCATGGGGTCAGAACCTGGGGACCTGTGTTTTTGTAAGCTTCCCAGGGTATGCTAGGGACCCTAATGTTTGAGCATCTCTTGAGAAATCTTTGGGATGGCTGAGGATAATAATGCTCTAGCCCAGACGAGCTCCGGAGCTCCCTTTCCAGAAGGATCCGTTTGCGCCAACATTGTTCTCCGTCGCCTGTGCTTACGGATCTGTGTACGGCTTCGTAACTCCTTAGGGACATGTGAATCTCTCCAAATTGCAAACCCAACATGTTATCATAGCGTTACAGTTTTCGGTCTTGTGGTTATGACAAAAGATGCAGATGTTACCAAAACTTTGGCATTACTTTTAACAAACAAACGTTAAGCACGGACAGCCATATTATATTTCACTCCCATCTTTCTTTTTTTTTTTTCTTAAAGATTTTTATTTATTTATTTGACAGAGAGAAATCGCAAGTAGGCAGAGAGGCAGGCAGAGAGAGAGGAGGAAGCAGGCTCCCTGCTGAGCAGAAAGCCCGATGCGGGGCTCGAACCCAGGACCTGGGATCATGACCTGAGCCAAAGGCAGCGGCTTAACCCACTGAGCCTCTCAGGCGCCCCTCACTCCCATCTTTCCTTCTGACTGGCTGGTGCTGCTTTTCTCCCCGTGTGGGTAGAAGCATTTTCATGGTTTCAGGTGAGGGCTCATTTTCAAATACACAACTGCGTGTGTTTCTGTGGAACTGAGTTGAGTTTTATTTCAACGGGGCCCGAGTGGTGTCAGGGAGAATAATGGGAGGGATTTGGGTGGTTCCATTTACTAGTTAGGTGACTTTATTTTTTGTTTGTTTGTTTCTTTTGGGGTTTGTTAGAGCAAGAGAGAGAGAAAGAATGCAGGGGAGAGAGGGAGAGAGGGAGAATCTCAAGCAGGCTCTGTGCCCAGTGCGGAGCCCAAAGTGGGGCTCGATCTCATCACCCTGAGATCATGACCTGAATCAAAAGCAGGAGTCAGATGCTTAACTGACCGAGCCACCCTGGTGCTCCAACTAGTTGGGTGACTTAAAGCAAAGGTTAAACCCCAAGCTGCCTCCCCATCGGGCTGATGGCAGTGTTACACCTAGTCTGTCTGCCTGGGTGAGTATAAGCGTGTGGGTCAAAAGCCGTGAAGCACTGCCTGGGTAGGAATCTTAGTCTGAACCACAGTCCCATTGGAAATGAGATTTTACTTGGAGAGGGGGAGGAAGGAGCCAAACAGAAGTCCTGGTTTCCCTCCAGCCCAGCCGGCATCCTTGTTTTCTAGATGCACAGATGACCCCGACTCCCCTGTGGGGCAGCACGCACAGGGGAAGCGTGCAGCCTCCAGTAACAAGACGGTCTCTTTAGACGTGGTTATATGACCTTGAGTAAACTTACTCTATTTTTCTGAGTCGCGGTTTCCCACCAGATAGGGAAAATGATGCTGCCATCCATAGGGCCGCTATTGCCTGTTGGGAGGGAGTCTTGTCTGCAGACTACACCGGGCCCTGGTGAGCCCCGAATGACAGTGACAGTTGACGTCTGTTTGCTCAGAGCCACCAGCTGGTTTTCGGAGGAGGCAGGGCTGGTGCCGGAGTCTTGGCTGCAGGGTTGCTCCTCCACGTGTCTGTGATTCCAGGGGCTCATGGCCTTCTGTCTTGTCTGGAGCGGGATGTGGCCCAGAGCTCATCAGCTAGGTTTCTCCAATTCTTGTCGTCTCTAGGAGGTGGTTCCCTCTGCTGCCAGTTTCCATTTTCTCCCCGCTGACACTGTGCGAGCTACGGAGGTGGCTGATCTCGAGGTGTTTCCCACTCAGTTGGCAGCGCTGTGGGCTTCCGTGTGCCATGCCCACAGCAGGCTTGAGCCACGTGGGCTGGGAGCAGGCCGGTGGGCTCGGCAGGTGTGTGCCTGGTGGGCTTGCCAGGCTCCGGCAGCCCCGGAGGCTGGACAGCAGTCATCTGTCAAACTGCAAGAAAGTGCTGAAGGACGACACACCAAGTCTGACACTGGCAGGGCTCAGGACCCAGCAGGGACACCAGCACAGGACAGCATTTTCCCGTGTGTGACTGTTCCAACCACAGTAGCAGGGGGTGAGGCAATCCGTAAGGTCAGCTCTGTCAAAAATAGAAAATCCACAGTCATTTGTGTGGGTGTCTCTTTACCCTCTTATGGTTTAGCCCAGTAGAGTTAGGTAGTCAAGTTCCAGAAGATTCCAGCAGCGCGGTAATGCTGTTGCTGATGATAGCACTTACTGAAGGCTTACTGAGCTGGCTGCTTAACACAGATCGATCCCGCCCATGCTCAGGCTCCCAGGACGACAGAGACACCGTCATTTTGTTTTGTGTATAAGGAGACTGGCTCTGGGGGAGGCTGAGCGGCGTGCCGAGGGCGCGCAGGGTCGGAGCGGAGCTCTGTGTTAGCCCCACGCTGTGCATGCTGCTTTTGCAGGGGTGAGGCGGAGGAATGACACAAGTCCTTCTGGGGGCGAGATGTGGCGTAAGTCAGTGCGCACCCGTGTGTACGAACTTACACATTCTGAACCTCCCAGCACACACACCCCTAGTACAGGGCTGACACAGGACGTGGCGAGACCATGTCGAAGGCGTCCCTGTGCACCCTGTACATTGTTTGAGAGTGGGAGCACAGTCGTGTGGGTGCCAGAGAAAGGAGGAGAGCTCCCTGAGGGCCAGCTGTGTTCTGGACTTCAGCCACGCTCATCCCCCAGTCCCGACAGGCCATGGACTTGCTCCCGATTCTGGCGTTTGTGCAGAGACTTGTAAGGTCTGTCCAAGTGGCCCATGGTTAGGACTTTGTGGGCTGAGCCGTAGGAGCGTGGACTCCGGGATGAAGGTGGGCCTGTGAGCGGCTCGGCTGGAGGAGGGGTGGGAGTCGGGGCTAGAAAGGAGACCCAGAGTTAGCAGGAGGCCCGCCAGGAAGGGGACTGTTTTCTCTGAGCCTTGGCCCTGGGACCTTTGTGAGTGGGGGCCACTGAGTCATCTGCTGGGGAGGAAGGAATGACAGGGAGGAGGGGGGAAAGGTCGGGGTGGCAGGTGGCAAAGTGCAGTCACGGCCATCATGTCAGAGGTGGTGTGGGGACTGTTTGTGGGAAGCCAGGGGGTCCTGTAGGGCTTTCTGACGGAGTACCCTGCGGTGAGGGAGGAGGGTCCTGGAAGATGACTGTTTAGAATGAACTTTTTAGTGAGAAAGGAAAAACACGTGATGTGTATGTGTCTTATTCACAGAGAAGCAGTCCTCGGGGACGTTAGAGAAAAGGATCTGGCCTTGGAAGGGTAAATAAACCCTTTCTGTCGTGATGGCATTTGGGTTCTGGAGTGGGGGCTGCCTTCTGTAACCTCGCCCGGGCAGAAATGTCAGCAGGGAGGAGGGGGGCTCATTCACCGCACAGCAGCCCGGCCCATTCTCCGCGGGGGGACCGGTATGTGCCCGCAAGTGCTGGTGGGAGCTTGAAGCCACGCTGTCAGGTTCGGGTGGGCAGTCACTCCAGAATGCAGACTGAAGGGACAGCGAGCACCTGGTCTTCGGTAAAGACCCCATAGCCTTCTGCCTGCCGGTGTCCTCAGGGTGTGCCCCCGTCTGAGCCCCCGTGGGCGTCACCTACTGGGGCTTCTGGCGGGGAGTCGGCCTGCCCACCACGGGGCTCTGTTTTAGGTTCTCAGTGCTTCCGGCGGCACGCCCAGGTGAGGGCGGCCCTGGTTGGGGGGACCCAGTGGTTGAAGGTGGTTGGAGAAGGCCCCCCAGGGACAGGGACTTGTGAGGGGGCCGTGAGCCATGAGAGGTGGGTGGCTTTGTGAAGGGAGGCCTGGGCCGTGCCGCCGGGAGGGTTCGGGAAGGCCACCCGCTGGCGTGCTGTAGGGACAGACGGAAAGGCACCAGTGGTTTGCCTGGAGTCAAGGGCGAGGTGCATCGAGGCCGCCTGGCTGGGCCGGCCTGTGTACTCCACACTGGTGACAACCACCTGGCCGAGGTCCTAGAAATGGGGCCCTGAAGTCTCCATGTCCTGAAGTTGTCATGGTTACATAGTGACGTTGTTGGCGGGCCGTGCTCCTGTGGGGCGCTGGAATGGGGGGGCGGGGGTGGGGAACCAGGGGTCCTGAGCACAGCACCTGATCAGAACGGTGTTCTGTGTAGTGACGTCACTGGGCTCTGCTCCTGCGGGGGGCTGGGGGTTGGGGGCCAGGATGCACGGGTCCTGAGCACAGCGCTGATCAGAACCGTGTTCTGTTTGCAGCCGCTCTTGTTAGTAAGGCTTTTCACACTCAAGTGGAAGTTCCTAGAATAATGGGCAAAGAAAAGAAATGATATATTTCCAAAAGTTACTGAATTTAGCTAGCTATCCCAAGAAAAGCCCATGTGTGCTATTCTTTATTGTGCAGAAAAATTTGTTTCTGTCACCATTGTGTTATCATCAGATTAAGCTGTCGAGTCAGATGGATGCGGAGCGTTGCGCCGGCGTGTCTGCTGATGAGTGCTGGCGCGCCTACCCCAGCCCATCCGTCTCCGCCGCTGGTGGGGTGCGGTCCCCACCGCGCCAGCAGGGAGCTGGCCGGGCGCTGTTCCTCTGATGCTGCTCTTGAAATTTGTTCCAAGAACTGTCAGAACAAATACGCAGGTTCTGAAATGGAGTAAATGTTCTTAAGGGTCAGCATTATTCACCCTTTTGGCTGCAGTCAACCCCTGGAAAGGTCATCTTCTGCCCACCAGCAGGGCGGGCTCTTGGAGAGCTCTGTGTTCTGTCTGTCCTGGGTGACCAGTGGCTTCCCGGGACACCCGCTTTCCGGGCTAAACCTGGGAGGTCCTGGGTGAGCTGGGGGTGGTGGGGGGCTGGAGAGGGTCCTTGGTGACGTCCCTACTGCTGCTCTCCTAATAGCTTGAATCCATGTGGGGCTTGAGCTATGATCAGTACTTCATGTTGCTTTTGTTTTTCCTACAAAAAATATGGGCTTTGAAAATTTCCTCTTAGCTTTTTTTTTTTTTTAATTTGTTTTTGGTGGGGATTTTTTTTTGCTTTTTTTTTGTTTTGGGGTTTTTTTGCTTGTTTGTTTGTTTGTTTTTGCCATGCGTGTAATCAGAACATTTCCTTCTGGACTGAGATCACCATTGCTGTTCATGCGGAATTGTCTGGGCTGTTGGTCACTCCCGAAGGACCTCTGGAGCTTTTGGTTCTGATATCCTGGGTGATTTTCCTTTTCTGCCTGGTGAGGTTTCTTGCTAGGAAACCTTCTCTGAGCCCAAGGTGGTTGTCCTCCCAGCCACCATGTGTCATGACAATTAAGACAGACTGGATTCCTGGATGGGTTAGTTAAATCTTCTTTTGTGTTGGCCAGAATAAGTGTTTCTGGCAGTTTTCATGTTAGAAGCGAACATGTGTTGTGCCTCGGTGGTGTCTGGCGTTCATGCAGAAAGTCCCAGTTACTCACTGAGAAGCCAGCTCGTGGCTGCCCAGGTTTCTGGTCTGTTTTGATTGTTGGGTGCTTGTGTTTCTGGTCTGGATTTTTTGGTTTTTTTGTTTGTTTTGTTTTTTTTGGAGCTGAACATGGGGCTTGAACTCATGAGCCTGAGATCATGACCCGAGCTGAGATCAAGAGCCAGATGCTTAACTGACTGAGCTGCCCGGCTTCTTCGCTAATAGAGCACTGGCCCCAGGCCACCTGGAGTTTACCTAGACCAGAGCGTCATCTCTGGGAAGCCAGGTGAGTACTGGCTCCTCTCTCCGGCTCTCAGACTCAAGGCTGCCTCCTGAGGTTTAGAACAAAGTGCTTAAGGGCTCTGGGTTTTGATGGTGGGGATTTTCAGACCTCCCTTCCTGCACTACTGAGGTAGAAGCTGCCTGGCTCGTGGCCGTGACCTCAGTTGCTTGGCCTCCCAGGCCCGACATAGTCCCCTAGTTCCTGAGGGCACCAGGGAAGCTTCTGGGGAATGCCTCACCCCACACAGAACGAGGCCGGGTGCCTGACACAGGGTATTGGCTTAGGCAGGTCCCAGACAATGGAAGCTCCACACCTAGGCACGAGACCAGGGATAGTCAGCCACTGACTGTGTCTTCCTCCTTCTGCTGAAGGCAAGGGTCTACAGATGCTCCCAGGTCAGTCCTCCCGCCCACCCAGATCCCAGATGGAATGAGCCTGTGGGACTCATCTTGAATCCACTTTTGGCCCAATGGCCATGCACATCTGTTCTGGCATTGTGTCTAGAAGCCTGTGCACCAGGCCTTGCTGTGCAAGTGGATGGGGTGGGAGACCCCATCCCCTCTTCCCAGAGCCCCCTCTGCTGACGCAGCCCAAACACAGCTGCTCTCTGAGGTCTTCCAGTGCCTCGGGCCCACACACTCACTCAGGTTTCTGTTTTACTGGTGGTGATTTCATCTCTCAATGCTGGAGTTCTGTATGAGAAGCCCTCCAAGGCCCATGTGGGCTTGTACTTGATGGAAGGCCCAGCCAAGGGTTGAGTGTGTCCTCCCAGAATTCACATGCTGAAGCCTTAACCCCCATGACTATATTTGGAGAAGGACCTTTAGGAGGTAGTGAAGATGAAATGGGGTCATAAGGTGGGGCCGTCCTTCAGCAGGATTATGGAGACAGTGCTCTCTCTCCCTCCTCCCTCCTCCTGTTCCCTACCCCCTTCGCTCCCCCCATCCCATTCTGGTCCCTACCATTTGCGGGCATAGGGGAGAAGGCAGCCATCTGCAGGCTGGGAAGCGAGCCCTCACCAGACATAAAGTCAGCCAGAACCTTGATTGTGGACTTCACAACCTCCAGAACCGTGAGATAATAAATCTCAATTTAAGCTGTGTAGTCTATGGTATTGTATTATGGCTAATACATGGGTAAAGTGCAGACTGGTTACTTCAAAAGCACAAAACTTACTGAGGGCTTGTGTATAAATTCAGATTTTGGGATGAGGGCAAGCTTATAATGCGACAGTGCTCAAAAGTCACGCAGGATGGTTCTCAGGTTTAGCTCCTGGCATCCCCAAAGGTGTGAGTGTGTATAGAGTAACAGCAAACAGAATAAACAGAAACAAGATATTCATCTTACTACCAGGGACCCCAAATGTTGCAGAAAGGGGATGTGGCAGGTAAGGCAAGAGATGCCTAGAGTGTTGGTAGACTGTTGGCAGGCCTGGGGACGTTGTGGCCCTGGGTGCATGTGTTCTGGGATGCTGTCAAGGCTTCCAACCTCTGCTGCAAGGGGCAGACGGCAGAAGAGTCTGGTGTAAGTGCTGGGCGACCGGGGTTCTTAGGCCTGATAGGGTTGGGGAACTAGCCTAGATTTGCCATTTGGGATTTTGTATAGATTGTTTGTTTGTTTGTTTCTTGACATTGGTCAGTTCAGTCTCTAGTCCTGCCCGGATCAAGGAGAAGCATGGGGCCATCCTGTTGGACACCAGCTAGAATTCTACTCTTCACGCTCAGTTGTCTTTCAGGGTTTTTGGAGGCCTCTGTTGAGTTGGGGACCTAGCAAGGCATTTCTCACGGGCAGCTGCCGGCCTGCACTTGCATCCGATTGGCCTGTGTTGTATCTGTGGCCATTGATGGGGGGACCTAGAAAGGTAGGACATTATTAAATTTACTTCTCCCCGAGCAGATTGTGCTATGGGGTGTAGATCTGCAGAAGGCATCAAATATGGACAGATTTTTATGCCGGTTGCAAAGAAAACTCAAGTTGCAAACTTTTACGTAATAAATTTTGCCCCTGCGCCCTTGCCATATGGGCCAGCACCCAGCCCCGTGCCCCCAGAATGCTGCTGGGCAGGGAGAGACCACTGCGGTCCACATGGGAGAAGCTGGAATCCCGGCTGATGGAGTGTGCTGCGCTTCTTATCGTGCTGTTAATATTTAAAATGTGGATTTGAATTCTCAGTTATGTTTTATTTATTTATTTATTAGCACAGCTATGTTTGTTGTTTAATTCCATAGTGAGAGTCTCTAAGAATATGATTAACCTTGAGGGCCATCTTATAATGTAATTATTAATGATTGATTCTGTTTATCCTGGAAATCAATAAGAGAGGCATAATGGTGCGGCATGTAGCTGGGCTCGATTTTGTACATTTCGTAAACATGGTTCTGTGATAACAGTAGTACAGGATTATTACCCGGACCGGGTGTGATGAATCTGAAGCGTGTGATTAGTTTTGCACAGTGATTGTGATATGTGGGGTTCCTTATATGACTTATGTTAATGCGGCAAGCAGTGTTAACGTGGTTGACGTGTCCTGCCTCTAATAGTCAGGGCGGGTATGGACAGTAATTGATCTTCCTGGGAGTGCCGTAATGTAAAAACAATTCAGGCTGTTTGAAGTATATTTTACAAGTGTGCATTGGGCCTTTGGGATGTTATATTGAAAAACCCAATTGTACAGTTACCATGGGAACCCAATTAGAATAGATTGCTTGATTTTTTTTTTTTTTTTGGTCTTTCATCTTGACCAAAAATCTAACGTATTTTAAATGTTTTCATATGGAATTGTATTCATACACTGACTTGCTACACTTGTTTCCAGCTCTAAGCTGAAATAATGATACATTCTCTAGTGCAGCTTTGTAAGGAAGTCTCCTGGAGAGATTTAATCAAATTTTTATGGAAAAGTTTGTACAGGTGGTGGGAGAGGTAGAGGTAGTAGAAAGCATTCAGAAAGCTGGGAAAGTGGTTATTTTCCTCTGATGTTCCTCTGGTTGTGCTCTGGATGTCAGAGAATATGGGGTTTTCCTCTGTTTTTCCTCCTTTTTGCAAATGGAGGGATTAGGGCCTCAAAGGCCCTTGGGTTGCAGGGGGTCAAGACAGCAGGTGGGGTAGGACCGACCAGGTGTCTGGACTCTTCCCTCCACAGCAGTGGGCTCATGGGATTTTGTTTCAGAGACTTTCTGCAGTCCTAAAACTTACTGGAGATCCCAGAGAACTTCTGTGAGTCATATATCAAATTCACCACATTAGAAGTTAATGTTGAGAAATTTAAAACTATTTATTAATTCACTCGGGCAATAATAAACCTGTTACATTTTAATGTAAATAACACATTTTTAAATGAAAAGTAACTCTTTTCCATAAAAACAGTGAAATGAGCGGTATTGATTTACTTTTGTCCCGCGTCTTTGCAATGCCTGGATTAATAGAAGGGAGGGGTCTCACACCTGCTCCTGGGCCCTGTCTGCTGTGCTGTGTTGGGGCTGAAGCGTATCAAGAGAGTCTGGCTCCATACAAATAAGTAACCGGTAAGGAAGCTATTTCCATAGCTTTTTCAGGTCACGTGGCTATCCTGTAAGAGGGTGTCAGAACTCAACAAGTATTATCTTCTTGGAGGTTCTCTGCTGGGGGGCATCTGAGCCCTTGGTGAGCTTTTGTAGTCCCGTACATGGAAACTGATTGGTGTGTCTTGCACCTTGAATTATTTTGTTACATCGTTCTTTGGTCTTTGGAAAACACCGGTCTGCTGATTCACGCACATCTTCCAAACGCCATTCACGCACATCTTCCAAACGCCGGCAGGTCTCATAATGCAGTATTGAAACCCGTGCCTGATGATACCACTGCCTTTGTCCTTAGAACAGCCTTCGAATGGGGAGGCTGTCTCGGTGGTGGGTGCCAGTCTCCCAGAGCTGTGATCGTTACTTAAAGCTCTCCACTTACCATTAGCAGCAGGGACTGTCGATACGCCGCTCACGGTGACGTGCTCCCTTTGTTTATTTTTGAGAAAATGTCTGCCGGATACCCACGTCTGAGTACCCATTGGTCGTTACTCATTCCTACAAGTAAATTCGTGTTCCACGGTTAAGTCGGCGGGTTCGTGCAAAGAGCTCCCCAGCCACGCAGTGTGTTCCTGCAGACCAGCCACGGTCCCCACTTTGCTGCTGGCGTGCTCCCACGCACTGCCCGCCTGCGCCCGGAATGCCCCAAACAGTCGAGATTGTGGAATAAAGACCCGAAGCTTGATCGCTTCATCCAGACATTCTGGCTTGAACCTGGCTTTTTTCCCTTGACCCCGACTTTGCGGAGTGGGCGGGGAGGAGGATCACCGCTTATTCTTCACCAGCCGTGTTCACGGCTGTTTCCGTCGTCCTCGCCACGCTGAAGTGTGGTCTCTTGTGCTTTTCCATGGGTGCCTCTTGTCACACTGGGGACGTTGTCTCCTTGTGTCGTTCATGTGCCAAACACACGGTTTGACCTTCGTGAGTTACGCCAGCCCTGCCTCCCGGGAGGCCCCCGCTTGGATGCCTCGGCATCGGGACCGTCATGCTGGCCGGGCTCAGTTTGTTACGTGTTTGAGGATTTGTATGTCTGTGATTCCGGGGGATACTGACCTGTAGCTTTCTTCTCTGGAGGGTCTTTCCGGTTTGGAGTTAGAGCACCCCTAGACGCGTGAGAGCAGGCACCTCTTACTTCCTGGAATGGTTCGTGTGCCGTTAAAATCATTTCTTCTTTGAACGTTTGACAGGCTTGCCAGTGAGGCCACGCTGGCGTGCAGTTTTGTGGGAAGGATGTTAACTGTGCACGGCAGAATGTTATTCAAGTCATTTCTTTCTTCCTCAGTGACTTTTTGGTAATTTGTGGTTTTCAAAGAATTTGGCCATTTCATCCCAGTTGTTTGAATTTATTGGCTCAACGTTATTTTAATATTCTCTTATTGTCCTTTGAGTGCCTGTGGGATTTAAGTCAGGTCCTTGCTTTTATTACTGATACTGGTAATTTGTGTGTCTCTCTCCTCTTCTAATTGGTCTGGTTAGTGGTTTGTCCATTTCAGAGAACTAACTTTTGTTTTAATAGATTTCTACTCTCTTTTCTTCTTTACTGATCTCTTCTCTTTATTATTCCTTTCTTCTGCTTCCTTTGCTTTTAGTTTACTTTCTCTCTGTCCTTTGCCAAGGTGGAAGCTTGGATCATTGACTTGAGCCCTTGGTCTTGTCCCCTGTTGGCCCACAGCGCAGCGTGTTCCCTCAAAGCATGAGCTCGCTCCAGTTGTGTCCGCAGACGGCTGCCTCGTTGTCTTACTTTCGTTTAGTGCCCTGCGTGTTCCCGTTTCTTTTGTGATTCCTTCTGTAACGCGAGGCTTAGTTAGGAGTCTCTCTTTTCACTTCCAAATAGTCAGGGATTTTTCTGGTATCTGTCGCTGATCTTCCGTTTTTTTACCTCGTGGTCAGAGGACATAACTTTTTATGATTTCAGCCCTAAATTTATTGAGAATTGTTTCATGGCCCAGAACATGACCTACATTGATGGATGATCTGTGGTCTTGGGGAGAGCGTTCTTTTACGTGTCTGTCGGGTCAGGTGGGCTGACCGTGTAGCTCAGGTCCTCTGTCTCCTTCTTCTATGACTTGTCAGCAATAGCGTAAAATTTGTCAGTTTCCCCTTCAAGGCTCAGCTGTGCTTCCTCCGCCTCAGACTTTTCATTAGGTTTGTGCATATTTGAATTTTTTATGTCCTCTTGGTGAATTAACCCACTTACCCTTATGAAACGGCCGCCTTTCGTCGTAACAGTAGTTCGTTCTGAAATTCCTTGCTTGATACTAAGATGGCACTCCAGGTTTCTTTCCTTGGTGTTTCTGCGGCAAGTGTCCTTCCACTTGTTATATTTTACTGATTTTGGCATTCCATCCCGCATGTGTCTCTTGTAGGCAGCATACAGTATACAGTCTCTTGTTTTTAAGAGCTCTTATCAGATCAAGACTTTTTAGCAATTGGAGTATTGGGAGTTATCGGTGCGGCTGGGTCTGTGAGCACCGTCTTGCCGTTGGCCTCTCGTCCCCTTTGATCTTGCAGCCTCGTTTTCCTGCCTTCTTCTGGATTATTCGAATATTTATTTTAATGATTTTAGCTTAACATGTGTCTACACTATTGGCTTAGTAGCACTTTCTCCTTTCTTTTCTTGTTAGTGGCTGCTCTCGGGCACTGTGTGTGCGTGTAGTGTGTCAGAGTCCGCACTCGCGTGGCACTATTCAGCGTCTCAGATGGCGGAGCTTCTAGCAACAGCAGCTTCGGGCTCTCCCAGGGTCCTGTTGCACTCACCTCGTACATTTTATTTCTGCATATGCTACAGACTCCAAAATAGAACATTAGTTTTGCTTTAGGCAGGAGCCATCTTTTAAAGAGATTAAACTTAGGAACCTTCCCCTGGATTTTATATTTATTTGCGTAGTGTCCACTTCCCGTGCTCTTCATTCCTCTGCGTGAACCCGGATTTCCACCTGGTGCCATATTTTTATGCCTAAGGAACTTGCTGCAGGTTTCTCAGATGCGGTTCCATTAGTACATGAATTGCTTCCCTTTTTCTTTTTTTTGAAAAAGCTTGTTTTTATTATTGAAAGATATTTTGCTGCTTACAGAATTCTAGATTGACCGGTTTTCCCTTGCGTGTTTTAAACATGGTGTCCCATGGTGTCCTGCGTGACATAGTTCCCGATGACCAGTGTGCTGTCGTGCTTAGTGCTTTTTCTCTGCATGGAATCTGTCCTGTTTCCCCCTTCTGACCACTTGCAAGGTTTTTCTTTGTCACCTTTTTTTCAACAATTTGATACCGACATGCCTCAGTTTACTTCTCTTTATGTTCTCATGCTTTGGTTTCAGTGAGTTTCTTGCATCTGTGAGTGTAACTTTTTCATTCAACTTGAAGAAATAGTTAATATTTTTTCAAATATTTTTCTGCCCTTTTCCTTTTTCTGGGGTGACTCCAATGTGTGTCAGATTGCTTAATATTGTTCCATGTCTTACTGATGCTCTGTTCATTACCCTTCAGTCTTTTTTACCCTTCCTGGGTAATTTTTTAAACTATTTTGTCTTCATTGTCATAAGTTTCTCCCTTCTGTCGTGTCTAATCTGTTAATCACACTGGGTGTTATTTCTCCTTTTAGATACTGTATTTCACATCTAAGTTCCATTGGGGTCCTTTTTTATTTCTGCCCTTAGCATGTTTTTGTTTTCTTCTATCTTGAACATGGGGACACATTGATGACAACGGTTTTAGCCCAGGCAGGCTGGCTCAGGGCCCGTGACTTTTGCACATGGATTCTGTGTCAGCTATGGTGCCTTCTGTCAGAGGCTTTCTGTTTCTTGGCTATATTTGGTTAGTTGTGGTTGCCAGAAAGCCATGAGCTAAGAAGGTCAAGTATGCCCGGAAACCTAGGCTGAGGCCAGCTCATGCAAGTACAGATGAACTCCATCAGCGAGCACACGGGCAGCCATGGTGAAAAGGGAAGTAGGAGCTACCCAGCACTCACTGTGTAATTAGTACGTGAGAGGAGGACAGAAAAACCTCTACCTGTGGGAGGAATTTGTCACAAAGTTTTAAGTAAAGGGATAGTAACAACTTAATGTTGGCTTTTTCGAATGACCAAATGCACGCATGGCTTCTACATGACTTTCTTTTCCTTTGTTTTCTTGTGGATCCTCAATTTAAACTGAAGGGATCATGTTGTTTGGGGGACTGAGCGTGACAGTCCGGCTAGACTGTCAGTGGTCTTCCTTGACTGGGTAGAGGATGGAAGAGGGCCAGAGAGGAATGCATAGAGGAGGGGCCTTCTCGGGGGGGTGCTACCCCGGAGTCCGGTGCAAGTGCGCGGATGAGCGCTAGGAGAGGATGCGGGTTGGCTGCCAGCTGGCTGCCGGAGCCGTCTCTCCTGTTGCTGCTCTGCCCTGCTGGTCCCCATGCCCTCTGACCCTTGCCAGTGTTTTCTGCTCACACTAGATCCTGGTTGGTGGAGAGAATGATGCATAGGTGAGTCCCAGGTGGCATGTGTTGGGTTAAGCTGGTAGAAACGGGTTGACTCCCTGTTAAGGAATTTAAAGAGGTTTATCTGTGTTTTTACTCCAAAGAAGGACCATTTCACCTCCATACCGAGAGGACCAGAATTGGAAAATCAGAGGAAATCAGGGGCCTTTTGAACTCAGGTTATGTTTCCCTTGTCACTGTTGCAGCTTTTAATGCGTGGGGTCACTAGACGCATGTTCTGCTGAAGGCCGTCATTTTGGCATTTTCATGCTGGGGAAGAGGAGACCAGACGGGAGAGGAGTTGTGCCCCTGCCAGAACTCACATGGCACTGTTGTTGATAGCTCGGCCAGCCCAGACCTTCGTCAGTTCAATTTAGTAGCAGTGATAACACGAAACCCCCGCATTGCTATCTTCCTGACTGTCTAGAGAGCTCTTGGCTGTGCTGCGTTGGAGATGTCCATCAGTGGAGGTTGTCCTTTGTCACTGATTTCTCGGGTAGCGAGTGTGAACCGCTCAGTGCACGCAGCCAGTCTCATGGTTTGCACTGCACTCTCCCACAGCCACGTGCACACTCCCCGCGTGCCCTGCAGCGGGACACGCGGGTTGGGTGGAGGGTTCGCCTGTGCGCTCCCCGCTGTGCCCCCGAGCGTGAGAATGGCACACAGCCGCGATTGCGCGATGCTTGCCGGGTACTGCCTGAAGCAAGCACAGCGCCTCCTGCCGTATGTGAACGGCCAGATCCCTTCAGCGACCCCACGTCTCAGGGCTGTAGGAGAAGTAGGGGCAAGTGCGTTAAGGACCTAGCTCTGGGCTGCATGTGAACGTCACACACGTGGACCAGCACAGCGCACTAGCGTGCAACAGAATGAACCCGTTTCTGTCCGCGGTGATCAGGTCATGCAAGTTTCTCTTCTCATGGCACCGAGCCCTTCGGAGAAGCCCTCACTCTTTCCAGTCTCCAGATGTAACTGCTTTTGTCATTCCCCAGCTTACAGGATTTTAGCTTCAGCATTGTTTGCTGTAGTGATGTGATCATAAGTGGTTTTCTGGCACTGTTTTTTTCTCCTCTCTTTCTCCTTTCCCTTCCTCCTTTCCTCTTGCCTTCCTTCTTTTTTCCTTTTAAAATTTTGTGTTGTTTGATACACACCAACGAGTGCGTGAGAGGTCTGTGAGCCATGAAGCACGGACGATGCTCAGGGCCCCTGCCAGCGTCTCGCTGATTTCAGAAGCACTGACCCCATCCCGGCGAGGGCACCTGCACCTCTTCCGTCCTGCCCTGACCTGCAGTTAGGCCTGCTCCCACGTTTGTGTTTATCAATACCTTGCTTTTTAGATGTGTATCGTTTTCCCGTCTACTGGGCTGCTTTTCAATGAGCCACATTTAGTGTGGCTCGTTTTGACTTTCACGAAGAGCGTATGATGTGGTCTGAGCGTTCCGAGCTTGCTTTCTTCCGCGCCGAATTCCGTCTGCGCTGTGCGTGGTGCATACGCCGTGTTCGCATCCCTGCATCTCCCGTGGGACTGTGCGGCTGTTCTCTCGTGTCCTTGTCAGTGTTTGGTCCCTGGGTGCTTGGATTGTTCGCAGTGTTTGCCTGTCACCCACGGCAGCTACGCTCCCGCTCGCACGCGGCTTCCAGCGCACATCTTGGACGGTTTCCTCGCTGTGCACTCAAGGGCACAATTCCTGGACCGTCACTGTTCGGTGCTACAGGACAATAATGTTTTGTGAAAACGGTTGAAGCAGACTGGGTTCCTATCAGCTGATGCTCATCCTTAACCCAAACTCGGATGTTCCTTGGTCATTGCTAAGCTACCGGCTAGAAAATAACGATCTCGTTGTGAACCTCATTTGCGTCTCTCTGATCACCAGGGAGTTTGAGCAGCTTTCGCACCGCCGCTCATGATTCCACCTGCAGAATGCCCGCTCGTACCCTTTCGCCTGTGTTTCTACCGAGGTCTCTGTTTCTTACGATTGACAGGAGAATTTTACCTTCTGGATCCGAGGGCTTGTCACACGGGCAGCTGTTACTGTCCCTCCGCGTGTGCCTTACCTCTCCATTCCCTTCTACTGCCTTTCGGTGGACAGGGGTTCTTATTTTCATGTAGCTGAACATAACTGAGTTTGTGATTCGTTCCCTTTACAGTCCGTTTCTGTACGGGTACTGCCTTGGGTTAATTACCGCAGCTTCCGGCTCCTAACGTCGGTGGCCTCAGTCTGCCCGTCTTGCCCGTCCATACACATTTCAGATCAGCTTGTCAGAGTCTTAGAAAGAAGCCCTTGGTATTTTGATGGGAGCCGCTTCCATCTATGATTAATTAATGAATGTGGGGAGACTGACATGGTGTTACCGTGTGACTCTTCCTCCTCACAATAGGCTGTGTCTGCCCTGTGCATTTACTCAGGTCTTCTTTGGTGTCTGCCACCGTTAATAGTTTCTTTCCTAAACCACTTGTGCATCTCTGTGATGTGTTCCCCAGATCCTTACTGTTTGTGTTGCTATTACAAATGACGTTTACTTCTTCAACTTGCCATGTTGTCCTAGCTAGGACCTCCACGACCGTGGTCAGTAAAGGTCTGGTCAGAATTTACATACTTGTTACCTATTTTAAAGAGAAAGCTGTCAGTTTTCATCACCCAAAAATGAAGTTTGTTATAGACTTTTGGTAGAAAGAAAGCTTCCTTTTTTTTTTTTTTTTTGGTTGTCTGAGAAATTTTAAAAAATCATGAATCAGCTCTGAATTTTACTGAATTATTTTTCTGCACCCATCAAAATGATTATGTGATTCCCACCCCCTATTTCTGTCGATATTGGTAATTACTTCTATAGATTTATTAATGTTAAATCATTTTTGCATTCTGGGATGAACTTGTCCACTAAGCATCATCTGGAGTGGGCTAACTGATTCTTGGTTTAGGATTTTAGCGTCTGTGTTTATGAATGAGATTGCCAGTCTTTTCCTTTCTTAGAGCATCCCTGTCTGGTCTGGGTTTCAAAGATAACCTGGCTCATGACTGGGTTTGCCATTTTCTATTCTCGAGAAGAGATTAGATCACAATGATCTTTCCTTGCAAAATTTGGTACATTTTGCCTTTGTAACCTGGTATTTGTGGGAAGACCTTTAAATTAGTGATTTAGTTGCTTTTTTAGTTATAAGATTATTTATTTTTTTGAAGCTATAGTTAGGTTAATTATATTAAGCCAGATTTTCAATTTTTGGGGGGGAAAATGGTTCATGGTGTTCTCTCGAGTTTTAAATCTCTAGAATTATGTCCCCTATTTTCATTTCTCACTGTTGCTTATTTTCACGTTCTCTCCTTGTCCGATCTCAGGGAAATTTTGCCTGTCTTTGTAGTCTTTAGGACCAGATTTGACTGTGGTGCCACATATTGTGTCTTAGATCTAATAGTTCATAAGTTTCTGCCACTGTTTCCTCCTGTTTCTTATTTTCTGTCCTGTTTCTGACTCCCAAATTAAAGGCTTCCCTACACCGTCTCCCCTCCTGCTTTGCGGGTTTCCCATAGCATCCTCTGCGTCCTGCTTCGCTGCGTTCTGAAAGTTGTAGTAGGTCTGTTTTCTCTTGTCAGCCTTTTCAGAGAGCTTTTAACTTTCATTATGATTTCCTTCTTGGAAATGAGTTATTTGGAAGTATTTTAAAATTTCAAAACATGGAGATTTTTATTTATGGCTTCGTTATCAATATTTGTGGTAGGTTAATACTAAGGGGGCACCCCTGACCTTTGTCTAATGTTACTCCTGCAATGGCGGCATTTCATGAAAGAAGGGAGTTTACAAATGTGGTTGAGGTCACACGTTGGTTGACCTCAAGATCAGGAGAGTTTGGGAGTGGTCCTGACCAGTAATCGTGTGGGCTCCTTCGCAGCAGTGGGTTTTCCTGGCTGGTGGTGGGAGGGGACGTCGGTCGGAGGCCAGCGTGGAGCTCTCTGTGGCTCTGTGGCTGAGGTGCTGGGCGGTGGGTCAAGGTGCCAAGGGGGGTTGCTGAGGCCCGAGCCCTCCAGCTGGGGGAACGGCCTCCGCAGTGAGCACACATGCTGGCCACGCGGTAGCATCCGCCCTGCCGACACCGGGACTGGTCTCTGAGACCCTGAACAGAGGCCCAGCCGGACCGGTGGCCCTTCCGAGCCAGAGGACCATCAGAGGACAGATGGGGGTGTTCGGACCACAGTGAATTGTTCTCACCACCCGAGCGGAATGATACACACCCAGCTACGTCACGGTGGGTGTGTGGGGCCCAGAGGCTGCTGCCCTCGTCCGCCTTGCATGAGGGCCTGGTCTGTGGGGCGACCACGTCTGGGCACGTGTGCGGGAGGGGGTGTCTTTCTCCTTCAGGCCCCGGGCGCTCCCCATCGCGCTGGCCGCTGGGTCGTGGTGTCGCAGCCTGTGCCAGCGTTCCTTGGTCTCTGCCTCGTTCAGCGCCCGAGTTCCTGCTGCCGGGACGCTGTCCTCCTCTCCCGACGCTGTCCTCCTGTCCCACAACCGTCTGTCAGTCCCTGGCTGCCGTGGCCGCTGGGTTTTGCTGTTGCGCTTCTTGTTTTGCTCCTTTGTGCTCGATCCTGTTTCGGGTATTTCTGCGCTTCTTTACTTACACACGTTTCCTTCGGATTTAATTTGGTGCTTTTGTTCTCCGGGCTCTGGGGGTGGATGCTCGCTAGATTCCCAGCCGCCTCGCTCTCGTGCGGGCGCCGGGCCGAGCGCTCCTCCGGTGCGGCTGGGCTCCCGCAGCGCGTCTGTGGCCACCGCCGGCCGCGCTGTGCTCGCACCGTTCGGAGCGTCTGAGTCCGTCCCTTTCCATGCTCGACCCCGGGGCATTTAGCTGTGGTTTTCCAGACCTTTGTTGTTTCTTGCACTCATCTTTCTGTTACTGTTACAGGTGGTGAGCCCTGCGGTGTGACGTTGGTCGCTGCGCGTGCCGAGGCTCGTGCTGTCCACACACTGTGCACTCCACGGTGGTGGGCGACGTCCCAGCGGAGACCCCGGCGGGCTGGGCGCAGTGCGCAGCTCCCATCCTCTGCCTGAGCTCTTCCCCTGGTGCTCGCATCAGTTACTCAGATGCTTTAAAACCTCAAATTGTACTTTTGATTTTCCTGCTTCTTCAGCTCTGTGTTTTGCCTAATCTGTATTTAGACTGTGATGTTAGGCAGCTGCAGATTTCGCACGTGAGGTCTTCCTTTTGAACTGACTTGTCGATCGCTGTGAAATGCACCTGTATACTGCAATTCATACTTCTCACCTTAGCACCTACGTTGGCTAGGACTTTTTTTATTGGGGTAAAACACACTGTCAACTTGACCATCTTACCCGTCTCTAAGTGGATAGCGCAGTAGTGATAGGCATACTCAGTGTTGTGCCACAGGCCTCCAGGACGTTCTCCTCTTGCAATGCTGAAATCATTGTGCCCATGAGGGATCTCCCTGTTTCGCCCTCTCCCAGCCCCTGGCAATATAATTCTACTCTCTGCTTTTGCGAATTCGACTCCTCTAGGTGCCTCACAGAAGTGGACTCCTACGGCGTTTGTCTTTTTGTGACTGGCTCGTCTCACTTGGGGCATGGTGTCTTCATGGGGCGCCCGTGCTCGCAGCCTCTGTTAGAAGGCTGAGTCGTACTCCCCTGTGTGTCCTGTTAGTGTTCTCTGGCCAAACAGAGACTCTGTTATACATCCTGGCTGGAAGATAGTCTGGCTGAGAGCAGATTTCTCCCCGCCTTCACCTTGTTTTTCTTCTGTTTAGACCCTCAACGGATTAGATGCGACCCACCTGCGTTGAGGAGAGTGTCTGCTTTGCTCTATATACTGATTTAAATGCTTGTCTCAGTCTGAAAACCCTCACAGATGTATCCAGAGATACTGTTTCACCAAATTGCTGGGCCCCCCCCATGGCGCAGTCACGTGGACACATGAAATTCCGTATCGTATATGCACCCACCACATTCTGTCCACCCGCTCACCCACTGACAGACACTTGAGCGGCTCCCCCTCTTGACTGTTGTGAATAACGCTGCCATGAACACGGGGCTACAAATCTCAAGTCCCTGCTTTTGCTTCTAGGACAGACAACCTGGTGCAGACTTGCTAGATCCTGTATGTGTAGTTCTGAATTTTTGAGGAAACTCCTGACTGTCTGTAGCAAATACATAATTTTCCACGGCCCCCAACAGTGCACGAGGGCTCCGTTTTTTTTCCTGTCCTGGCCAACGTTTATTCTGTCTTTTTTTAATAGTAATGTCCTGACAGGTGCAAAATGTGCATTACTTGGTATTACTGTTATCACGTGGGCCTTCTTTGGGTCAGACTTGAATGGTATATCTTTTTCTATCCTTTATGTTCAGCCTTTAACCTCATATTTAAAGTGTGTAAATAGCATAGGGTTTTTAAAAAATACTTGTTATGATAAGCTTCATTTTTTTTAGGCCAGTCACATTAAAATTACAGGGGCGTCTGGGTGACTCAGTCCGTTAAGAGTCCGACTCTTGATTTCGGCACAGGTCATGATCTCAGGGTCGTGAGATCGAGCCCCGCATTGGGTGTGCAGTCTGCTGACGTTCCTCTCTCCCTCTGCCACCTGCCCACCCTTCCGCGGCTTGCTCGTGCACACGCGGTTTCTCTCTCTCAAAATAATAGTAATTATAGACCTAGTTGAGTTTAATTCTATCAGTTTGCTATTTGTCTTCTAACTTGATCTATATATTTCTTGTTCCTTTATTTCTACATCATTTTGCCCTCTTTTAGATTAATAAAATATTTTTACCCTTCATTTTCCTCATCTGTTAACTTCCTCATTCCACATACGTACTTTCTCTGTTAGTGATTCACCTAGACATCACAGCAGGCATGCTTGCCTTGCTAATGCTCCCCGAAAATTGTCCCTTTACCACTTCCTGAACAACGAAGCACTTCATAAAACTTTCTTTTGTTTAACTCCAGCCCAGCTTTTAGCCTGCTGTGTTTAATTCTATAAATACGCTAAAAGCTATCATCACCATCACTATTGTTGTATTTGAACATGCAGATTTATCTGATTGATTGATTAATTGATTGTGGGTTTTGTTCCTGTCTTCATTACTGTGCTTTCCTGTGGGATGATTTCCTTCTGCTTGAAGATCTGCTAAGTTTCCTCCCTCCCTCCCTCCCTTCCTCCCTTCCTGCCTTCCTTCCTTCCATCCGTGCTTCTTTCCTTTGGTGCTGTTCAGTTGGCAGTGGACAGAATGGGTCTTGAACCCACTCTCTTCCATCCCCGTGGGAGAGGGGGGGGACAATTGTTGCTTCCCGAGTTACTTTATTCCAGGTGTGCCCTCCACTGTCTCCTGGCTTCCAGGGGTTTCTGTTGTGGAGGCCGCTGTCAGTCCTATTGCTGCTCCATGGAAGCTACTGTGCGTCTCTGCCCTGGGCTGCTGCTACGGCTTCTCCTTGGCGTGAAGCGGATTCACTGTGCTCCTTGTCGCTGGGATTTTTTCTTCAGGTATATTCTGCCTGGAGTTTGCTGAGCCCTGTGAACCTCTGGGTTGGTGTTCTCTGTTTCGGAAAATTCTTGACTCATTTCTGAAATTATCGCTCTTCGCCTGCTGATTGTCTCTTGTCGTCGTGGCTCCTCTTTTCCATCCCTTTGCCCTCGTGTCTGTGCCTTGGCTTAGACATTTTCTTCTTTGTTTTTTTTGTTTTGTTTTGTTTTGGGTTTTTTTGTTTTTCTTTTCTTGGCTCGGACATTTTCCGTGGACCCGTCGTGCAGTTCACAGACCTGCGCTCGGCCCCGCCCAGCCTCCATCTTTCTTCTCCTGGGGGTCCCCGTTGCAGAGCTTACATTTTCCCGTTCTGCGAAATGCCCATTTCATTTTTAACATGTGTTTTTGTTCCATATTTAAAACCCTCCAGTTTCTCATGATTCTCATTCGTTTTCTCTGTCTTTTCCTCTTAGTTTTGAACATATTCATTATATTATTTCAAAGGTTTTGTACGCTGACACCAGTATCTTGGACATCCACTCTTCTGTTGGTGTTTTCTGACATTTTTCCTTTTCTTCATTGTGTGGTACACTTACATACCTGTGCACACGTACGACGTGCACACTCATGCACACACACGGGATAATTTCTGTACATGGTACAATCACAGTTTCGTGTTTGGCCTTTTCACCTGACCTTTTTTCATAAGTATTTATCCAAGTGATTGAGCTTTGGCCAACACTATTCCTAGAGATGCCATAGCATCCCACCACACCACACTACACACCACACCACACCATACCATACCATACCACATACCACACCACACCACTCCACACCACACCACACCACTCCACACCACACCACACCACACCATACCATACCACACCACACCACAACATACCATACCACACACCACACCACACCACAACATACCATACCACACACCACACCACACCACACCACACCACACCATAGCACACCATACCATACCATACCATACCACATACCACACCACACCACTCCACACCACACACACCACTCCACACCACACCACACCACACCACACCATACCACACCATACCACACCACAACATACCATACCACACACCACACCATACCACACCACACCATACCATACCACACCACACCATACCACAACATACCACACCACACCACACCACACCATACATAACATTCTTTCATTGTTGAATATTTAGAGCATTTCTATATCTCAGACTGTCCTAAAGAATTAAAATTTTGTCACAAAGATGTTGTGTTGTGTTTTTGAGAACTAGCCAAGTAGAAAAGATATTTGAAGTCTTGGGTTGAGAAAGAGCTCACCAGCCTCCCAGCTTCTTGAGTTCAGCAACTGTGCTTATGGTTTTGGATCCCCAGTAGTGCTCGGGCCATTGATGCCTGTCATGTTGACCCTCATCCACTGGCTGCTTGCAGGGTGCTTGTGGGTGGGAAACGTGCTAGGACTTGCATCTGACTTTGAACAAGGCCCCGACCATGTGGATTTTGGCTCGCTGTGGTGGAAGTGAATGACATGCTGAGTGGCCTTCCACTTGTCCTGGGATCCCCATGAGCTCTGGGCACTTGGTTTCTCAGTGACCTCAACTCGTTGCCTCCTGGGCTCCGTTTCCCTCCTCTGTGAAGTGACAATGTCGTCAGCACTGTCACAATCCTCTGGCAGCGATGGAAACGTTTGTCCGTGCCATCCAGAATGGAGCCACTCATTGCATGTGGGTTACCAGCCCCTTGAAGTGTGACGAGTGTGGCATAGGGATGGAATTTTTAGCTTTCTTACATTTTAATTAATTTGCATTGAAACAAGTTGCCCCGTGTGGCTGGCAGCTGCCGTACTGGGCAGCCTGGTCTGGAGGGGGCCGGTGTTCACTTCCTGGCCTTCAGGGGTCTTCATCCACACTCTCATTCTGACATTTGGTGTCTCTGCTCATCTTTATTGTATTTATGTGGTCATTAGTGCTGAGTATTAGGTATTCCTTTCTGTGTACGAGCAGATCAGGTACCCTTCCTTCTCTGCGCTCTTTTAACAGGGGCAGCTTCTCCGTGGGGAGAGTAATTTGCCTGCACAGGACGCTAAAAATATAAAGTAGGCCGAATTAGGGAAGACGGGATTTTGCTGGAAAGTAGCTTGTGTTGCAAAACCATTGAAGTAAATGGCCGCCTTCCCTGCCGCACTCGCGGCACCTGCCGTTAGCTCTGCAATCACCCTTGGACTGGCTTCCAGATTGTTATCAAAATTAACAATGTAAACTTTGGATTCAGTTTCCTCTTGTACATAATTACTGTTTGTAAAGGACACTAGTTTCTCTTTGAATTTATGATACAAATGACATGATTTATAGTTACAGATCTCTCGATCCTTTGGGTCCAGGCAAAATAAATGTAGTATCTAATGTTGGAATCGGGCAGGATTTTTCTGTGAATCTTAAAATATCTGCTTTGTAAAAGTGGGTTAAGTCATTTTAGAAACTATAAATAGTCACTTGGTAATTAGGTGTTTGGGTTTATTTGTTATAACGGAGTGCTTATTAAAGTTCTGTGCGTTTTTACCCCATGGATCAGGAGCTTATATAGGCCAAGTGATAAGACACATTTTCTACATTTCACTTGCCGATTATGACTCATTACAGATGATAGATGGTCTACTCAACTTTTAAATTCCTGTTTGCTTGTGGAACCAGAAATTCTCATCTCTTCTGATCGGGCATATTCCCAAATTCTGGACCCATTTTATATAATATAGCCTTATGCTATACTACATCGTCCAAAGGGAGAAGTGATAACATGAACACGCGCTCTGCTGGGAGTGGATGGGATGCAGTCTGTCCTGGCTTATCTCTTTCTACCACGATTCTTCCTTTTTTTCTAGGTAGGGCTTCTTCATGTAGTTAAAATGGCATCAGGACTTCACGGGGATGAGGGTTCCTGCAGATGCATCCATGTGTCTGGTCACAGAGGCACAGGGAATGTAATGACATTCCCAGTGCTGTCACCGGCCAGTTTGATGTCTTCCCTCATCCAGCGGGATGGCACCGACAAGACCGATGGGGCATTGTACACTCCAGGAGCGCTGGCCCACTTGGGGAAAGGCACTAGCGCACCTGCCTGTGTGCATGGCCGCGTTTGCAGAGCACACAGCGACGGGGACAGTGGGATTGTCGTATTTGCCATCTGGACTCTTCCTTTCAATGTTATCCTCCCCATTTTTAAGAAAAGAAAATTGATGATTTGTGTTTTGGGGATCAAACATGGTTACACATGGAAAGCTGTATTTTGTAAGTATTTACGGGAAGCACCAGGGTCTGGAATTTTCCAGCACTCTGAATCGTCCCCAGCATAGCGCACCCCACCCCCCAGAAGCCACTTCGATGCACCTTAGTCTTGTACCATTTTTGTTTGCTCTTCTTGTGTGATCTGGTAGCAAAAGCACATTTAAAATTTACGCATGTTTAATGAATGCCCACTGAGAAGAGAACCACTTTTATAACAAGATTAATACCTTGGCTCAAGGGACATAACATTTTAGTAAAATCAAACTTTGTGTAGTTCTCCTAGCTGTGCTTTCAACCTCTGGCTTCCTTCTCAAAATGTCTAAATAAAATACCGGTGTCCATGTCTGGCTCTGAGTCCCGTCTGCATTCTGTGGACCAACCTGGAGCCCGCGCGGGGTGTGGCATCCGGGCCAGGGTCTTCCAGCTCCCGTCACAGCAGCCGACGTGACCGTGGGACGTGGGTGCGGGCACCATCACCTTGTCTTTGCGGCTCCCATCAGCACGGACGTTTCTCTGCCCACCTCCCGGCTTAGATGCTTCTGGAAAGAAGTAGTGTTTTGTGTGGTTTTAAATAAACTCAGACAGAGTCTTTTCCCCTTTTAATTATTACATCTTCGTGTAGTAGTCTTGGTGCTATTTGTTTTTTTTTTTTTTCTTTTCCTTTTTTGCCAAGAGAAGCCCGTTAGGGTGGGAGCTGGGGAGCAAGTGTTCTGAATGGCTCCTCGTTTTGAGAAGGAGCCTCCTTCCTTCGTGTGATTTGTAATGTGACAGCTGCTGGCCCGCTGACACTAATCTCCATTTACGATCTATGTCACCTTTTCACTGCCCAGTCCCAGCTCACACTCCCCACCTGGACCGGTCTCTGTACCAACGGCGCGTGTCCCCCGCGAACACGCAGCGTCGAGGCTCTGAATCCCAGAGGCTGCAGGAAGGGGTTTCATTGAGAATTTGAACGCCCATCTGCGGCCTTCCCTGGTCTACGGGCCATGGGCCTCCACAGGGGTGGCTGATGAAGGCCCTGCAGATGCTTCTTATCTTCCTGGAGCCCATCAGGAAGGTCAGCAGTCGATCTTTGGGGTCAGGGTCGACCCTGCATGTACGTGGATGCTGGTGGAACGGGGTTTCTCTGTGCCATCCGTCTGGGGTCACCCAGTGTTGACACCTTCCGTGCCCTCGCTCAGCACCGCGCGGTTACCAGGGAATGAGGTGTGACGCCCCAGCGTACTCTTTAGTGTTGGGTTCTGCCCCAGGCCTTGCTCACGGCTGCCCACGAGTCCCACTCCTGTCCGTTTTCTGTTCTGCTGTGCAGCCCAGGACCCTGCAGGGCATTTAGTGACTGTCCGTCCTTCGCTCCTACTGTGACAGTTCCTCTCTCCTTGCTTTCCGTGACCTGGCTGCTGTTGCTGAACGCCAGGCAGGGACTCGGTGGGATGTCCCTGGTGTGGCTTCGTGGTGTTGTCTCCTGATCGGATGGAGTCGCACGTTTTTGTTAAAAAGAGCACAGAGGTGACGTTCCCTCCCACGGCGTCCCGCGTGAGGCGTAGGACGTGCTCACGGCGGGCACCGGCTGTGGTGTCGGACTCCGGTGCAGGCGGGATCTGCCGTGGCTCTCCGGCCGTCGGGTTGCTGTTCCCCCGGAGGTGGGAAGTCCGCGGGGGGAGGTTCGGAACCGCGCGCACTCGTTGGTTCTCAGACGTCTGCCCACGGACGTTTGCGCCGCTCGTGTATCTTGCCTGCGGCCGCGCTTGCCGCGTGGTTCGCCCGATGCTACGTGTTTCCTGCGCTCTTTCTTCGTTTCTGCTTGGGTTCTTAAGGAAGACCCCTTCTTTCTCCCACTTACTTTCCGTGATAAATTACTGGGACTCGTGGCTGTGCTTCCAGACGGCGGGCTTTAGGCAGTGCCGTCTCTGCTTGTGTCGTTCAGCCAGTTTCGACTTCGGTTCTTGGGAACTCCTTGAGTTTGACGCCTGCGTCTCCGTGACATGCCCATCCTGCCGCCAGCGCTTCCTCACTCTCTGGCAAACCACACTTACCTTGAACTTTCTTTGCCCCGTCCTGGATTCAGGTGCTTCCACAGGAAGCCCAGGTCCCATTTCCTGGAAGATGATCTTAGGAACCCAGGTCTGGGCACTGGTGTGGTTGTTGGTGCTGACCTGCTGTGGCTGTGACCCTTCTCGGTGGGCTGGGCTGGGGGTCTCCATACGGACACTGAACCCTCCTGCTGTTGTGTTGCACGGCAGCACTTCTCCGCCGTTGGCACGCATAGTCAACCCTGTTTGTCCGGACACCTCCAGTTCCAGTCCGACACAGCAGCTTTCCTGGGAGCCTCCAACCTTCTCTGATGGTGCGAGCCCAGACCCTCGGGATCCACAGCGCCCTCTCTTCATGACAGGAAGTGAGCGGACCGGGGTAAGTGTGTGTTTGTCACTGCTTGCCATCACCGGCGCAGAAAGGGTCTGCTCGGCAAAATCCTATTTGTGAAGGAGAGCATACTTGCACTTCCTTGGCAAAAAAGTAGCCTGCAGAGTTCTTCTAATTACTCATGTAAGTGTGGTTAGGAATTTGGGGTTGAGGTGGGACTAGGACAGGTAGAAAATGAACTACCTTTGTTTCAAAAATGGACGGCATGTTTCCAAATAGGGAAATTTTGCTAATTTGCTTGTTTTTCAAATATGCAAATATTGCATGTTGAGAAGAAATTAAAATAAATATCGAGGGTACTCTCCTATTAATTTTATGTGAATAATAATTTCATAGCATTCTCTATTAATTTGAGTTTATTTTTTGCTGTTAGCCCATTTTCTTTTGATTCCCATTTTTTATTGGATTGGTTCTTTTTACCTACATGTACTTCATTATGAATCTTACTTCAGTTTGTTATAAACACATATATTAAAATTTCATGACATGAACTTGCAGCCCTCTACACATTCTGATTGTACTTTAATACAGCAGGGGTCATACCATGTTCATACTGAGAGGTATGGAAGTCAAGAGTTTTAAAGTTTTCTGTGTCTTTACAGACACTATAGTGTGTGAGAGCTTACACTTGACTCCTACTTCATGAAGCTTTCTTACTGGAATTGTGTTTACTGATGGCAAAGGACCGTAAAACTTAGCAGACAGAAGTACAAACTTACCACTGTTAGTTTTCATCAGATGAGGATTGGAAATTGTTGGACGTCTTTAGGATGGGTCTAGATCTTGGCGTAGGGAGGGCAGAGCATTCACATGTCTGTGCGTGGTTCCCCATGTTCCTTCCCTGGCTGTGGCGGTCAGGCTAGTGAGCAACGTCCTGGAGATGAACGCAGACCCGCACTGGGTGTCTGGTGGCATTTGTTACTGCAGGATAACTGAGCCTGCCCTGCCCAATGCGGTGTGACCGTGTCTGTGTCTAGGAGACAGTTATGAGTCTGGCAAAAGTGTGGGCTTTCAAGTGTGTTGATTTGACCTTGAAGACCCACCTACTACTTGCGTGCCGTGCCCTTGGGCTGGTTACTTAACCTCTCAATCTGTTATTGCATCTACAATTGGTTCTACCTTAGGTTTGCTGGGAGGAATAAATGAGATAATGTATGTAAAGCACCTGGCCCCATGCCAGGCGTATGCAGCTAATAAATTTCGTTCCTACCAGCTAGGCCTTCCAGTAGTCCGTTGGCATGAGGTCACCATGGTACAGCTGCCGAAACATTCTTTCCTGGGATGTTTGCTTGTCGACAGCAAAGGGAATAGATGATCCCTTGGCTGTTTTATCTTGCCTCGTGAAAGGGAGTCAAAACAGGGCATGGAGAACGTGTGCCAGAGGCGTGGTACGAAGTGCTGGTTGTGTTTCCCCGAGGAAAGCTGCAGCTGAGCTCCGAGGCCGTCTCCCACATGGGAAGATGTGTGCCCGGGGAGCGGGCCCCCCACCCTCCTGACGGCCTGTGCAACGACAGTCCTTTCTGTCACCTGTCATTAACTCACTGAGAAACCAGTGTGGGCGTTCAGCGTCTCCCTTCATCCTCGTCTTCAAAATCAAGTTACGTCCTTTTTTTTTTTTTTTTTTTTTTTTTTAAGCAATAAACTTCGGAAGGAAATGAGGACTCTCAAAGAGATGCAGTGCCTGGGTAACCCGCTGACCAAGGGCGGCACCATTACCCACGCAGGCCTGATGGAGACGGCCGGCTTAAAAGCAGCTGTACCCAGACACAACATAAAAATGTATGTGGGCTAGAAATGCACTTTTTCTGTTTATGACTCTGCTCCATATTTCATTTATATTTAAAACTGGCTTGACGAATATGAATACAGATATTTAGAGTTATTGTAACGTCGTATTGGTTTGTGTGCACGGACCATATCTTACAGTTTAAAAGGAGAGCAGTTAATGGTTTTGCCCGCACTGCTTGGGATTTCTCCTTCTTCTTCGTCCTTTTTTTTTTTTTTTTTTGGTTTATTATCCTCTAGCTTCTGTTCTTCAGGTGTGCAGCTATTTTAGTGTTATGAAGGGTGATGGATGATGCTGGAAAGTTTCTTTGGAAGCACGTCTGATATTGTGTAATGCACTTGGGGGTCAGCTACGCTTGACTGATGCGTGATTTATCCCATGTCCCTGCCACTTCCTGAGATAAAGCTGCTGTTTTATCAAAAATGCCAGCAACTGTGATTTAGAATTTATAAACCTCCGTTTCCGAATAATTGTTCTGATTACTTTCTGCCTTGGCAATAAAATGATAAAGGTAATTGCACACAAATGTGAGATAGCACCAAAATACAATAAAATTAACGTGAATTAGCTTGACACGTCGATGAGAAGTATTTATGAAGTGTAGTGTTGCAATAACGGAGGACAATATTACAGCTGGAAGGTGAGTTATTGCCTTAATGTAATACTCCTTGAAATTTAAAAAAGAGACTCTTTCTGTTGAGGGTGATTGTGCTGTTGAAATTAAGTTGAAGTGATTCTTACAATTGGCAACAATGATGCATTTTGAAGGTAATATCTTTTACTGTGTTATGCTCAGTTGCAATACTGCGCAAATACCGCGCATTACCTGCTAAATGATAGCGGTTTCTGGCTCCGGCTTTTCCAAAAGTCGGGTCGAGGCTATGTTGAATTCTTTCGGGTCCAGGGGTCCAATGTTTGGCTCTTTTTGGTATTTCCTCTGGGGTGAATGTTAACAGATTTTTAAAGACTATTTTATTAAATCACTTAGATATCAAAGGTTAAATATCACAGCTATGGTTTTGAAGTGTAAGGAAGGTTCTTATAAGTGGGTTTAGTCTTCCTGTCTGCGTGCGTCCTGGGGATTTCCCCTCACAGCGTGGCGGTTTCCATCAGGGGCAGACCCAGGGTCCCCCTTTAGGTCCGTGTGGCTTGCAACCTGCCTTCACAACCCTGAAATGAAACTTAGACGATGTCCACCTGCACGTACTGGTGTCAAATATCAAAAGTGAGATGCAAGGAAAGGGCAGTAATTTATAAGGTGGTTCTGTGTAGACAGAACAGTAGTAGCGGGGCGGGACTCGGCTGGAACTCGGGTAAGTGAGCGCGTGTGTGCACCCTGAGCCCAGCAGCTAGGAGGGGCCCAGCCCAGTTTGCTTTGTGGCCACTCCTGATTTGGTCAGCATTGACATCAGCCGCACAGCTTTGCTGAAATGGTAGATTACTTTAGTTTCAAAGAAGACGGAGCCCGTCTTCCCCCCTGAGTTGTAGACGGCTCACTCGCATTGCTGCGAAGGAACCTTCAACGGGTCTATGTGTACATAGGGTAAGTGTGCTTGTGCTTCGTTTGGGGGTGCTGCCGAACTTCGGAAAGTGTCACGGGATGCAGGAGGACTGCGATCCCGCATCTTCCAGAACATGCTGCGCTCCCGACTCGTGCCTTCTGCAAGTTCCTAGCTCAGGCGGTCACTGTGACCAGTGAAATTGCCTTCAGGTCCCCAACACCCCTGTTGAGAAAGACAGGCGAGGACCCCAGTTCTGCAGCATCAGACCCCAGCCAGGTTACAGTTAGGTGCAGACCTGCCAGGAGCCCTCCTAATGAGGGGCCTGGGCCATCACATGCTATAGGGGCAGCTGGAAGTGAGGTTTCCAGACGGGCGAGCCTCCCCACGGGCATGCACTTCCACCAGCTGCCCATCTGTACCCAGGTCTGGGTGCCTGGGTGTGGTCTTTGTTTTCTTTCCCACTTGCTGATAAAATTTCTAATGCAGGTGATGTGTGTGACATCTAAGGAAGACCATGGAAGATCTGGGCAGTGCGGCCGACTTTGGGACGTGTCATAGATGGCAATGAGCAGTGTGTGCCTCCTGTTGTTGCTTTTGGGAAGAAGACACTGGTCTGCTGCTTTCCTGGAGAATAAAGTATTGTGAGCACATACACCTAGGGAACATAGAGTAGAATTTTCCCAGGAAACTAAACCACTGAGATTTTTGTCCAGGAACGGTAAGTGGAAGTGTAAACTCAAATTAGTGAAATAAGGAGGTTTAGTGGTAGATGGTATCTCTTGTGGGCCCTACTCTGTTTTCTAGTCTGTCTGCGAGCTGCACACTGCTGTATTAGCCTCCTGGCTCCCTCCGTTTGTACAAAGATGAAAACGACAGACAAGAAAGGGCTTTGTGATTAGCCCTGCGTGCATTTATATGTTACAATGTAGACCAACTAAAATATTACATATCAATGTCACATGTAAATATCATATACAATAAAAATGTACTCCTTTATTTTTTTTAGCATTTTGACTTAAAAGCTGAAGTTAGGGACTGTAAAGTTATCACTGAGCTCAGTCACTTGGTGGCTCTTGGTCCTAGTGCGGGTGCATCCCAGCTCACCTTTGCTTTAGAAATGGTCACGTTGCTCTCGGGTAAGCTCCACACCTCAGGTCCTCGAGGGCTGCTGTTTGCTGTTGTCTGGTCGTGCACACGGTGTCTGACTTCCATGTGCTCCCGGTGCGCTGTACCAGAAGTTGCATTGGATCACATTGGAAAATTCTTCATTATTTGCTCACAACAATCACAGGGCTCCTGAGATGATTGCCCTGATGCTTCTGGGTTCGTGTTTTCTTGGGGCTGTGCTGAGTATGCCAGACACCCTGGAGTCCTCTGGGCCTGGGCAGCTTGGAATTTCTAGTTGTTTCTCGTATCCCTTTGTGAGCCTAGTGGTTGTAAGTGGGGATGGTTCGCCGCCCAGGCGGTGTTTGTCTCTGAGACATTTCTGGGTGCCCCTGCTGATGAGGTGCTGCTGCCATCCGAGGAGTGGAGGCCAGGGACAAGGGTAGATAGCCCACAGCACATAGGTCCCACCCCTGCTGTCGGGGTCTGGCCCCAACTGTCAGTGGTGCCATGGGTGATTCCAGCTGTGATCCACAGCCAAGCGTTTCCTCTACCGCCATAGTGTTCTGGCTCCCCTCTTTTATCCGCGGCATGATGCTCTCAGGCAGGAGTCCGCTGCTGCCAACTTTGTCTCCTCCCTGGCTTTCTCCAGCCCCTGCACATGCACAGCAGAGAGCATCCTAGTGCTGTGGGTGTCCTGAGAGTCCTGTGCCCCTCCACTCGCTCCTCAGCCCTCCTGGGGCAGGGACTCCTCCCCGGCCGGGGTCGGTGAGACTACCGCCAGCCTGCAGGTGAATGTCCGAGCTCCCACGTGTGCGTCCTGACCCCTCACGGCTGCCAGACACACCCACGTCCCCAGGCCTCACGCTGCTCTGAGGCCTCAGCCAGTCCTGGTGCTCACCCCATCCATTGGCTTACAGTCTGCCTGTCTAGCAGCCATCTGCTTACTCTTTGTGGAAGTTGTGCCCCGTTGTTTTCTTTTCTCTGTGTCTCTGCACACTTCCATTCTACTTACAAATACCTTCTCCATCAACCCCTTCGAACTCCTATGCATCCTTCAAAACTCCTCCTCCCATAAAGATTTTCTTGGTCCTTGAATTTGGATGTCTTATTTTTCAGGGAATCTTCTCTGAGCATTTTTCTCTGGGTCCTTTTTAGGGTGACATATACAGATCTGGGAGCCGATCCTGAGAATAGACTGAGTCAGGATTCCGGGCCTGGCTCTGCCTCTCGGCCACTCTGTGTGCTCGAACAACTTATGTAAGATCACCATAAGCCTGTTTTCCTCTCTCTAAAGTGCGGTTTTAATAGTGGAGAACCAGGCAAGATGGGGCTATGAGGACCAGGAGTGGGTGTCGGTACAGATAGCCTTGCTGCCGGCACCCCTACCCCGCCCGCTCCTGCCCTGGGTCGGCTTTGCTGGGCTCCAGTCTCTGCGCTGACTCCAGTGCTTGGGTGCAGACTCCCTGAGGGGGAGCCCCAAGCTTGTTCTGTCCACTCCGCCTTTGGGCGTTGGTGTAAGATCACCCTGACAGCGCGTCCATGCCCGGTAACAAGGGGAGGAAGGGGCGGGGTGGAGATGTGCCAGGTCCTTCATGAAGGAAGCCCGGGCACACGGTTCGCAGGTGGAGGAAGGCTGCCCGGCCAGAGCTGCCCGGTCCTCGCGGAGCCCACGCCACAGAAGGCCTGGCTCGAACACGGCTCCCCGGAGGGGATGGGGTTCTCGGTCGGGATCTGAAGAGGGTACTTCTGTGCTGGGGACGTGGGAGCCCCAGATGAGCCTTCCTAGTCAACAACAGTGTCCTGCCTCCAGGCACAGGAGGGAGGAGAGCCGATGGGTATCTGTGGCCCGAGCTGCCGGGAGCTGGCTGGCAGGGGCCCCCGGTGAGCGGCGGGAACTACAGGTCCCGCGTGCGGCCCCCCGTTGTGCAGCCTCACACTCCATTCCTTTCCGCTGCGCTGCGCCTGCTGGTGTTTTGATTGTATTAGTTACGTGTGAGACGAAGAAACCGTTCAGTCGCACAAAGTAAATATGGATCTGCTTTCAGTACATTTTAGCTGTTAAGTTTCAGTGGCCAGGAAGCAGCCTAGAGCTTTCCCTTTTATTCTGCAGCACGTTTGAGGGTTTGGATGAGAGAGACAACATTTGCTAAACCACTAGGTTCCAGGTAGTATAAGTCCTTTGCAGGGCAGTGACACCTTCTCTCCTCTGAGGTATGGGTTTGGGGGGTCCCCTGCTTCCTTCTGTCCTGGGAGAGGCCCCCAGGTTTTCAGAGGCCGGTGATAGGGCTAGGACATCTCAGCCTGTGTCCATCTCCAGCCCTCGGTCACACAGGTTTTTTCACAGACTGATGGCCAGCAAAGGTGGGGTTAGATTGTAGTGTGAAAACCCTCCTTTAGGGCATTCGAAGGGCCATACCCCCTTGAGCTCACCCTCCCCTTGCCAGCCCCTACTTCAGGAGCACCTGCGTGGAGACAGGTGCCCTCCTACGTGATGGGGCGTGGGAAGCATCGGGGTCTGGTGCTCCCAAGGGCCCAAAGGGGATGGGTGTGCCAGAGGAAGGAGGGTGGCACTGTAGGGTCTGGAGAGCTAGGGGAAGGTTGTCTGCAGTTGAATGCGGTGTAGACCAGGAGGCTGGAAGGAGGTTCAGCGTGTCTCAGTGAGAGGCTGCTGACCTCTCCCATATAAGACAGATTTAGTTCATTTGGAAAACCAAGCTCAGGCCCAATTGTTCACCTGCTTGAAAACAAACAAAGGCAATATTTTCTGTCATGAAGAAGGTTTCTGGATAGAGCTAATCACTTATTTCAAAGAACCAATCAATAAAATGGAATTTAATGAAATCAGATCGTTTGGCCACTTGTTTCAAGAAAGTAGCCCTAGTGGGCTTGATTTGAGGAAGCCGTTGGTGTAATTTCTGTGTGAAGCCAAGTCCTTGTCCGTTGTTGGGCTTTGCAAGGGTTCTGTTTGCTTTTTCCTTTTGGGTTGAAATTTTTGCCTTTCCTATATGAGATGTTTATTATTGCTATCCAAAGTGTCTGGAATATATATTGCTTTAAGCTGCGGGATAAAGTTTACTCTCATGATGGTTTAATTTTTATTGCGTTCCCATCGTGTGTGAGCTGTCGTTCAGATGACACACATGGCGCGTCCTGCCCCGCGAGACCACATTCAAAATTGCATCTCCCGTCCGCACTGCATGCTGGAGAACTGTACAAACCTGCGATTCCCGTACTCATTTCTGTGGGCTCTTCCTCTTGGTGTTTGCCTGCCACGTTCGTATTTCTTTGTGCTCTCTTGTTATTCCTGTAGAAAAAGTTGTGCTTTCCCAAGTAGAAAATATTTAACTATAATCGTGGTTAATTATTTTAGTTCCAAGTTGTTGAAAATTGATAGAACGACTAAATCTTCAGTGAAAATTCTATGGTAGAATGATTTAGAGATGCTATAATTGCTATGTTATGTTTTCCTGTTTATCCAGAGGTGACTTTAGACAAGTAATTCTACTCCGCCAGATAATTTATTTCTCTAACTGTTATCTATTTAGCTTTTCCCTGGTTATATATGATACTAGAATATAAAGTCTGCTCATTTCTTTGAAATCTGTGTATATAATATTTAAATTTTTAAAAATTAACTGTTAAATATTAGAGAGCTTCTCCTGTCTGCTAGCTTTGGATAAAAGAGTGACATGAAATTGTTCCAGAGCCAGAGCCAACATTTAAGAGGAAGAAGAGCCAAAGGTCTGAGTGCAGGCCCAGACTGGTCCCTACACAGGCAATGGGCATAATCATCAGGCTTCATGCTGGAAGGGAAGTCAGAGGCGCTTGGCTCTGCTCGGTGCACACACTGGAAGTAGCAGAGCAGACGTCTCTGCTCTGCCCTCCTGCACGTCTCTGACCCAGGCAGCCTCCATTAGCAGGCTGCACTTCTGCCCAAGGAACCCCCTTCTCTGTCTCCTTGGAAGACCACAGGGCCCAGAAGGACACCCACAGTTACTAGGTGGAAGCCTGCTAGGAAAAGGAGATACTATGATGCCCCGGAGAATATTTATCGGACATTTTATAGAGGCTAACGTATGATACAGTTGTCAAAAATATGTGGTTTTGGGGGAAATACTGGAATGGCAGGTAAGACTGGACGAAGTGCTGGCGTGAGGTGTCCAGATTCCATGTTGTGCTCCTTGGGGCCCCTCTCAGCAGTGTCGGGGACACGTGCTGGCTGGAGAGCTGGGGAGCACCTCCCTGAGGCCTCGTGTATCAGCTTTCCCTCAGGGCCTAAGCTCATGGTCAGCTCGTGGTAAGCTTACGGCGGCTCGGAATGGGGTTCAGTTTATCGCACTGCACCTTGCTGTGTGGCCGTGAGCCCCGGTGGGGCTGGTGGCCGTGGCCCTTGGAGACTCAGCTCAGCAGATGAATAGTATGGTGGGAACCACAGATCTTGGGGAAGACTCTTGGAACAGAGGTAGGAAAATGGGTGAGGTGCGGGTCATATGGGAGCTATGTCTGGCAGGTCTAAAGCTGGGTCGTAAATCACAGGCTTGCTGGTCATTTCAGTTAGTTTCGTAATTTTATCGATCTGTATCAGTTGTGTGCCAAGGAAGAATTTTAGGATGCTTACAGAAGCGTATATACTTACAAAAATGAAAAATACTTATGACATAGAGAAGGGAATCAGGCACAGAAAAACCGGGCAGGGGATTAAAAAAAGGCTGGAAGGGGAGGTGAACCATGAGAGACTGTGGACTCTGAAAAACAACCTGAGGGTTTTGAAGGGGTGGGGGTGGGAGGTTGGGGGAACCAGGTGGTGGGTATTGGGGAGGGCACGGATTGCATGGAGCACTGGGTGTGGTGCAAAAACAATGAGTACTGTTACGCTGAAAAGAAATAAAAAAAAAAAAAAAGAAGCTGGTATTCTAAATATGGGGCACACCTTTTCTTTTTGTAAAATGGCTCAGAATAGGATGAGAACTAAGCAGGGAGCTTCTTAGTGTCCAAAGCAATGATGGGGTCCAAATGAAGTGTTGTAAGCATTGTAAGCGTATTTTATGTCACAAAAATCATTTACACCTGGCTCTCAGTTTTTTAGAGTGAGATGGAGATCTTCTTAGGGATATTTGGGGACATTAGTGTATACAAAGGGCCACAGACGTCTAGATGGTCATGGGGGCCTCAGCACCCCAACTCGGCTATATCTGTCCGGTTCTGCAGCTACAGGCTCCCCTGCACCACCTGGGGGCCGGTAGGGCTGCAGAACCCCGACTCCCCCACTCCTGCCAAATCTGCATTCCCCGAGACGCATGATGGCCTGCCCCAGAGTGGACCAGCACTTGGGCGGCTTCCCTCCCGAGGCCGTCTCTTCCCTGTTGCTGGGTCTGGGTCGGCTGTTATCTTCGCAGGTCAAGGGTTTAGAGCAGGGCTGGGCCCTGGGCATGTGGCTGGTGAGAAAGGGCCGCAAATTCAATTTACCGAGGATCTGCTCTGCAGATACAGTAACCAGGGCCTCGGGGGAGGCGGAACGAAGCAAGCGTCAGTTTGGCGCTCCCAGTCCTACACAAGGGGGACAGCCAGGTGCCAGCAGGTCCCCAGAGTTCAGTCCCTGGAGCTGTCATCTGCGCCGGCTCACAATTGCGCTTTCTTATGGGCCGCGCGGAGGGTCGCTCCCTTCATGCTTCTCCATATTAACCCAGTTCTGATTTGAACACCTGCTTTAGCCTTTTCCTTAGGAATCCCAGTGAAGACGAGTGTTGATATATTCCTTTTGGTTTCTTTCTGTTGCATGGTAATTTAATCCACAATTAATGGAGTGCCTAAGCTAGCTTCCCCCAGTGCGCGTTCCGCACTCCGGAGCCAGACATCCTCGTCCCTGTGACCCACCACGGGGCTCCAGAAAAGTCGCTTTCTTGTTTGAGCTTTGCGTTTTTTTGTCATCAGAGAAATGGATGTGCCTAATTTGCAGACTCTTGTAAGGATTAGAGAGCTATACAGATGCCCGGCACACAGGAAATGCAGGCGAGGTCAGGAAACAGCTAGTCCTGTTATTAGATTGAATAGTGGGCTAGTGATGCAAAAAACAATTATTGAATTAGAGTCTGCAGTGTGCAGTGTCCTGAATGCAAGAAGGGTATTTGACAACGTTTCTAGCAAGTGTTAGTGAGCATATGGAGAAATTGGAACCCTCGTGCGCTGTGGGTGGGGGCGTGAGAGGGGCGGTTGCTTCGGAAAGCCGTGAGCCTGTTCCTCGGAATGCTAGGCACAGGATAGCTGTAGGATCCAGCACTTCTGCTTCTGAGTATACACCCAAAAGAATGGAAAGCAGAGTCGTACACGGGTGTTTGTAAAGCCAAGTTCACAGCACTATTCCCAGTAGTCGAATGTTGGAAACAACCCGGATGTCCATTGAGGATCAAATGGGTAAGCCACAAGGATGGTCCGTCCACACGGTGGGATGTTAGTCATCCTTCAAAAGGAAAGAAACTGACACCTGCTACCACATGCACGACCCTTGAGGACATTGTGCTCAGTGACGTGAGTCAGCCACAGAAGAACACTGTCTGATCCTAGCTCTGTGAGGCTCCACGTGGAGATAGAGTGGGAGGGTGGGTGGCAGGGGTTTGGCAGGGGAACGGGGAGCTGGTATTCAGTGGGGATAGAGTTTCTGTTGAGCATGATAAGAACGTTTTGGGCAGAGGTGCATTTTGAATGTATGTGGTGACGTGGAATAGTACATTGACAAATGCTTAACGCGATCAACACTATCTTAATTTTAGCACAGTAAAAAGAGGTGTATTTGATCGTTTTTAAACAGAAGGATCATCTGGGATGTTGTATCTAAGGCACCCGGTCATCAGTTCAGCTTGGCTCCTGCTGAGTCTCCAGACCGGTACCTGAGGGACTCTCCCTGGGCAGGATGATGAGACCAGGGCAGGGGACCATCTAGTGTTTCATCAGGAGACTTGTTGTGACTTTCCCAAGTTTGCGTGTTCACTGCCCTCTGGACAGGTGCTGCTAAACTCCCACTCCCCCCAGGGCCTCCTTCCCAGAGGTACGTTTCAAACCCCACGGAGAATCTTATAGAAATGGAGAAAATGGCAAGTATCCTTTTGTTGAAAAAAACATGAAAGAAAAGATATTTAATGTTCGTTTGCTTGCTAATAGGCTAGGTCTTAGAGTTTAAAGAAGTAGTTAATTATCAAAGCTTTTCATTCTGTGACAGTCTGAATTTTTCTTCTAATTCAAGTTACCTTTGAAATTAACATTGCAGATCCATAAGATTTTCATCTGTGAATATTGTTTGAAGAACTCATTCTGTTGTAATTGAGATAAAATGTACCAGTTAAATTTTGTAATTTTACATTTTTGCTAGTTTTTGAAATACACTGTAGAAGTGTTCCTCATGGTAGTGGGAACATATGAGGGAGATACGATCACATCAATCAATTATTTGAACAAAGATTGGGACTAGCTTACATATGACTTTGTAATAATCCCTATTTCCAAGGAAGAGTCTGTGCACGATGCTTAGGTCTGTGTCATTGGCAGATACACTGGTTACCAGTGAGTCTCTGTTGTTGTTGAAACAAGCTTCTGTGCACAAGTGTGGGTTTTAGGTGCACCTTCTGCGCGCGTGTCACAGATGCCTCACGCCAAATAACTTCGCAAAAATAACTTTTCTGTATTAGACGTTCAATTTCCATTTAAACCGTTCCCGTTCCTCCTGCTTGATTTGATGGCTTTCCCCCCACTTTGTTAGACAGTGAGCACGCCCGGGACCCAGGGCTGCCCTGACCCTTGGCCATCACCGGGGATGGGTCTGGGACACTGGGTGGTGGCATTTGACTCTGACCTGTCCCCTGCAGACTGACACAGCCTGCAAGAGACAGGCTTGGATCAGCCCCTTCTCTACTGCTCCGCTCCTGCTAGTATCAGGGGATGGGGAGGGGGACAGCTTGGGCCAGAGCATTCAGGAAAGTCAGAGACATGTGCTAACTGCCTACCAGCGTGGCCACCTACGGGTGTGACGGGCCTGCCATCTTTTCTGAGAGGATGCATATGCAGGGCGATCGCATGGCCTGTATTGCTGAAGCCTGGGGCAGAGGGGCAGGCCAGTGTGGGGGGCACTCTGGAAGCTCAGTCGAGCCCAGGGACAGGGCTGCAACACAATATGACCCGTACTTCGCAGAGCAGACAAAATCAGGGACCCGATTCTGTGTTTGTGACGTTGTTACTGGGCCCATGTCCATTCCAGGCAGGGGCTTCCCTTCCAGAGCCCCTCCAAGAGATGGCGCTCCTCTGGGTAAGCCCTGCAGCTCGCCTGGGCTGGGAGGGGAGCCTGTCCCGGGACATTTTAGCGAGGCCTCAGGGCAGTCCTAAGATGGCCATTTAAAGGGACAATGGGTGCTTTTGTAGTAAGGACAGCCTCCTAGATGGAATGTTCCGCATACATCCGGGGCATCTGGCTCAGGATGAGGTGTCTTCAGAGACAGCCGGCGAGTGGGCCAGAGGTGGAGACCTTGACGTCCTCAACTATTTTGTAAGGGGTTTGACATCAGTGGGTACAAAATCCAACGTAAGAATGGGTCTGTGGATGGTCAAAGCAGGCGTACTTAAGAGACAGCGCTCTGCGAAAAGTGCTATGACCTGCATTGACCAGACCCGCTAAGAACATTTTCTCCCCAAATATGCGGTTGAATGCCTACTGCTAAGAAACGGTTGTAAATGAAGAAAGCAGAGCAGATGTTCCTTGAAGGGCCTCTTCTACCCCCAAGTGCGAGCCGGTGAGCGGTCAGGGTGGCTGCGCGTCGGGCGGAGCTGGGGCACCGTCTGCTCCCGGCCGCCCCATCCAGTCTTGCTGTCGTTTCTTCACCTGGTTGCTCGCTCCTCCTTCCCAGCCCCGCAGCTTCCACCCCAACATGGGACGTCCTGGCCCGTGGCCCAGGCTCCACTGCCCTGCGGAGGGTAAGCGTCTGTCTCATCACAACTGATGTCCGGTTTTGCTGTTGGAAACGTAGGGCCGGAGGGAGCGCGTTCTGCTGAAACGCTGTAATGGGGAATCCCACAGGCCAAGGCTGCCACGGTGGGATGAGGCTTGCCGAGTGGGGCTGGGAGTGAGTAGGGGCAGTGGGCATGCTGGGGTCCTCCTGGGGTCCTTACTGCCAGGGGGAGCCTGTAAACAGGGCAGGTGCCTCCTTCCTTGCCGGCTGCAGTGGCACTCGGGAAGCTGGATGTGGTTCGCGCTGTGATGAGCAGGTGAGCCCCGGCTGCCCCAGGCTGAGTCACTGCGGGAGCAGCCGTGAAGTCACCCGACAGAATGCTCTCTCTTTCCAGATGTGGTCAAGAATGCTCTAAAATGGAAATCCACTACTTAAAACTTTCATCGGATTAATTTTAATAAAAAGCTTTAATCGATACAAAGCAGCTTGGGAAAACAACCGTCATCCCCTTAAGTCATGTTTTGACTTCAGGTCCCATGTGTCTTGCTTGTGATGAGGTGAAACAGTGACTTCTGTGGCACTTACTTATTTTCTGCCTTTTCTGAAACTCAGCCAGATTTTTACAATTATCTTGATGGGTCACTAACATCATGTACATCCAGAGCAAAAATGATATACGCCGTCAGTGACCGTGGAGACCTTCCGGAATTTACAGAGCATCACAATGTAAATACCAATCCTGGTAGAACATCGGGTCTAGAAAGTGGCACGGTTGTGCCCCGTGTGGGGTTGCAGCAGAACTTGGGGGAAGGCAGACTTGTGTCTGGTCACCAGTCATGTGACCAGTCACAGGCGGGAGGCTAGCTTGTGCTCTGTCCTGGGGGAGTGTGGCTGTGCTCGGAGCTCATGGGTCTCATGGGAGCTCATGGGGGCTCGGAGCCACCAGTGTGTCTCAGTGGTTTCTTACCTGGGTCCCAGCCGGGGATGTTTCCCAGCGTCCCTTACCCCCGGGCTCCCGGACAGCAAGAGGCTGTCTCTGAGTGGACTCTTGATCGAGACATCTCCTTCCAATGTCCCTGGTGCCACTTTGCTCCAGTAATGGGGGAAAGGGCATCGTTTTAAGGAAATGCGTATCTGGGACCCTGGAAAGCCAGACACCCAGTCTCCGAAAGGGCTCTCAGGGGAGTGTCATGAATTTGCTCACTTGCCTGCTCAGTGTCCACCTCCCATGGGCCTGCCTGCTGCCTTGCGGCCCCTCTGCCTGGCTCAGTGCTGACACCTGGCCTGCTTCCACAACCTTCTCTACCTCCTTTTACCTTTTGGCTGCTAAGTGCCTGACCACCATGTTGACTGGAAATTCATGCGAGAGACCAGAGCGGCAGGTGTGGGTGCACACATGAGTGTGTCTGCCTCCCAGGCCAGCTGATGGGATTGATTTTCTCAAGGTACCACGGATAATGTTCCCTGATGTTTGGACAGCCTGGGACAGGCAGCTGTGCCATCTCAGCCACGTGGGGCCCCGGTTACAGAGGAGGACGTGGGCCCAGAGAGGTCCCCATCTGCTCAAGGTCGCTCGAACACCGACTTGGCTTTCCTCTCCAGTTGCAGACTCTGTTGCACCATTGCCCCTCTCCCCATGGGCTTCCCGCAGAACGTCCCTCTGGGCTTCTACTAGCACGGCCAGCTTCTTCATCGCCTACAGGGAGGATGGGCCCGTGTCCAGGGGAGGCTGAAGCAGATAGTCCCAGATCACAGCACGCCACAGCCCACTTTGTGTGGAGGTGGCTGGCCTCTTTGGGGCTCCCCGTCTCTTGAGTCTCCCATTGGAGGAGGCGCCGTCTCTGTTCTCCTGGCCAAGGCCAGGGGAGTTACCAGACTGTTCACCAAAGTCCCAGGACTTGTGGTCACTCACGTGGCCCGTGGTGCAGGACACACATCTCAGAGGCTTGAACGTGCCTTGGCTCGGGACTAACAGAGAACAAATCACAGCTCCTACTCTGGAGTTTTACCATGTTCTTGTGGTGGCGTTTTACCCCGTTTCCTTGTTAGTGGATGAAATATGTGAAAATACCATATGAGATGAAGGCAAATGGTGGTATTTTCCAGTTTTTATTCTGTTTGCTTGGTGCTTTGGGGAGGGTCATAGCTCCCTGTGAGGTCTCTTCCGTGACCAGACCTGCCCCGACCCTCCTCACCCTCACTGCCTGTCCACGCTCTCCACCGCGGCCGTGCCGACAGTCACTCAGAGAGTCCCCGAACCTGGACTGTGATGTCATTTCTGCTAAGCCCTGGACTGTAAGAAATTATGCGTGAGCTGTTGTCATTAAGACTTTAAGACTACTAAGCTATCTTTGAGGGGGAGAACCTGTCCCCTTCTCTACAGTCATAATTAATTCTTAGAGTATATGGTTTTTGAAGAATTTACTGTAAGATAAAAGACTGGTATTTTATTCTTGCATTTATTAGTATTTAATCAAATGGAAAGTGCACTTTTGGTCTGGAAATCTTGGCTTCAGCTGCAGGATTAGACTGAATTATTGTTTAAAGATTAAAAGGTATAGAATTATATGTTCAAGCTCTCAGGCCGCTGATAGGTTTCGGGCATAATGTAACTAATTTAGGACATAAAACTTCCTGCCTTGGGTTAATCGCTCAGAGGCAGCTCGCATTCCAGTTGCAGCGTGGCCTTGCTGTGGGGATGGCGTCCGTCCCTCTCCGAGCCTCGTGCCTTGCCACCAGAGCGTGTCTGGAACAGAAGCTCTTCCGTCAGGGACACTGAGTCATAAATCATCCTGCGCTGCTCACCGAGATCCTTCACCACAGAAACATTGCGAAACCACTTCTTTATTGGGGATAAAGAGGACTTAATTCTGTGGTCCTCCGTGGGGCCCAGGCTTAGCACTTGGGCGTGGACTGTTGACAGGCCTTTCTAAGTAAGTACTTAAGAAAATTCCAGAAAATGTCTGTAGCCACATCTTGGTGGACGTTGTGGTGGCAATGACCAGGGGGTAAGTGTGTGGGGGTCAGAGTGGGCTTAGGATTTGTTCCCCGGTGGGTGGGGGGAAGGACTGGGTCAAGGGAGACGGAGAAGCCTCCGGTGATCACAGACACACGCCTTCCCCTCGGAGCGCCGAGACAGGCCGCTGGGAAGTCTCTCAGGCCTTGGGGGCTGCGCAGTCTCCTCACCGCTCCTCATAGAGGCTGCCAGACTCAAGCCAGAACGAGGCTGGTTGCCTTCCAGTGAAAACATACTCATGGGCTCTGCAGTTTGAATTTCGTATCTTCACGTGTCATGAATCTTTTTCTTTTGACTTTTTTCAATCACGTAAAAATGTAGAAACCATTCTGGGCCCATTGGCTCCACAGAGGTCTCCGTGGTGAGCCAGGCTTGCCCTCTACCGCACCAGCTGCGGTGGGCCTCAGCTGCTCAGGTGCCCCTGCTCACCCCCCGGTGTCCCTGCTCACCATCAAGTGTCCCTGCTCACCCCCAGGTGTCCCGTGTGCCCCACCCCGGGTGCCCCTGCTCACCCCCAGGTGCCCCGGCTCACCCCTGGGTCTCCCTGCTGTTCATCCTCAGATCTCAGCACGGCATACTTGCTGATTTTGCAGAACGCATCCAGGGAAATGCCACTGAGAGGTGTTAGGGCCCCACAGAGATTGGGAGGGGGATGGGCAGAGGAAGGAGCAGTGGGCACTGGCAGCCTTTCCGCTTCAGGTGGCAGGACACTTCTGTGGGCTTCCACAGAAGTGACACTGGATTCGCATCCTGGATGTCGGCATGACCCCGCGACCGTTTGCCGGAGCTGGGTTTGAAGATCTCCTTGCATCCCGTATTGGGGTCTGCATCTAGCGGTACTCATGGTGCGCTAGGAAGCAGTGCGGATAAGGAATTGGGTCCTGAACCCGGAGACAGCACGACAGTGAGTCGCGGTGTGAGCTAATTGTTAGCGCTGACACAAAAGCATGTGTTTTTAACGCGCAAGTTCTCTCTGTGCACAGGTGGGAAACGTTAACTGTTTATGACTTTTTCTCATAGGTTGAGTGCAGACATGCGCGGGGGCAGTTGCTGGGACAGATGAGTTTGTTATTTGTTTGTTTTCCCACATTTGGGAGAGGATGAGCTTGAATCACACCTCGCTGTCAGGATGATGGAGAGGTTTTCACGTTACTGCCCGGCCCGGCTTGTCCAGGAATGCTGCGCTCTCCCGAGCTCTGCCCTGACCCCAGGTAGCAGCCTGTCCTGTCCTGCGCTCATACTTGCCTGCGTGTTCTCATGTGCTGCTCATGCTCTCAGAAGTCAGTTAAACTTTGCCCATCCGGAGAGGCCTGTAAAGAACGGGGTTATTTTCTGCCATGACATATTTAAGCTGAAGCCTCCCAAGTCATAACGGTTTTAAGGACTGACATTTCATTTTGAGCGCCTGCCTGCCACCGTCCTTCCTCCTTCATGACAGGCTGTCACATTGGCACGCAGGACTCGTTGGTGCCTGAAGTGCTAGAATGTTCCCCGGTGGCAAGCACGTGCCATTAGCAAGATGAGGTGCATGACCACGCGGGGGCCTTGCCAGACGCCCAAGGGTGGCCCTGGGGGCCAGGCAGCACCCCGTCAGACCACACGGTCAGGGGAGCTCTCTCTCCGGCTGTGAGATGCTCACCCGCGTCACTGAGGCTAATGGGCAGTTCTGGCGGGGGGCGGGGATTGAAATGAGTGAAGTGTGGTATTTTTCATCATTTGTCTTAGTAAATAATTCTCAGTGGATTGTTGTTGGTCACGACCGAAGGTCCGTGTGTCCAGACCTGACGGGCGTGGTCAGGCTCCTACGGCAGGCGCACCCGGCTCGCTAGCCCGCGCGGGGCACGGGGAGCCCTTCCCCCTGCAATCCGTGGTTCTCTTCGTGGGTTCGGTAATGTTAGGGTCCTCTAATCTGTTCCTTATAAAGAGTCGAGGAGCGCTGTTTGATTTTCAGGGATGAAGCTGCCATCCCCGTCAACTTTAAAACTCACACAAGGAGGTTTTGTGGTGATTCCTACTTGTCAGGATCCCAGCTGTGATTGTGGGGCCGAATCTGTGCCCGACGTGCTCCTCAGAAGCCAGGGTTCCAGCGGCGAGGGTCTGGCTGCTGTGCTAGGTCTTCTTCCCTCTGACAGACTGTCCCAGATTTCGGGCCACTGGTGCCCTGGGGGTGGTTGAGGTGTGTCCTGTGGCCAGGTCTCCATGCCAGCATGTGGGCCGGCGAGGAAGGCACCCGTGAGGGGGACGTGCCCTGGACCTCTGAGCCTCACCACCTGCGACACGTGGGAAGGCAGAGCGGGACAGGTGCTGCCCATCGCCCCGTGGGCTCCATCACAGGCATGCCCGACCTCAGGCCTAAAGTCGCTTCCCTCCCTGCCTGCCCTCTGTGGGCCTCATGGGCCCCACAGCTCCTCCAGGCCCTGGTGCCTTCCATGGTGCAGCACTCAGACCGGCTCCTGCTCCCCTGGCCCTGGGGCATTGGCTCCTGGAGCCTGGTGGCAAGATGGAGGCAGGGGATGAGGTGACCCTGTGATGTGCGGGGATCCCCGGCCCAGGGCTGGCTGTGGGTCCAGCTGGCGCTGCAGGTCCCCGCTGGATGCTGGCTGCCATGTGCCATGGTCAGACCCCTCTCCACTTTGACTGTCGGAGAGTGTGTGCTGCTGACCTCAGGATTCTTTATGCTTTTCCAGATCCTGCTCAGGTGTCTGTGGATGCAGATTTTTAAATTTGCCTTCTCAGTTGCAGGCTCCTTGTACTGGAGCTCGGGGCTTCACTCAGTTTTGTAAACCGGTTTCCTCTTACCTGTGGGCCGGCAGAGTGACACATTTGTTGTTAAAAAGTGGTTTTTCGAAAAATAAAATGAAAAGCGTTTTTCACTTCACTAACTAGTCAAACAGTATTTTATTGAATTGCCGAAAAGAGAGTAGCACAGAGGGACCTGAACAAACAGCTTTAGAGCCGGGCTTCTCCCGGTTTTCCTCAAAGTCCGGCTCAAGGCAAGGGCAGGGGGCAGGGAGGGGGAGGGGGCACAGGCAGGGGGCATGGGCACGGAGCAGGGCAGGGGCAGGGCAGGGAGCAGGCACACAGATAGCGAGCTGGGAGTACAGGCATGGGCACGGCAGGGCAGGGTAGGGGCAGGGAGGGGGCACAGCCATGAGCAACAACTCTTGGCTCCTGAGGGCCTTTGAGCCCAGCAAGTAGAAATGTATTTGAACTCTCCTCTTTACTTTAGCAAAATCGTGACTTTCACGTTTTATCCTTGCATTGGTGTAGAACTGTTTTCCTCCACAAAATTAATTAGCTAGGACCATGTACCACATACAGAGTCGAGGCTGTGGTTTCGTCTGTGCCGACCCAGCACCGCGTCCCCTGGTGTGCACGCTCAGAGGCCGGGAGACGCCCCTGTCATGGAGAGTCTGTGGACTTGCGTCTCGTGTGCAGTGGAAAGCTTAGCAGGGAAGCTTTTCATGAAGCACTTTAAAGAAAGATCTGATAGTTACTAATAAACTTCCCGAAAGACCTTCCCTGGCCTTATTGTGGCATGCTCTGCCTTCCCACATGGTTTTTGGCCCAGCCCAGGGTAGTAGGAGTAGTTATCACTCGGAAATATCTTTCAGGAGTGCCAGAAGTTCTGGGAGATTTCCAGAGAAGTTTGTTAAGCTGTACACAAGTAAGTTTTGTGCCCTAGTCTGTGTGTGACCTGTTTCTTACACACACACACACACACACACAGGGCAGTTTGTGTTCTGTTCCCTAATTCCTATTTCAAACCCTTTTTCAGCTTCAGAATGGAAAAGTAGCTGCCTTCCTGCATCATGGTATTTAGTTTGATAATAGGAACAAAAATGAGGAATTTGGAAAGGAAAACCAAGTTCTAAGTGTAATTTTCAACTACTGGGTGTGCCTGGGTGGCTCAGTGGTTTGAGCCTCCGAGACTTGATTTTGGTTCAGACCATGATCTCAATGTCGTGAGATCGAGCCTCCTGCCTGGTTCTGCCGTGGGCGTGGCGTCTGCTTGGGATTCCCTCTCTCCCCCTTCCCTCTGTGCCTCCCCATCACTCTTTCCCTCTCTAAATAAATAAAATGTAGACAGTGCCTGTTTTCATTTAGAAATGGTTGCTTTAAAGGCCAGTGAGCATGTTCCCTTAGACGCCCCTCTGTGTCTCTGCTCTGATGCGTAGGCCTCTTCCCATGTGTGTTAGAACAGGCCGCCCCGAGTGCCTTCCTGAGCAGACTTGTGAATGCTGAGCCCCCCAGGAAGCCACACATGTGGGTGCGGTGCTGTGGACGCCCCTTCTGCAGCCCGGCCCCCGCTCCCCAGGGCTCTGGTGCTTCCAGTCTCTTTACGACCAGAGCAGCATTCATCAGGAAGCCGCTCTGCCGGGCAGGGCCAGTGAGAGGAAGAAGAAAGGCCACTCCTCGGGTTCCCGCCAGGCCCCACGTCCTGGAAGTCTGTGTGTAAGCTCACAGCAGGAGCAGAACACGGGGTTGACGGGTTTCCCGTACAAGCGGTCTTTTCACTGGAGAGCCCGTCTTTGTGATTGTGGTGCAGAATGTCTCCTGTGTTCCCGTTCCCGTGTACAAGTAGCTGGGGTGGTAGAAATTTATTGATATGTAAAGAGAATCACGTCCGTGTCCGCAGCATAGCACAAGGCTTTGGACTGATTTTTTAAATCAATAAACTTTAATTTTTAGAGCAGTGTTATGCAAAACTGAGCAGAAGGCACAGTTTCCAGATACTCCTGGCCCCCAGACTACTCAGCCTCCCCCGGTCAGCATGCCCTCCCAGAGTGGGACATGTATCCATAGTTTATGTTAGAGCGCTTTCTTGGTGTCATACTTTGTATGGGTTTGGATAAATATAGTAGTGTTCTGCAGAATGGTTTTGCTGCCCCCACAGACCTGCTGTGCTCTGCCTGTTCCTCCCTCCCACCCCCAGCCCCTGGCACCCGATCCTCTCACGGTCTCCACAGTTCTGCCTTTTCCAGAATGTCGCATAGCCGGAATCATATGGTATGCAGCCTTTTCAGAGTGTCTGGACTCTTGGTTGCTTCTGGGTTTGCACAGTTAGGACTAAAACTGCTCTAAGCATCACGTCCAGGTTATCTTTTTGCATGACCTTTGGATCCGTTCTGAGTTCGACAGCAGATGGCAGGGCCAGAATTTTCTCTGGCAAAAAACATTTAACCTAACACAGCCTTTTTTTTTTTTTTTTAAGATTTTATTCATTTATTTGACAGAGAGATCACAAGTAGGCAGAGAAGCAGGTAGAGAGACAAATGGGGAAGCAGGCTCCCCGCTGAGCAGAGAGCCCAATGTGGGGCTTGATCCCAGGACCCTGAGATCATGACCTGAGCTGAAGGCAGACACTTAACCCACTGAGCCACCCAGGTGCCCCTTAACGCAGCCCTTTTTGCAAGCCCTAGAACGTAATGAGCGGAGCCCCAACTTGGCTGTCTTGTTGGATGCACCCCAGCAGGATGGCACTGGGGAGGCCCTTGTGGGCGGAGCAGGTGCCCTGGCGGGTCACAGCCGCTGACCTGGCCTTCTCTCCAGCACTCTCCCTTCTGCGTCTGCACTTGGCTGGGCTCCTTCTCATCCATTCCCTCCTCCTGTCCCACACGGTCAGCTTTGTTTTGGGGGGATGGCTGTGAAGTATTTTCTCTTTTCCAGGGTTTTGACACATCTGCTTTTTCTTTTCTTTTTTTTTTTTTTTTAAGATTTTATTTATTTATTTGACAGACAGGTCATAAGTAGGCAGAGAGGCAGGCAGAGAGAGAGGAGGGGAGGCAGGCCCCCCGCTGAGCAGAGAGCCTGATGCGGGACTCGATCCCAGGACCCTGAGATCATGACCTGAGCCGAAGGCAGCGGCTTAACCCACTGAGCCACCCAGGTGCCCCACATCTGCTTTTTCTAATTAAAGTATTTCCCCATGCCAGATCATCAGGTGGGCTGATCTTGAGTTCTGAGGGCAGAAGGTGCTTCCCTCCTGCTTTTTCTTATTTTCTGTTCAGCAGGGAGATTACAGAACAAGTTGTCATTTCATGGTGGCTTTGTTGGTGTCCCCAGGCAGCCACACATGGTCTCTCCCCTTTCCTAGGGCTTCCCCAGTGCACCCGGGCTCCCACTTCACACCTGCATGGCACACCAAGGCCCCAGATGGGGATGCCCCAGGAAGGCCTGGGGCCCGGCCTGCAGGCCAGGTGCCCACTCATGGGCAAAATGTTTGGGCCAGTGTTAAACAAAAGCAGATGTCTCCTACTTGGTTTGCAAGCAGCGTGTGAGAAGGCAGGCGATTTTTTTCTTCTAGCACTTTCTCTGGCGTTTTCCTCGCACAGCAGGGTCATACTGGAAGGGGTTCAAAGTGGAAGATGTGGGGCTGCAGAGATGGTTCTGGAAGTCAGTGTTTAGACCCACACAGCAGGCCTGGGAAACGACAAGAAAAGGAGAAAGAAGACAGTTTCTGTCTCTGGATTTCTTGCATTGAGTACAGTGGAAACTCAGCCTCTGGCGCCAACTGCTTAATTCAGAACATTAAACGCCATTCATGTTGAAAGGGGGATGAAACGAAATTCATTTCATTTTTTCAGAGGTCTCCAAATAGCCATGAAAAATCCATTTTTTTCTGCCACCAGTTAATGTCAGCGCTCTTGTGGCTTTAGGTGGATGCTCTGACCAGAGTACAGGGAGCCGGCCCAGGGCCCAGTGGCACTGCCAGGCTGCGGATCACAGGCCTCGTGAGAGTGGGGAGCCTGCTGTCTGGCCCATCCTGCAGCCTGAATGCGACCTGTGGTGTCCTGCCCGTGCGGGCACGGCTGGCCAGACCAGGCTCCCAGGGAACTGCTCAAAGAACTGTCAGTGGGAGCCGCCGTCGGGTCCTGGGGTCTCATTGGGTTTTCCACGCTGTGCCCATAGGCCTGGTGGAGGGTGACAGTGGCGCTCCCCGCCCCCCCTCCCACTCCGAGTCAGCCCTGCAGGCACCGGGCAGGATGTATATCCCGCAGGTGCAGCTGGCCCCTTCGGGAAGAAAGGCCTGAGCTTTCCTATTTCTACCACAGCCCTGTTGCACGCCATGAAAACCTGCTTAGGACTAATAGATGGTCAGGGTTTTACACATTCCCCCCACTCGCCTGGCTGGGAAGGCAGCTGGGCAGACTGTTATCTGGGGCAGAGTCTGTTACTCAGCCCGAGAGCCTGCGTGCTCATAAGCCTGCTGTGCGTGGATCGGCTTACAGTGCTGCAGGCGATAAGCCCTTTCTCTACCCCAGGTGTCTTCAGGGTCCTTGGGGTTAGCCCTTGCTCTCCCGCTCCTGGCCCCTGCACTTGGTCCTCATGTGCCCAGAGCTGTCACAGCAGGCCCCTCTCAAACATGGGCCTCTCCTTCCTGGCCGCCCCCTTTGGGTCCATAAATGCCTTGTGTTCCCTCTGGCACCAGGCCCTGCTACGGCAGACTTGCCATAGTCTGTCCCCACCCACGCCCCAAAATGCCTATTGTCTCTCATGTCAATGCCTCCTCCGGGAGCCTTCCTTGACTCCTCAGGCCATCAGACCCCCAGCCATGGTACTTGTTAATCCTGGAGTTCTCCTCCTGAGTCCCGACCGACTTCAGGCATAATGGCATGATTTGTGTGATTAGCCCGTTTATTCCGCAGGTCTTTTCTGAGCACCTGCAGTGTTCTGGGCACTGTTCTAAGTGCCGGGAGTTCCTGGTGGATCAGTTAAGGTGCTCCAGCTGCGGGAAGACGGGAATTTCTCCAATCGCCAGCTTGCAACACGCAGGACTTTTTCTCGCGTGAGCAGGAGGGCGGCAGGGTGCTGTGGCTGCGGTGGTCTCGTGGCCTCTCCTTTGTGTCCCCACGTGGTTGCCGCAGCTCCAGGCGGTGCATCCGCTTTGTCCAGGAAGGAGGAAGGGGATGGAGATGGTGCCTGCCCCTTGTTTTATTACTTAAAACCTCAGCGGACTTCTTACCCTTCAACCAGAGTTGTCCTGTGGCACCTGCTACCGGCACGGGAGCTCACATTCACTGAAGGCGACTTAGAGCAGACAGAGCCCGTCCGATGGCCCTTCCCGTGCCTCCGCACCCGCCCCGGGGCCCTCCATGCCCCGCACGCCTCAGCCGCAGTCCCGCGGACGTCATCGGGCCTGCTCACGTCCTTGTGATGAGCCAGGTCTCTGCGGATGTCATTTTCTCCCAAAACCATTTCCTGCTCACCTGTCCGCCTCCGGCTGCCCTCCCACTGACGTGGCCTCCCGCTGGTCCTGAGGGGCCCTGGGAGCCGCCTGGCCCCGGACCCGCTGCTGCGATCCTTGTCGCGCGGCCAGCCGGCCAGCGTCTTCACCGGCCACCTTCCTTTCTTGGCTCACGCGTCGGGGTCGGGCTCTGGGCCTTCCCTGGGATGGAGCCCAGTGCTGGGCTGGTCTCTGGAGCGCGGGGCTGTCGCTGCGCGAGGGTGTCACGCTCACACGGCTCCTTTGTGCCACGGCGCTCCTGGCCGGCCCCGCGCGTGTCTGGCATTGTTGCCTTCCGGGCGGAACCTCCCACCAGCCCGTGTTGGGACGCGCGGGCTCCCCGACGCGTGTGCCGCTATTGAAGCGACACCCCACCCAGCCTGCAAGCCTCCTCCACCGTCCGCCAGGCTCCCTGGGACATGCAACACACCTGTGTGGGGACACACTTGCCTTTCTGCCTGGGGCTTCCCGGCCACACCCCGCCTGCCCCGCCAGATGGCCCGGCGCGTCCGGCCAGGGGACACGGTCCCCTTACAGCCCGGGGTGTGCTGATTCAGCTCCCTCGTACTTTCGCCCATGGAAGGACTCTGCGCCATCTGTCCTGCGTGTCTGTAGGAAAAGAAGGTGTGTGGGGGCTTCTGTGGCGTCTCACGTTCCGTGGCTGGCGGGCGTAATCGAGAACTTCGTTAAAATGGCTGCCTTCGTTACTTCGGCGAAGCCGCTGGCCGTGAGTCCGGCGATGAGCCTGCACCGGCACCGCTTCTGCTCCCGGGCTTGGGCACTGGCTGCGACAGCGAAAGACAGCCCAGCCGGGTCTCAGCCGGGACGCGGGCTGCGGGTACCAGGCCTTCGTCTCGGGAAAGGTGGTTCAGCGAACGTTCACGTTCAGGAAGCTGACGCGGAGTTTGGTTTCAGTTCCGTCCACCAGTAACGGTTGCCTCCGGAGCGGACTGCCTTAGACCGCACCCAGCCCCGTGACGGGCTGCTTGGGTGTGACCATGAGGGACAAAGGCCACTCAGAACGCAGATTGCAACCCCCCGGTTACTCCAGGTTCGGACTGATGGCCCTCTCTTGGTTCTTGGTGTGATTTGGATAGAGCTTCCCCTGCTCTGTGAGAGACACAGGTGGCCTGTGGCCTCTTGTGGCCTGTGGTGGCCGTGCGCATCATCAGAGCTGGTCCTCTCCGTGTTGAGGGTGGCTGCCCTTCGTGTGTGGGGTTAGACCAGGCAGACCAGAGACAGCACCACGTTGCTGGGCGCAGGGTGCTTGTTGGGGTTGGTACAGCTGTGGGCAGGCCCACCTTCAGAGTCCTTTCGTACGGTTCAGAGACGCAGGCCCTGGGGTGCATGGGCGTTACTGGGTTCAGAGCCCACCGTTGCAGCCTCCCCATGGTGTTCAAGGCCAGCAGTCTCTGAAGTCCAGCCAGCCCCTCCTGCCTGTGGAGAGTCTGGCCGCTGGGGTGAGGCTTCGTAGCATGCCAGGCCCTCTTCCCTGAAGAACGCATGGGACCGAGCTCTCCAGAAACCGCCCCTCCATGTAGTAGAGGTGGGAGAGGCCCTCCATCACCTTCACTGCCTGCCCTGCTCCTCTCTCAGAGCCCCCTCTGCATATTCGGTCCTTGTAGTAGGGGTGAGAGCTGGCTGTGCCCTGTGTATAAGGAGGGCCTTCCCCACAGGCGTGCTGGCCCAGCGACCCATTCGCTCTCTTCCCAGTGCTCTGCGGTTAAGCCCACACAGCAGCCCAGGGAGGGTGGGGGCATCAGTGCCATTACTGTTGTCTCACTGGTGAGAAAACAGAATCCTGGGGAGGAGAGTGAACCACCAGTGCTCCATCCCCCGGGCTGGATGCCAGTCTGCGTCTGTAGCGGTGCTGGGTCCACGTACTAGGCCTTGAATCCGGGGCCAGTGACACAGGGGCCAGGCAGCAGGGAGCTGGTGGGGGCTGTGACATCCTGTTTCCAGGAGCAACAGTGGCAACAGTGCCAGCTGCATGTCTGCAGGCCCTGGCCGCCCCACAGATGTTTCCTGACGTTCCACTTTGGCTATGGTTGGACTGTGGCCAGTCTTGGTTCCTACGGTTTTCTGAGCCTGTTTCTCCAACCTTCCCAGAAGTTCTGTGAGTAACAGAACAGCCTTTCAGTAAATTGCTTTTGTGCTTAAATTAGCTGTTACCACTTTCTGATGCTTGTCATTAGGAGCTGTGCATGAGATGGGGCTCCAGGTGTGAAGCCTCAGCCAGGGCGCCTGAGCCCATATCAGTTGAGAAACAGCTTCTGAGCAGGGCCTAGGCAGGAGACACGGGTTCATGGTGAACGCATTTGTGAGAGCTAGGTTGCTGTGCAGGACTGCTCAGAGGTTTTAACACACTGTAGGTGTACAGGTATGTTTGCTGGGAGGGCTCCGTGCATCCAGGCTTCTCACTCCCCCTAGAACCTTTCTCCAAGTAGTCTTCTGGAACACACTTTGGGAAGTGCTGTGCCAGACCCTTGGCCTGGATGGTAGAAATGCTGGTCATCTGGCTCATGTATTTGGTAGAAAACTTCTCATGCATATGATGCGTCTGTCTTGGTGGAACCCGGTCTCATGATATCAGACTCCCTGCACCAACATCTATCTGCCCACGGCTCAGGCTGATGGGAAATGTCCACGGACTCGGGGGTGGGGGGACAGCAGTTGATTCTGACTCCAAGGAATAAGCAAAGGGCCCCAGGGGGCTGGGAGAAGGGTTAACCATCTGCTTTTGAAGAATGGCAAGGATTTAATGCTATTGGGTGAGTTATTGTGGAAGGGAGCAGAGTGCTCTGTGTGACAAAGGTCAAGAGCATATGGTTAAAATGTCGATGTGACAGGGATAACAGTAATCCCAAATCCTTCTGGGAAGCTGGGTCTAGATACACATTCCAGCTAACCCGCACGCCGACCCTGCGGTTTAGGTATCCTTTATCCCACAGATGAACACACTCGTGGCTCAGTTTAGGTGACTTTCACAAAATGACAGGCCATTGCTGGGAGGGCCACCATCTGCTTCCTACCTGTACATGGCCAAGTGGAGGGGTGCCCTCAGGCACTGGGGATCCATGGAAGTTGGGGTGTTCAAGGAGTACGGTGTGTCAGAGTGTCTGTGATGTCGGGTGACCATCACAATCCCCTGTCCACTTACTGGGACGTGGAGAGGAATCTGCTTCAGACTTCCGTCAATACCCACAGAAAAGTGGACGTTTAACAGGGTGGCTCTGGAGCCTTGGCCTCAGGATGGAATCTTGGGGGTACTGTGTATATACTGTGTGGTTCAGGGAATGCTGCTTGACATCATCAAAGGATATAAATGCGCTTCTCCTGGCTGCTGGGAAGACAGCTGAGGGAGTCCGTATGTGGCATCAGAAGCACGTGGAAGGCCAGAGATGGGAACAGGGCCTGGGAGTGGGGGTAGTGGGTTGTGTGGAGGTTTTGCAGTGAAGTAGACACTGGGCTACATGGTGCGGCTCGACAGTCAGGGAAGGGACGTACAGCTGAGGCTCCACGGCATCAGGCCCAGAGTGGGGAGACTGAGCTGCCTGTTGGGGGGGGCAGCTGGCCTGGGGGCACTGAGCAGAAAGGGTCCAATAGCGTGGACCTTGAGGGGCTCAGCCGACCTGGCGTGCAGGGGGCCCGGGGAAAGTGCCCGGGGCAAGTGCCCGGGGGGCCATACGTTCTCCATCACTGGAGCAAGAAGGTGACAACAGCCAGTGGGCTGTGTCCCAGTGAAACCTGATTTACAAAAGCACTAGAGGCTGGGTCTGGCCTGTGGGCTGCAGTTTGCTGACCCTGATATAGCCCCTTCATGTAATTGGCCATTGATTTGTTGTTCAGGGTGAGGGGAGGGGATGGCTGGGAAGGGCCCAGGTGTCCTGAGAGCCCCGAAGAAGGCCTTCCACGTGTGAGAGTTGATGAGGCCTTGGGATCTGAGCCGGGGTTGGCAATGATAAGAACCTGATGGGGTGCAGGTGTGCGAGGGGACAGGCGGGGTGAGGGGAAGGAGAGTCCTTAAGCTAAGTCCTGGGTGGCGCAGGGGCGCCCCTGGACCGCCCTGCCGCCCTCTGTAAAGCCGCGTGGAGGAGAGCATTCTGGCAGGGTTGCCATTGTGGGCAGATCGTGGGAGGTGCCTGCAGGACAGAGAAGGGGAGTCCGAAGGTGAGTAGCCCCGCCTACAGGTCAGGAGCAGTGGGCGACTCCTGTGGCCAGGCCTCAGCTGTTCCAGTTCAGCGCAGGTGGCTGCAGGGGAGCGTGGAGCCCTGGGAAGTGCCGGCATGTAAGGTCACATGGCCAGGCGGGAGTGTCTCCCTCTGGGTCTTTCGCAGGATTAGGAAAGGAGTTGCAGGGAGAGGAGGAGATCTGAGGGCACGGACTGGCCCTGGTACTCGTCCCCCCCCACCCCCAACCCTCCCTTGGGTCCCCGTCCTCTTCCTTGCTCACACATGGGGTGGTTTTTATCAAGTGTTGGATGCCTTTAGGCTTTTTCGCCGTACCCGTTCGTTCTTTTCAGCCTTTGCTCTGTTGACCAAAATTAATACAAAATTAACAGGTAGGATACATCATAGGGTGGTTTTTATGTTGGTACATTTCTTTGAACATAAATTAGATACATAGTTGGCCCCTGAGTAATGTAGGATTAGGGGCACTGAGCTCCATATGTACCTGTTGACTCCTGAAAAACCTTATTAAAAGCATGTTGTTGACCTTACTGATAACAGCTGAACGGTAACACCTGTTTCATGTATCATTGGTATTATCCTGTGTTCTTACAAAAATCCAAGCTAGAGGACGTCTTCAGAAAATCGCAGGGCAGAGAACCACGTGTAAGTGAGCCCACAAGTGAGCCCACTCCGTTCACACCCACGCTGCTCAAGGGTCAGCTGTGCGCGTTCCACAGCCGTCCGGGGGGGGGGGGGGGTCTTTCCGGCGCGCATGCGCCCCAGACGGCCTCTGCACAGGTGTCCGAAGCGCTCGGGCGTCATTTCAGCGCGCATGCGCCCTGACTTTCCGCTAGCGCGGGTGCCGCTCCGCAAGCGCTGCGTCCACGCTCCGCTTCCGAATTCGCTTCGCGGTGCCTGGGTTTTAAATGCGCGTCCTTCAGGGTGTCTGACGGCTTCCGTCTCTGCCACGAGAAAGCCGGTGAGCGTTTTGTCCCGGCGAGCCTGGCTTCGTCCGGGGGACCCTCGGCGGGGGCTCCTGGCCGCGGGCCTCGGGGGAGGGGCGTGTCGGGAAGCGGGGGCGGCCCGCCGGGTCGGCGGCTCCCGGCCGTCGCGGCGTTCTCTGCCCCCGCGTCGATTACAGAAATGACCTGCCGGGTGGTTCAGTCCCGGGAGTGGGACAGACTCCGGAAGACGTTTCGTGTCCAGGAGCGGGCGCGCGTTGCCCCGGAGGGGACCACGGATCCGACATGACTGTCTCACTTGCTCGAAACCCTTCCTCGTAGGTGCTCGGCGGCATGGACGAGGCCTGTGACGTGAGGTCCAGGGCGGTGGACAGCCCGCTGGGGAGGATCGAGATCGCGGGGTGTGAGCGGGGTCTGCACGAGGTCAGGCTGCGCGGCCGGAAGACCCCGGACGCCAGGTGAGTCCGCGGTGCGCCCCCCCATGTGGCATTTGTTCAGAGCTGCGGAGACGCGGCGCTGCTGCTCGTCCGCTGCGGGCCGCGGCCGTGCGTCCTTCCGCAGCAGCATCGGTGCCGCTGCCCAGAGCCGTGGGCGCGCTGCGGGCCGCGGGACTCCCCGGCCGCGGCCAGTCCCGAAGGGCCGCCGAGCACCTCGCGTAGCCGCGGCTTGGCCGTGGCCTTGGGTGCTGGTGGCCGTTCCGCGAATGTGGGCGTCTCTCTGGGAATCGTGGTGGCAGCCGGTGCTGGTGGCAGCCGGTGCCGGCCCAGCGCTGGTGCTTTTAAATCAGGCCCCTTCGCTGTTCACAGTCCGCCCGTTGAGTTCTGCTCCGCAGCCTGGGAGCTGCGGACTCGGGAGCTCCCCGGCCCGAGAGCCCAGGTCGAGGTCAGGCTGCCCGCGGGTGCGCAGCGGGGGAGCAAGGACGGGAAGAGCCCTCGAGCCTGATGTTCTCGCTCGCCCTTACCAGCAGGACACGGGCTTCTATTCTGACAGATCCGCGCTCTATTTCTCTTAATTGTAACAACATAAAAAATTTAAAGCACTCCTTAATGTTTTGTTCTGAAATGTAACATTTCCTCCATTCATTGATTGTGAGTTGTTGTATTAAAGTTGCAGTTCTCATTATTTCTGACAGAAGAGGGGAAAAACCACCCAGTCCTGCTCAGTGTTTGTCTTAACTGGCTAATAAACACAATGCCATAGAACATTAGATAAAGAAAATACATAGAAACATAAAAATTGATTTTAATGGAGCCCTGTCAGAGACCGCCATAATGAACACAGGCGCAGTAATAAATACCCCGTTCCGCCTCCAGTGTCGAGATTTTTTTCCTGTAGAGCTGCACGTTACAATCAATAGTATTTTTTTTTTTTTTAGGCCAAAAAAACAGGCAGACCTTTGAACTATATGAATACACTCTTCACTTTTCTATGAAAACCATCTGGCCATGGTGTTCAGAAAATCACAGACACCAAATAATTCGTGGGAAATGTCATTTTGCCTCTTACATATTCACTGGCACAATAAATCACAAATTTTGTTGAGCTTTTATGCTTTAAGGAAAAAAAAATCCCTTGAAGTGAATTTGGGGAAGAAAATAAAACCTAGACTTCTAGTTCAATGCCCATTATGAATGATGAGAAGAGAACAAAGATGAGGCTTAAGTTTGAGTTTCTGCTTTCTGAATTGGGATTAGGTGCAGCTGTGGAGCACCACTCCTCCTGGCTTCAGGAACACGCAGCCAGTCTCTCTCGTGAAGAGCTTGTAGATCATCTCCGGAGCCGGGCTCCCTTGGTTGCCTCCGGCTTTGCTCTGCGTCTCCAGGCTGTGGTCCTCGTCCTGGTGCCCTGGGCCACCCTCTGGGGCACGAGCTGCTGTGCTCCCATTCCAGGCAGAGGAGAAGGAAAGGAGACCCCCACCTCCCTTTCTGGAAGGAGCCTCTAACCTCCTCCTCTCATGGGGCCATACCCAGCTGAGCGGCATGGGAGGTGGTTACGTGTTGGCCAGAATTAGGGATTGTGTGTGTAGGGGAGAGGTGGGAAGTGGTTTTTAGGAGCAATCAGTCTGTTTTACACCTATGGCTAACTTTGGCAAGGGACATTTAAAAGATACAAAACGACAAAAATTCTGTATGAAAACAGAATTAACCATTCTCACCTTATCACTTGAAAAATTGAGGTGAACTTTACAAAGTGAACTTAAGGAAACTGTTCTGTGCATCTTGAGAACTGTACAGCCAAATAGTCCCCTACCTCGACCAGGACCTGGAGCAGTCTAAACCAGCCGTTCCCTCGTGCTCCCCATCTGTCCCACGTTCTCTTCGCATCCGCTCTTGTGATTCTGTCTTGGTCAGCTTTGTTCTTGAGCTGACCAAGAACCAATTTCGTTTCTGTAAACGAAATTTTATCATCTGCTCTTCTGTTTCGGATTCTCTTGCTTGACCGTGTTTTAAGGGTCTCCCATGCTCGGTGTGTTACTAAGGAGCAGTTTAGGAACGCACCACAGTTCTTCAGGTCTCCTGTTGATGGACATTTGAATCCTCCAGATCGTGGCTATAGGGGGTAAAACAAATTTTTGTTCAAGCCACTTTGGACACCTTTTCACTTCTCTGGAGTCCACTCCTAGATGTGGAATTACGGGATTGCATGGCAAGCGCATGTTGAGCCTCGTGAAAAGCTGCCATAACGCTTCCCAGCATTGAACCACTCTGTGTTTAATTCCAGTAGAAATGGAGTTTCAGCGGCTCTGCCCGCTCACCAGTACTTGGTGGTGGTAGTTATAGAGTTTCAGCCATTCTAGTGGGCGTGAGATGTTCTCATTGTTCTAATCTGAGCCTTCCTCTGGACTTCCTCTCCCCACCTTCTTGACCACTCCTGCGTTTTCCTTGCATGGGCTCTGCATGCATCTTCTGCCCGCGCTCGTTCTGATTAGGAGTCCTTCTCACGCTGTACTGTCCTGTGTATTTCACAGTTGGATGCTTGTTTTTGTTCTAATGTCCTCTTTTGATGGGAAGTTCCTAACTTTGAGGAAGTACAAATTAATGTTCTTAGCCTTTTTTTGTCTTTAAGATTTGCCTACTGTAACTTCACAAATATTTTCCTATAAATTCTTCTAAAATTTGATAATTCTGGCCTTTATGTTTAGATGTATGACCCATCACCTTGAATCCCCTTATTGTGAGGTATTTTTTCTCTAGAGTTAGTTTTCCTTTGTGGGAGGGAAAAAAAAATTCTCTCCACCGAATCCCCTTCGTACGTTTGTCAAAAATGTTGACTATACATGTGTGGGTCCTGTATGTCCTGATGTTGTGTGTAGTTCAAGTGACCTCCTCATCTGTTCTACACCAGAACCATGGGCATTTGGTTGTGTAGCTTTATGATAAATCTTGAATTAAGGTAACAAGTCTTCCAATTTGTTTTTTCCCCATAAAGATTGTTTTGGTTTCCATGTCTTTTAACTTTACATATTAAAGAATCAAGGTGTCCAGTACTGATTGGGATTTTGTTTGAGCATTCATTGACTCTGTACCGTTTTGGGGGAGGGATGATCACTTTAAAAACCTTCCAGTTTATGAATATGCTTTTTCTCCATTCAGCTTGTCTCTTTTTCAGGATTCTAATTTCCAGCATAGAGATCTTGTATATCTTTTATAATCTGATTTCCAAATATGTTGGTATTTTAACATAGTTTAAAATGATTTTTTAGTTGCTGCTGCTACAAAGCTGTTGGTTTTTGGTGTGTTGATCTTCTGTCCTCTTACTGAATTCTTAGTTGTAGGGATTATTTTACAGATTCCTTAGGACTTTTGCTATAAAAAATTGAGTCTGTGACTAAAGACAACTTCTCTTTGATCTTTATGCCTTTTATTTTTGTCCTTGTGCTGGCTGAAACCCGGTGTGGGGAGTAAACACTGTGACAGTAGACCTCCTTCCCTTGTCCCAGTTATGGGGACAGCGGAGGGGGTTTCCATGGCAGGAGTCCATGTGCTGCCACCTCCGGGCCTCACAGGTGTCCTTTCTCAGACTATGAATACTTCCTTGATCTGTTGGATTTTGTCAAATGATTTTTATGCAAGTGTCACCATCATTCTTTTTTTCTTAAACATGGTCAGACTAGTCTTGAAAGGCTGGACTACATATGTCACCTAATTCATGATATCTCCCACCCTCCCATCCCACCCCCCACAGTACTACCTTAAATTTATTTTGTTTAAGACTTATGTGTTTACGTTCAGGATGGATGTTTGTAACTTTTTTGTGCTGTGTGTCTGGCTTTGGCACTCAGGTTCATGTCTCGGCATGATGTGAGTCTGGAAGAGCTCCCTCGCTGCGAAAGCATCAGGTGTGGGGCTAGTAGGACTTCTTCCTCAGGTCGTGGATGAACCCCTGTGATGCCCTCCACGTTCCTCTTACAGAAAGACTTCTGATTCGAATTCCTTTTGTCTAGTAGAATTAGGTGCTGCCCTTCCCCACCCTGAGGGGAGCTCCCAGCGTGGCTTTCTGCAGGTAGAGCCGTGTGTGCCCCCTAGGCCGTGTTCTCCAGCTCTGCTGATGGACAGTGGCCAAAGGGATTATGAGCTGAGCATCCTAATGGCTCTGGGATCCTGTTCTCCTCCTCCTTCTGGAGTGCTTGTGAGTACTGGGATCTTGATGTCCTAGAGACATGCTGCTCTGTTCAGTAGCTAAATTGGAAGTTGGCCACTGATGTCTGTCTGCAGTTACATCTCCCTTAGACTTCTGTACCCGGTAGGATTCCTGTTGCCCACATCAGTCTCCCGACCTGTTCATGTGGCTTCGCACATGGATCATTGATTGTTTTTGTATAGGTTACGTTACTCACCTTTTCCTCCCTAGAAATATTTGAATGGAGGATATCTGTTTGGGAATTAGTACAATCTCAGCTTTATAACTTCTTGCCAGTATCAGGTTTCCATCAACAACCATCCTGTTCAAGAGTAATTGGCTTGCTTTTGCAAGAACTTGACCGATGTCTCCCCCATACCATCGCCGTGTGCTACAAAGCTTTGACCCCACCATTCCCTGTAACGTCTGATGAGAGGTAGAAGAGACTTTCCTAATGTTATTTGGAGGCTTGCATGGCTTTCCATAAAGGGGATTCCATTGTTTTCCTGGAAGAAGGCCTGTCCAGCACTGCCGCACTCGTGCTGGCGGAGGGATGGTGAGAGGGCTTAGGTAGCAGGACGCTGGAGCTGCCCGGACCATGGCCTTCACTGAGCGAAGGATCACTCCTGGGTTGTGTTGGGGTTGTTTGCCTCCCATGTAAATCTTTTTAGAAAAAAATGCAGGAATGTAATATTGAAGAAAGCTTATATAGTCCAACCAAACTGAGCAGTTGTAAAAATGTTTTGTATTTTGAGAACTTACCGCATGCAGGCTGTTTACTGCTTTCTAGCAGAAAGACTCCGCAGTGTTCCTGGCATCCTGCCCCCACCAGCTCTGTGTGCAGCCTGGGCGGGAGCCTGACCCTCCTCCGGGACGAGGGCCCAGCAGCTCTGGGGCGTGCGAATGTGACTGTGGGGTCTCTGTCTAGGAGGGGCATCCGCCCCACTGGGTGTTCTGTCCATTTTTGCTCCATTGAAAGTGTGCAGGTAGGCTGCCTCTGAGGCCTTCCTGAGGGGAGGTCGGATGCGTGACGTCCCCGGTGTGTCCTCCGTTCCAGCGGGTGGCGATCGGCTTCTGCGGGGACTCGTTGCTCTCGGGTTCATCGTGTCTGTGTTTTCAGTGATCCCGACTCCAGCCGGGCCTGCCGTGCTCCTGCCCAGCGATCCCCTGCTGGGCTGCCCACTGCTCCTGGCTGGGGGAGCTCTGAGGCTCTGCACATCCTGAGCACCTTTCTGGGAATTCCCTGGGTCCATCCCTGACAGACTGGGAAGTCTCAGTGCAGACACAGGCGGCACCTTCTTACGGTCTTTCCCGGAGGAGGAGAGACTATCCTCAGGAGAAGCACTGGAAGAGGGAGGTAAAAGGAACCTCCAGAAACACGCCATAGGGTGCTGCCTGCGGCACACCCGGCTGTCCCCCTGCTCTTCGCAGGCCTGAACTCCGGTGTGTGTTGTGTGTGTTTGCGTGTGTGCTCCTTAAGGAGTCTCCTGAGTCCCATACACAGGGCTCTGTGAGGGGAGGGGGCACCTGCCAAGCTCTTTGGCTTCCGAGAAACCGTCTTTTTTAAAACGCAAGTCCTTGAATGCCCTGGGGAGTGTGGGCAGCCTCGTTCTTGCCTCCACGCAGCTGTCCAGCTGGCAGATCTGAGCTGTGTCTGAGCTGAAGACACCCCCCCCCCCCCCCCCCAGTATCCGGCTTGGAGGGGAAGACGGTCCACGGTGCACGGGGATGGAGTCCCCAGACGTGGGTTCTCGGCGCACACCGAGATGGTGGTCTTGTGTTCCGACTGATGGCTACAAAGACCAGACTGGAAGAAAGGGCCGTTCTTTTCATCTGCAATTCCCGTGAAGAATTCTCTCCTCCCCAGGGTCCCTGGGTCTGCTCCTGGGGCCTGCAGAGTTGTCTGGGCGGCACTGAGACCACAGTTCTCGATGTCCATGAGGGAAATGCAGGCCACGGCCGTACCTTCCAATAAAGCCAGGGCGTGGGAACGGTGCTGGAGTGACAGACTGTGGTCCTTGCCGCCGGGCCTTTTGAGTTCACAATGTAGGTTCCCTTTGTGGCTTTGTGACCCTGCAGAGAACTGGGGAGATAAGAAGCTCCTTCTCTGAAGGCCTTGCAGCTGCCACACTGCGGACCAGACCGCACGACTACATGGACGTGGTGCCCCATTTTGTTGTGAACTTCTCTGGTTTCTGATCTAGAAAAGAGAAAAGCAGTGCATGGCTTCAGGAGTTTGGTCTGTTTCCCTCATTTCTGTGAGATCCTGTTTCACAGTTTTATTCTTCCCTGGCTCAGGGCAGAGGGCAGAGGCAGGCGGGCTGTCGGCAAGACATGAGCAAGTGTCGCTGGGATTTAGAGTCTTTGTTCTGGACCCATCTAAGAGCCATGTAAGTTTTATTCCTGTCAATTTTTGTAAAGGGTTGCAGGGAGACAGAAGTGGCTGAAACGCGGATGCCTGTGTCCACGGGTAAGAAGCATGCTGGCTCATTTAATTTTAAGCCCTCCAGGATCTTCTTGGAAGAAAAGAACCATTGAATGAGTTACAAATATGTGGGTTCAAAATACGAACCAAAGTGTCACAGTGAAGTGTTTGCTTGGGAAGCTTATGACGTCTGGGCTGTAAGCACACGTGAGAGGAGAAGCAGTGAGTTGGCTGACTTCTGAGAAAGGTGGCAGGTTCATGCCGCCACCATCTTCTGCTCTATAGAGCAGCTTCCATTTCAGGGGCCTTGGGCTGCACCTCTGTTCTTGAAATGATGGCAGCTTTCCCAGAGAAGCCGCACTCTCGTCCCCGTTCTGCTGCCGTGGACGGCCTTCCCCTTTTCCCTGAGGACGGGTGGCTGGTGGTGCAGTGTGGCCCTAACTGGCCTCACCCTGGCATGCTGTCCAATGGAATTTGGTGCTGCTGGGCGAGGGTAGGGCCTGGAACACTGTAGCCTGTGCTGGGGTTTGCTTGAACTGTAACGGGGAGATCATCTCAGACTCCAGTCCTTGGGCTCTCCCAGACCGAGCGGCAGCTCTCATCTGAAGGAGGGGCCCACCCCAGGGCTCAGAGGGTTGGAACAGTGCTCGTGTGTAGTCCCACCCAGGATCTGTGGTCTGATAGGGGCATTTCTGATGGAATGGGCCGGGTCAGTGGTGTCCATGCTCCACGACCCTCTGCCACGGTCTCTGCTGTGGATGGACAGGCCTGGACACAGCGGGCCCCTTCTGAGTCTGGCTTGTCTCACTCTTACCCTGAGTCATTAGGGCAGCTTGTGGACCTCCTTGCTGACCTCTCAGTCCACAGCCATCCCCTTTTCCTGCTGCTGGTTAGCTGTGGTCTAGAAAAGCCATTCAGAGGCCTGTTCAGATGGGAGGAAGGAGGTCCAGTAAGGTCCAAGGAGAAGAACATGGGGGTTTATGACCACGTTCTAGCCTCTCGACGGCCACTTGCATGTACCTCTGGAATCCTCTTCCAGTCCGAACACATCGGGACCCCAGGAGTGGCATTGGATGAGTGGGGACTTGGGACAGGCTGGGATCTGGTGAGCACACCTGCTGCTTTGGGCTGCGGGCAAGGTGGTCAGCCCCGGGCGCAGCTGTGGGAAGTAGTGGTACAGGGTGTCAGGAGAGCACTCGGACCACTCTCCAACCCCCGCCCCCAACGTGACCCTGCACAGCCACGGCTGCGGGAGCTGCCTGCCTTTCCCTGGTGGCCCTCCTGCCCCTCTGCTGAATAGTAGAGACCCCAAGGCCTTTCCACTCAGGGTTAGTAATCCAGAACGGGGGCCTCTTGTAGAGACTGGAATGTTCTGCTTTCATTTGGAAATGCAGGCTCCACAGTTACTGTCATGGGGATAGAACTACCATGGTCTGTCCAAACAAGTGTGCTCAGGAGGGCGAACGCTCCTGCAGCTGCCCCGAGGGGTGTGCCCACCGACCGGCCCAGAGCGGCGGCCGTGCAGGAGCACGGCTAGCTGCGACTCGGCCCCTTCCTCCGCGCCAGCGTCCACCTCCTGACTGCCCACCGCTTTGTAAACACACGGCTGCAGGTAGTGAAGAACTTTGGCCTCTATTTCTCCTATTTTGCATTTTGATTTTGATTTCCAGAATTTGTGTTGCTTGTGTAGCTTTAGTATTTTCTGCTGTGTAAGCCACGTGCACCTGGTGAGTAATTCTCAACTTTTGTTTTGAACGTGTTCATGCTGTTGAAGCTGTAAACTCTCAAAATAGACTTGGTTAAATTTATTTCCTTTAAATTGTATCAGTAATTAGATCAGCTCCTTGATACTACTGTACAAGATCGTTCTTGCATTCTGATCACTTCAGAATTTAAATTGAGTTAAAGGTTAAATGAGTTTAATTTTTGAATTGAACTGAAGCATTGCCTTGTGTCAGCTTCATCCAGAATTTTTATTTCCAGTTTCAGTATCAAGTGATGGAAGTAGATCTTTTTCTGATAATCCTAAATTAATCAGTGTTCTTAAGTCACTCATTTGTTCACTCTTTCCCAAAATGTGGGTGTGCCTGCCACGACAGGCCCTGTGCATTGAGGACCGGCCCTGGGGCCATGCAGAAGCCAGTGGGACAGCCCAGCCTGTATGGAGCCCAAGCCCAGCACAGGAGACGAGACCAGCCTAGGGAGGCCGTGGCTGCAGGGCCGTGTCCCTCCACAGGGGCGGGTATGAGCATCTGAGGCTCTTGAAATGGTTAAGGGGTGACGTGGGCCTGAGCCCAGGGTGCTGGCAGTATAGCTGAGTGGGACCGTGCAGGCTGGCGCGTCACTTGGGAATGGAGCCAGTCAGGCCTGGCATCTGACCGGGTAGGGGGTAGGAGCGTGGCGGAACACGAGCCTGGGGGCTGGAGGTCGTTGGGTGTTGAAATTGCTCTGGGGCATCTCTCCCCTCTGTGGCAGACCCAGGTGGTGGGGGGACAAGTTTTCAGGCCATGAAATGCGCGTGCCTTGGTGCCTTGGGCTTCTGAGGCCCACATGCCGCACCGGACTCTTCTCCAGCTTCGACGTGTGGAGAGGCCTGCTCACCTGGCTCAGGTCGCGTCGGACGCACAAACGGCTTCGGGCAGAAGTGAACCCAACAGTGGCTGTCCCGTGTCTCTGTGATCCGCGGGGGTCTCCCAGCAGGGACAGAACCACCGTGGAGTGGCCTTCATGCCAACTCTCCCACGTTCTAGATTAATCGTTGGAGGGAGAGGTGGGCAGAAGGAAGAGAGAGTTTGCCAGAGATGCGGTTCATCTCCTCCGAGAGCCCTGCGGCCCTCTTCTGTTGGGGGCGTCTCTTCTGGCTCCTTGTCGACGGGGCCAAGCTGTGGCGGCAGCTCCTCTTCCTCTGCAGAGTCCTTTAGTCCTGCTGTTCCACGTCCGTGCTGATGGCTCGGGCCAGGTTTTCTCTAGTGTCACTGTTTGCCAAGAACCCTTGTCTGGGAGGCCTTTTCGTGCCACGTCTCTCTTTGGTCTTCTGTCTGATCCGCATACGTGCACTAGCAGGTCCTCTTCTAAATACCGGGGCGTGTGCGCTGGGAGACGCACCTGCAGGCACCCGGAGGACCGCGGCCCCGGGCTGGCATTCAGCCTTTGCCGTTCACTGGCCGAGCGCACGTGCCTGGCGGGGATTAGAGTTCTCCACGGTGATCATTCCTGCTGGAATCCATGTTACTCTTTTTTTTTTTTTTTTAAAGATTTTATTTATTTATTTGACAGAGAGAGATCACAAGTAGACGGAGAGGAAGGCAGAGAGAGAGAGAGAGGGAAGCAGGCTTCTTGCTGAGCAGAGAGCCCGATGTGGGGCTCAATCCCAGGACCCTGAGATCATGACCTGAGCCGAAGGCAGCGGCTTAACCCACTGAGCCACCCAGGCGCCCCTGGAATCCATGTTACTCTTAAAGCTGCTCTTTCTGTGCCTTCTGGAAAGCTGGCCTCCTGGACATCATGGGTCAGCACAGGTGAGACGTAGACGTGTCTCCGCAGCTCCCGTCACATGACGCTGGGACTCGAGCGCTCAGCACTTGGGGGACTTGGAGCTGGCGGGGCAGGCGTTCGGCTCCCACACAGAGGTCCGCACCCGGGGCTGCCGTCGCGTGGGGCTGGCGCACAGCTGGGTGGAGTGCGGGAAGCAGGCCTCGTTCTGAGGTGGCGGAATCAGGCGCGGCCACTGGGCAAGGGGTTCCCCGGGGGAGACCGTCTGCCTTCGAGCCAGTTCCCAGCTGGGTGTTTACAAAGGCAACAAGTGGGACACGAAGAAGTCTGCGGGTCCATCAGGATAGGAGAAAGCTGTGCGGCGGGCGGTTTTCTTTACCCCGCTCGTGTCCGGAGCAGAAAACGGTCTGTGGACCGTGTACTCGCGTGGGGCGCGTGCGTGTGTGCACCCGCGTACGCGTAAGTGGGTTCTGGAGGCTCCTGTTCTGCTTTAACATGGCTTCCTCTCGAAGTGCCCCTAGACGTAGGGGGAGATTGCTCTTCTGAATTACAAGATACCTCAGGTCTCCTCCTGCAAATAGTTTTTTTTTTTTTTTTTTCTTTCCTAAAAATCACCTGGAAAAGCACCTAGTTTCTGATCTTTATTTTACCCAGGTCAGGGCTGTGTTAGGAAGAGTGATTGTGTAAGTGAGCGCTGCTTTTATTAAAAAGAACTGGCCACTTATTTCCTTCAAAGTTCCCAGTGTGTTTAAATCTTCTCTAGGTAAACAACGTTTATTGAAAATAATATTTTGAGACTGACACCTTTCTCCCCACGAGTGGTGCTGGGAGCCTTCTGTTGTCTGCGGGTCCTGCCCGCAGCAACTCCAGGTGGCCGTGGGGCATGTGCGGAGCTGGGGCTTGGACAGGTGGAGCTGGGACCAGAGAGAGGGGCCAGGCTCACCCCCAGTGACCTGCCCTTTCCTCTGCGTTTCGGGAGGTGATAGTAGACACAGGGGTCCAGCCTTGACACCGTGCACTGATGGGGGAGGATCCTGGACACCGTGCACTGATAGGGGAGGGACCTGGCACTGTGCGGTGTGACGGCATTACTTGCTCGGACCAGTTAAACCTCACGTGTGCAGGTAGTCTTGTGGGAATGTTCTACCACTCCTGCTCTGCCTGGTCAGAAAAACAGGGAAGCTAGGTGGGGCTTTTTTGCTCCTGTGCCCATCCTGTCTTTCTCCGCTTGGCTCAGCAAGGTTCTGATGTTGGCTTCCATCAGTTTGCATATAGGCATAAAGTCCTTTTCAAGGAATTGAATAAATGCTATTTCCACCAAATAATAATAAAGGTTTCCCCAGGCAAATGGTTAGGATTCTGACGTATAGGCATTAATACATTCTGAATGTTTCTCTGTAGGTTACTCTGGGAATTTTCTAAACCCAGAGATGGGCAGAACTCTAAGGGACTTTGGGCAGCATCCAGGCTACCCCTGTTACTCTTCTAACCGAAATCCAGGAGTCAGATGCTATGCCTGGGCCACCGTGCTGCCTGGTGAGGGGACCACACCTGCTCTCGGGGGAGGACTTAGAGGCAGCCTGGCACCCAGCAGCCACTCTTCTTGGTGTGTGCTGTGCAAAGGAGCAAAGAACTTGTTTTGGAGCAGCTAGTATCTGGGAATGCCCTGCCCTTGGTGCTGGCAGTGGGATCCTGAGGTGCTCTCAGAGCTTTCTGAGGCTTTCGGGTCCCTCCTCCGGGTCTTGAGGGGGAGCTGCTGAGTGGTCGTAGCAATGCCAGGGCGGGCAGACAGCCACAGCGGGCAAATGCAGGAAGCAATGAGGCTGGTGAAGGGCTGGCCTGGGCGCAGTCAGAGCGCTTGTGTGGGGCCGCAGGGGTCCCCCCGAGAACACACAGTGCTGCCAGGGGGCAGGGCAGCGACAGAAGTGGTGTCTCCATGCAGGTGCCATAGAAGGCTGTGTGGCCAAGTATGTTGCTACCCCTTATATTTGCCAGAACGGTTCTGTTTTAAAAAAAGAGGAAACTGTCGCTGGTTTACTTTTTATTAGGATTCCTTTATTAAATTGGCAAAACCTGTTGAAAAAATAAATGTGTGTTTATCATGTCAGCATGCGGACGTCTGAGTGTCCTCTGTCTGGTTGCTGCTGGTGTCTCTTGCCCGTCTCGTTCAGTTCTTCCCCAGCCCTCCTTCCCTCCATCAGCCCGGCTCCGGGGATCCCTTCGTGGGGTGCAAGGTTTTTACTACCCAACAGATGATAAGCTGTTGATCTAGCACTGTCCACTGTAGAGTGCTTTCTGGAGAGAAAGTGGATGACTTTATAGTTGTGTTTTTAGCCCTAATATCTGACGGCCAAAAGCATGTTCAGGATACCTGGAATTCCTGAATTTAAAATAGAAGCAATAACATCTCCTGAAGTGGGGGTCACCTTTTGCATTTATTATTATGAAACCATTTAAGTGACTTCAGCAGAAGACATGTTAACAGTTTTTTTCACTTTTTACTTTTTGACAAATGAGGTCTAAGGAAATTAGTTTGCTTGCGTGAAAAGTTATGTGTTTGCAAACTTGAACCATTTTGCTGGTTAAGCAGTCTAGAGACGATAACTTTTTTGTCAAAGTATGACTTTGGTGTTGTGTTAAAAAGACTGACGGCTGCTGCCAGAAGCCCCTAGGAGAGGTCCGTTTTGAAGGACGGTTGCTCACTTCAGCCTAAAGCGCTATGGGGATCGTTGGAATTGACAGAACTAAAATATGTGTGATCTTCTTTTTAAAATCTATTTTCAGTTTATTTCCCTGACACGCAGCAGCAGAGGTATAAACTAGAGAGGAATTGTCATTTTGTCCAGATGTGAAGCAGGGCTGGGCGGGCGGGTGGTGTCAGCGGGCGGCTCGCCTCCGAGGACGGTGGAGTCACGGGCCCCAGCTGGGGAAGGGGAGGAAGTCCCCTTTTGTGCCTGTGTCACCATCAGTGGGTTTTGACCCAAATGCTCCCTTCTGGGGTGAAGGAGTCGGTGAAGTGCACAGTCTGACGCACCTTGGCGGCGTCTGGCCTGGGGGCGTGAGGGCGCTTGCGGTGCTCCCTCCGCTCCCGAAGGGCTTCCAGACCGGGACTCCGTGCGTCCGTCTCCTCTGACCCCAGGCTGGGCACGTGCTGTTCTGCCTTCTGTCCTTGTAACCGCACAGCACTCAGTACCCAGAGCTGCTTGCTTTCCCCGGCCCAGAGCCACGTGTCTGGAGACCTTGTTCCCCCGATGGACGGCCAGTGAAGCTGCCTGGGCCGGGAGGGCAGGCGGGCTGCAGGGCTCCCTCGGGCCATGGGGTGGGGGCTCCTCCTCGGGAGCAGGGGGGCTGCAGACCCAGCATGGCCACATTGTGCTGAGAAGGTGGGGGACTTTGAAGAAGTGTCAAGTTTTCTGCAACTGGGGGTACACATTGATTAAAAACAGGACTCCGGCCCACAGAAACAGCCGAATGAGGCCGAGAAATGAGGGTGTTGAAAGGGTGCTGGGTCAGCCATCCAGCACGTGTCTGGTCATGGTCCTCTGTGATGGCCCTGGACTCAGAGAAGGTGGAGGAGGCTTACAGGTAAGGGCGGAAGGATGCATGAGGGTGGCTGCAGCCCAGAGGGAAGGGAGGCCCCGGGCCCCTGCTGCTGCTTCGAGAGCCCTCATGCTGGCAATTCAAGTGCAAACCAGATCCACCTAGAACTTTTTGACTTCTGCACATTTTCTAGCACCTCTATGAAGTTGTGAGGTACTCTGCCCTGGAACTGGTGCTTCTCTTTCCATCTTTAATGGGCTGACATTGGGTGCAGAGATCAAAAAACCAAAATACCAGATGAGGCCCAGAACACCTGTCACCGGTGTATTAATGTGCCTTAGAGGACCCGGAGGGAGCTCTGCCCCTGCCTGCCTGCAAGCCCAGCCTGTGCGCCTCCCGGGAGCCCTCCGTCGGTCTGTCCGTCCCGAGGAGGAGCTGCTCTCTGAGCCACAGAGCACGGGCAGCCCACGTGCTCTCAGCCCTGGCTTGGAGTCCGGGCCCTTTGTTGAAGTGGTGCTTCTAGTTCTGTCGGGGAGGGGGTGGTTATTCTGTTTTACGTCATGAAGTCAGGATAAGGAGAAACAAGGAGCAACTTCTTTTGTATCAAGAAGTTGCCAAGTGCTTGAAGGTCCTCTCAGTGGGTCAGGAGCGAAAGGCCAGTGTGTGGACAGTGGAGCCACACACTAATCAGCGTGGTGCGTGTCCGGGGGCAGCTCCTGGAGGACGAGTGGGTTCCCCCTGCAAGGAGTGGGCCTTGGCCATGGGACTCGCCGTGCCCTGGGCTGCTGGCCACGTAAGCTTTGCGAGGGCTTTGGGCGGGCTTCCCCACCCCCTCACCAAGAAGCAGGTTTGTGCCTGGTGGTCCTCCTCTCCGGGGTGGGTTTGGCTGCAGGATACAGGCCCACACCCTCCAGGAGCTTGGGGCCCGGCTCGGCCACCCAGCGGTGATGGTGGGACCAGTGTTGCTGTAAGACCCCCAGGTGTGGCCTCGCTCACCGCCCCTGCCCCCTCTGTGTGCTGTGCTCGCTGGTGTGCAGGGGCCCCCCGAGCCCACAGGTTCCCGTAGGTAGAGCCTGTGAGGAAGGCAGCGCAGTCCCTTGCACAGGGGAGAGGTGAGGGGTGGGAGAACCAGGGTGCGCCCTCCTGTGCCCGCTGGGGGCTCATCCCCATGAGTGTCGGGGGCTGTGGCTGCGCGCTGCCAGGGAGCTTGACCCACACTACCTCCCCGAGGCAGTTTCCTCCTTGTGGAGAGCTCGGAGTCCTCAGCAAGCCTCCTGGTTAGTTGGGAGAGGCATGGCCCCCAGTGGGTGCACTGCCTTGGCCGTGACCCCCGGCACTCGGGGGCTGCCGGTGGAGGGCGAGGGGCTCGCTGCTGCCTTCCAGGGGAGGACGCAGGGTGGATGCACAAACCGGAAGGCCTCGTAGTCTCCCAGAAAACTACGCTTTCAGCTTTTCCGCACGTATAGAACCTCTTAGCGCTTTCCCTAGCTTTTTCATTAATGTATGTAAAAATATTAAAAGCCCTTGTATATTACATTAAAAAGTATGTCAGCTGCTCTGCTTTTTTCTATTTATTAAAACTTTTCAAGCAGTAAAAACATTTTACTTGTTAATGAGGGAAAGTGGGAAAATTAATGACATAGAGCTCGGATCCACCAAGATGTCTCGTCCTAACCATGCGCAGCCAGCTCGCTCCCCACCGCATGCAGTTTAATTTCCGTGACAGGGTTCAGTAAGCAAATGCAAATAGACTTAATGATTTGCATCAGTAGATCATTTCTCAGTTTAATATCCTCTGATATTTTGGGTCAAGGACTCTTTCTTTGGGAGGCTGGTACAATTTCTGGAGCTAAAATTATTAATATTAGCAATAATACATTATATTCAAGTGAATGGAGATAAATGTAACATTTTCACAAAGTCAGATTTGCACGTTTCTCTGTTCGCTGTGGTTAAAGGAAGCTACCTACGGAGGTGGACTGACGGACAGGCCATCTCCCAGCTGGGGGGCGCTTGTCGTCTGGTTCACCTGGTGCGGGGAAGCTGTGGGCCCACGGGGCACACAGCACGTTTCAGTTCAGTCCGTTCAACAAAGAAATGGAATCGGAGGTCTGTTCAGCAAACGCTCGTTGTGCATTTCTGTGCCGGGCCTGCAGTGGATTGGTGCTAGAATGATAAAGACGTGAACCTGTCCTCAAGGAGCTTTGTCGGGGAAGACCGTGTCGTAAACAATCACACATGTGGCACGGGGGACAGATACAAAAGGCACAAAGGAAGGAATGGGAGCTCAGGGACCAGAGCACTAAGGGAGGTTTCATGGGGAGGGGCAGCAGCGGATCTCCTTGTTGGTTCGCACCAAGGGCCTCCCCGCTTCCTTTCCCTGCCCCCCCCCCCCCCGAATGTCAGCTGCGGGCTCACCCAGTCTTGCTGCACAGAGGCGCTGGGGGCAGTCTCCCGCCCACTGGCTTGCTCCTGGGAAAGACCTATCCTCCGTGATGGAAAGTACACAGTATACAGAAGACCACTCCGCCCCCCACACTGTAGCCGCGTGCAGGTGCACATGGGATCCTAGGAGCTGGAGCAGCAGGGTTCTTGAGGGGAGCTGGGATGCTGGAGGCCACATGGGTGGGTGGAGCCAGGTCCTTGATGCCCCGCCCACCTTGTCTGAGCACCTGTGACCTGACCTGTGCGTGCATTGCGCAAGCAAAGAGCTTGTCACGATTTCGTCTGTGAAGTTCCTGTTTTAGCCAATAGTACGCAGTACAGTTCTTCCCAGGTTTTCATCCATGTTTGAATCCGTTCTGTATTCTGCCTCAGCCCTAACATTGCACCGTGAGCATTTTTTAAAAATCTCTTTTTTACGGGCGCCTGGGTAGCTCAGCGGGTTGAGCCTCTACCTTAGGCTCAGGTCCTGATCTCCAGGTCCTGGGATCGAGCCCCGCATTGGGCTCTCTGCTCAGCGGGAAGCCTGCTTCCCCCTCTCCCTGTGCCTGCCTCTCTGCCTACTTGTGATCTCTCTGTCAAATAAATTAATAAAATCTTTAAAAAAAATAAAATGAAATGTTTTGTTTTTTTTTTAATGTTTTTAAAAAATCTCTTTAAAGTCTCTCAGTTACATTCTTTTTCAGGGCTGTGTGGGATGGCTGTGCTGTAATCCTAATGGCTTCTGCTCTGGTGAGCTGTTTGCCAGGACTGGGTCAGTGTACCTGTCCTCGAGGAGGGGCCTGTGAACTGGGTCTGTGCTCCCTTAACAAGCTCCTCTTCCGGTCTCACCTCTGGCCTTTGCCTCGCAAGGCCACTGTAGCGTCATTTCTGGTCCCGTGTGGGATCCCCTCATTCCCAGAACAGACCAGGCTACGCTCTTGTTAGGGTGAGAAGGTGCCAGCTCTGATCTCTGGCCCCACAGTCCACCCCGGGGTCCCTTGAACCAGAGGCTGGCCACGCTGGCTGCACTTCCCGGGACTTGCACTGGGTAAGCCAGTGGGTGTCCCTGGCGCTGTACCCCCAGGTTTCGGGTTTTAGCTCTTCCACTTTACAGCTGTGATTAGGCAAATCACTGTAATGGCTCCGTGCCTCCGTTTCCCCAGATACCAGATGGGATCTAATGGCATCTACCACATGTGGCTGTTGGAGACTTCAATGAGCTGATACATAGGAAACTATTAGAACCCTGCCCTTCGGGTAGTGAGCACGGACATGTCGGCATCCTTACCGACATAGGCCTCTGGCTTCCTCGCCTCTGGGCGCTCGCACCTTCACCTCCTCCACTGGAGGGTTCCTCCCGCCCCTCCTTTCACCTGACCTACTCTCGCCTAGATACCCCCTCTGAGGGAGGACTTTCTGGGGCTCCCTAGCCAGGCTTGGGGCAGGACCCCCTTGCTGAGCTGCTCAGGCTTTGGGCTTACTCTGCTACCCTGTGGCTGTGTCTTCCAGACTCTGAGTTCCTGGAGGGTGAGGACCGCATCTGTCCCGCTTCCTAACTCCAGGTCCCCTGCTCAGCACACAGGCCACTTTAGGCCTCTTTCTCCAGAGCTGGGTCCTCTCTAGCGTGGGCTTCGGGGATTCGAATCTCCGTGCTCTTCCCAGGGAGTGCCATCGCTCTAGAGGTCCGAGGTGGGCAGTGTCGAGTTCTTGCTTTCCTGAGGCAGTCACCAGGGTCATCATCCTTTGCTCATAGGTTTGTCCCTCCCTTGGGTGCCCCTCAAGCACGTGGGGAAGCGTGCCCAGGATCAGGGAAGCCTGCGTGGTTAGCTGGACCTTCTCGACATGGGCAGCGTCCAGGGAGCCGCTGAGGGGGCGTCTGTGGGAGCTCCCCCCCCCCCCCAGCCGTCATCGGCGGTCAAAACGCCGGCTGGCAAGTGTGCTTCTGTTCCCTTCCGACTGGGCGGAGTCCGCGCTGTGCCGAGCCTGCCTCAGGGTGCGATGAGCGTGCAGGATTTCGTCCTCGCGCTGATCTTCTCCGGGTTCACCTTGTCGGAGACCGTGCAGCAGCCTCGTGCCTTTGCTGGTCTCCGTGCGCGGCCCGGCAGGCGCCTGTGTCAGCGTGTCCTCCCCACGGTGCTCAGGTCACGTGGCCATGCTAGGCGATGGGGCCTTCGAGGAGGTCCGTGGGGGACGTTGTGCTCCCTGACCAGGGCCTTCCTCATTGTGACTGGGGTCCCTATAAGAAGGGGACATGGGATACAGGCGCAGCAGGAGGAGCCCGTGAGGGTGCAGGGAGAAGGTCAGTCGACCCTCTAGACCCCACGGCCCTCGGCCCTGGCCTCTCTGTGTAGCTCCTGGTCTGTGGGGGTTCTGGCGCCCCGGCAAGCTAACAGCAGCCACGGACAGCTGCTGCGGCCCTGATTGTGGGCCTCACCTCAGCTCTCCTTGCTGCGGGGTGTGATGGTGGGCAGAGTCTGAGTGTGGAGGGCGGAGCCCAGCACATGGGAGTTGGGGAAGATGATTCAAGTGGCATTTATTCTCCTTTGCAAAAAAGCGAAGTTTGAGAAGGCCTCTTTTTTACATTTTTTTAGAGCAGCAAATTGAGGGAAGGTACGGGCTTTTATGACCCCCTCCCGTGCACAGCTCCCCCGAGCACACACTGAGTGGTACTGCTGCGGCCGTCGAGGAGCCCACACTGACCTGTCCTCCTTACGCAAAGCGCATGGTTTACCTCATGCTTGGGTCCTGGGGAAGGCATCCGTTTCTCAAATCACATTCAGCTGTGAATCTGAAACGCTGGCTCTGGTGAGTAATGTTTGTCCCGAATCGTGTTTGCTTTGCATCATAACATTTCTGTGCCTTTGTGGCAGTGAAGCTGGCTCTCCGTCTCGTTCCGCGGACTGGATTTGGAAGGTCCCTGAACCAGCCCTTCCTTGAATGGAGCCTGATGACGTCTTGTGTCTCAGGCTTCTTCGAAACATGTGAGTGACTCTGCTTCCTTTTCAAACCAGCTTGGTTGTTTTGTTTTTCTTTTTCTGGTCTTAGTGTCCTGTGGTCTCCGTGTTGCCTCTGCCTTACCTGTCCCTGTTACTCTGTGGCTCCTGGGGCCGAGGGCAATGGCTTTCCTCCGTTTGTCCTGCTCCAGTGTCAGAAAGCGGCTCTGATGAGCAAGCTGGTGGGCATGACGGGACGGGCTGTCAGGTGCAGAACGGATGCATTGTACCTTCTTTTCTCCGAGGAACATCTTGTACCCCAGTCTCCTCGTTGAAGCTTCTGGGGCTCTCTGTGTGACATCCTCTCACCTTTCCCTAGAGGTTTAGCTGTTCTGGGTCTCTGTGTGAGTGCCTGGGTCATCGCGTTGAATTTTGATTATATCTTTAGGATCTTGGACATTAATGTTTATGTTGCTGTGTAGATTTCTTCCCTGGTAGAAATAAGTTGTAATTTGCCTTTAATACTGCCTTCTATTCTTGAGAACTGCACACAGACGAACTCACTAATGAGTTCAGTAAATGTTAAATAATTAGGTAATTGGTGTTTCCAACAGATTATGCAGAAGTCTTTGAATTTTTATATAGGTGTTTACAGAGTATTTTAGTGATAATGGGGAAGTTAGCTACCGTTTTTTAGAAGGAATAGGAATTCATTATTTTTTTTCCCAATTACAATAATGAGATATAAGCCCCTGTAACTTGAAAATTCTGTCTACGACACATTTCCAGGAGTGAACCTTACATAATTTGAAGAGTGAAGGATGCTTGGGTTTGTTCTCAATTTTTCTAGAACTGAAGTAAATTATATGTAATCAAAAAGCTCTTACAGTATTAATCCACAAATATAAAATCACGTTTGGAGATGGATGGGTGTCATCCCAGTTCACTATGAAACAAAGGATGTTCTCTCCTAGGTGTGTTCCCCCTCCTGCTGGAAGGTGTTCTTGACCTTCCCTTTGTACCTTCTCCAGGGAGGGGGTGTCCCCTTTCAGAGGTTCATGGCAGGGACACTCCCACCTCCCTCCTGTGTCCAGGATTGAGCCTGGGGGTAGAAGGGTCTTCGGGATGCAAGCTTGGGGTCTTTGTAAAATCGGAAGCTTGTGCATTGTTGATAAATGGCCACATACAGGTGCATGACACCTTGACTAACAGCTGTGATGAAATTGAAGGTGGTCTTTCCTAGGAAATCCTTATTGAAAAACTGCCCATTTTGAGCAAGTGTAATTGTACAATGAGCCCTCTAAGCTTGGTGAAAACATTACAGAATGCAAATGGAAGGTTTGTGGCTGTTTTTCCTTCCTGGATTTGTTACCTTTGCAGCTGTGAAGAGCATCAGTATGTCACGGCCTTTCCCCGGGATTTTTGTGTCCTGCACATTGTAAGGAGTGTGTCCCTGAACCTCTGTTGGCTTCTGTCTTCCTGACCTCCTCGACCCTGCCGCATGGGGTGGGGGCTGGGGGGACTCCATTTTCCTCTGAGTTCACTAATTTCCCCATTCTCCTCCTTTAAGTGGAAGCTGTGAGGTTCTCTGTCCTTACTCTCCTTTCTGAGATTGGAAATTGTGTCACCGTTCTCTCGTAACATCGTGAACTCCCTGTGCAAATCTCCTGCGTCTTTCTGTGATTGCCACCCGCCGCCGCTCCCCGTGCCGCTGCACCCTGTGCCGCCGCTCTCCACCCGGCCTCCCAGCCTTCGTCTCTCTCTCGGTGAAAATACCGTTGATCTGGAGTCTCTCTCAAAGTGTGTCAGATCCTTTTTACTGTTTCTTTTTTCCCTTCAACTTTCTCTTATTTTCCCATTTCAGTCTTGGATACCCTTCTGATGAGCCCCGCGCCTACTGCGGTCCGTTCTGCTCTGCTCTGGGGCGGCCTGTGCGCGAGCCAGACCCTGGTGGCAGCGTGACCCGCTCTCCTGCTTGGTGCTCAGGATTCCAGTGAGCAGGGTTTGGCCTTCTCAGGGTTTTGTACGGCAGTGAGGTGGTCACCCAGTTCTCTGGGAATACTCGACTTGCCAGGGCCCACGTGCAGGCATCTTCCTCTACCCTCCAGCCTTAGCCTGCTGGTTTCTCGAAATCTCCAGCCCTTTGTGCGTGAACGACGTCTTTGATAACGAGGATGAATGAGATCCTACGGCATGTTGCATGGACCTGGACCATGTATTTACCTGTATACTGTATTTCCAGTATTTATTCAGAATGACTTTTCTCAAATATTTAACAAGAATTAATAATTGAATGTACTCTTGGCTTCTTACCTCACCCTGGGATCTCATAAGATCTTTGAAGCTGAAACTAGTTTGGGCCCTTAAGGGGTTTATAGAAATTAGGTATGTCTGAGTATGGAAATGGTTGGCATGGTGAAAAAAAATTGAGTCCTTAAGTAATTTGCTATTCCCAGTGATAATTAGAAGAAACCCCGTCCTAGCTCCATTTTCCAATCTTTTTTCTTTTTTTTTTTTTCTCACTATTTTAGGGGAGAGTTCTTGAGGTATTAGCAGCTTTTTTTTTTTTTTTTCCAGTGGATCCTCAACGTAAGTGGCTTTGGTGTATTGTGTTGACTTGATGGGTTATTGTCAAATTCTATGAGCTGAATGTGGGTTATAGGGCGTGTTGTGCAACGTATCACCTTAGTCATCAGGAATATTCCAGAAAACTGAGTCAGAATAAATTCTTCTTAATTTATGATGGAAATTAGCAATTTTATTAGGTCCTTTAAAAAGTTTGTAGTTTTTTGGGGCGCCTCGGTGGCTCAGTGGGTTAAAGCCTCTGCCTTCGGCCCAGGTCATGATCCCAGGGTCCTGGGATCAAGCCCCACATCGGGCTCTCTGCTCAGCGGGGGGCCTGCTTCCTCCTCTCTCTCTCTCTGCCTGCCTCTCTGCCTACTTGTGATCTCTGTCTGTCAAATAAATAAATAAAATCTTTAAAAAAAATAAATAAAAATAAAAAGTTTGTAGTTTTGAAAAAAACTTAAAAAGAATATATACATCTTTGTTCTCAAAGGTCTGCAGACTGCCCTTAATTTGTCTTGTGAAAGAACGCAGGTTTTAGTGGAATGTTTATGCTGCGGGAGTGGACCCGCGCAGGTGCCGTTCCTGGGGTCGCCCGCACGGAAGGCTGACGCGCTCCAAGATTTACGGTGCACCACCTTGGCCATCATTCCCCTAAGTATTAATTTTAACTCCACTAATAAGAAACTGAACAAAAGTGGAATTATGAGTTCAGTAGTATTCTATGAAAGGTCAGTTGTTAAAAAGGCAGAGTCTGACATTCTGTGAGAAAGGTGCCTTCATTAATCATCCTGATAGGAGAACATGGGGCACTCTTGGCCAATCCCAGCGAACCTTGCAGCATGCAGTTTCGGGGCTGGATGTGCACATCTCTGTACAAGGATTACTTAAGCACATATTGAGATAATGTAAGGAATTTATCTCTACAATTTGAAGATGTGTGTATAGTATGAAAAAAAAAACCTTACAAAGTATGCTTCACTGTTTTGAAAAAGAAAAAAACAGCAGTTAATTTTAGGGGCCTGTTGTGATGGAAGCACGTTCTGGCCACAGCTGGTCACACTCCAGGTAGCTTTGCTGGATCTCGGGGGTGACGGCGCATCTCCTACATCCGTCCTCCACAAATGCAGATAGGGCTCTTTGAGTCTCCTTCACTTTCTGTGTTAATGGATCAACTTTCTACACTTTGACCCTGTTGTGTGAACCAATTCTAGCCTATCCCAGCTGTTTTTACTGCAGCAGAGGGCCTACTGTGTGCACAGAATTTAGATCTCACATTGCATTAGTATTTTGTGTGTCCTGCTGATTTCATGCTGAAGTTCAGTACAAATCTATGAATTTTTAAGCAGTTAACCGGAGACACCTCCGTTGAACATCTTTTACCGCGGCCTCCTGACCAGTCTTCATTCAGCTGTTGAAGCACAGTATTGTTAGTGCAGAAGCTGCTCCTGGAGTCCCTTTGTGCTGCTGCTACTGAGTTTCCTTGGGAAGGGAACTAAAAATGAGATCGCCAAGAATACTCAGTATTTCTCCTTAAACAGGTATTTTCGGACTTTTTTTTTTCCTGAAGCCGATTTGCGTAAATAGGATGTGGCTTTTCTTGTTCTGTTCAGTCAAGTTGTGTTACGGGGGTGGGGGCGTTAGGAACACGCTGCGTTACGGGGGCGGTGATAGGAACGCGCTGCGCTACGGGGTGGGGGCGATAGGAACGCGCTGTGGTTTCCTCCTTGTGCAGGAGGTTCTCTCCGAGGAGGAGGCAGCCAGGGAAGTTGTCCTTCATTTTCCGAGATTCAGGCGTCTGTCTCTGCCGTCCTCCTGCTGCCTCTCCCTCTCACCTCCTTCCATCCCCCCTGCCTCGCTGGGATGTTAATTCCTCCTTTACTGTAGAAGCAGTAGGTGGAGGCTGGACTGGGAGAATAGTGACTATCCCAGGTGTGGGACATTTCCTTTGGAATCCCCGCTCAGTGTGGAGAGCACTGGGCTGGTCAGGGCAGGATTGGGGGACAAAGGCCAGGAAGGAGGTTGCTGTGACCTTGGCTTGGCTGAGCCCAGCAGGCCCCGTTCTGCGGCAGGAGGCCTAGGATGAGGGAGTAGTGGGTGCTCAGATATCACCGGTCCTACGCCCGCCCCAGTGCTTCACCCTCAGGTGTGCTCACAACTGCTTCTGCAAGTGCAAAAGCTTCAAGAACTTAGGCAGCTGGCACAGCGTCCCTTGTTGCCACCATCTGACGTTTTATCAATGCGGATGTGAAGTTCATAGCTTGTCTGTCACGTGATGGCAGGAGTCCCTCTTGCCTTGGAGGATGGTGAGTCTCCTCTCCAGCCTAGAACCATGCACAGGGAAGGTTTGGTTCAGTTTTACGAAGACAGAGTTTGTCGGGTTCCACAGACAGCAGAAACTGCCGCGTCTGCAGTGCTGCGGTTTTGTCTCTTGTTGTGATGTTTGCTTAATGGCCCTTCGTGCTACATTGACCAGGTCCACGGGCTGCGCAACGTAAGTGATTACATTTGCTTATGATTAAAAACTTCCTGCATTAGAAATGCAGCATCCAGGACTGGTAAATGGTTTGTTGTTGAAACTTTATACTTCATTAGGCACGTCGTCAACTAAGAGTTGTCTAAGAGTTAGGGACACTTGTAATGAGCTGTGTAATAGAGACCCGCCAACAGAGTAGAGACCAAGTCTTCTTGGAGCAGCTCAGCATGCAGATAAAAGGCTACCCAACACGCCAGTGCGCCCTGCTGCGGGCTCAGGCGCGCGCGTTCTGACTTGGAACGGCGTGGGCGAATAGTGTTTTATTACTGGAGCAAGACTTGTTGTAAAAAATTATATACCATTCATGACCAAAATCCTTCAAAACGTTCTGTGACCATTCCCCTCTGAACCCTGTAGCTTAAGTCTTAAGCATCTCTCGGGTCTCTCGATATAGCATAAAAAAAAATTCCGTTCGGAGTTGTGTGTTTGGGCTTGCCCCTGCAGCCCTCCCGGGCCGCCCCACCCCTCGTTCCTCTGGCTTTTCCCCGGTATGTGACAACCGCGGGAGCCCTTGGTCCTGACATCCTGTGTACGGTACTGTGAGCGCTTATGTGCCTTATTATCCGAAGACATCTAGCAAAAAGTTAGTCCTGGGACGACTGCGTTAAATGTGAGGGGCACCTTCACGGCAGACGTAAAATCCATAGTCTCAAAGGCCGTTGCTCTGTGGGTCAGACAGCTGTGTCCGCTCCTCCTTGGACAGCGGTAGGAGCACCTTGGTTTGCCTGTTATGGGTCAGGTTTGCTCCGTGACCCTTACTTGCTGCTGACGGTGACTCTGGGGTGGGGGGTAACCCTAGAAACCAGACCAGCCCGGTCCTAACTCTGCCATTTCCTAGCTGTGTGACCTATGCCTCTTCCCCTAGGTCACTTTGTAAAAATGGAGTTAATCCCAGTGCCACAGTATTTCGGGAGGAGTGAGAACACAGACTCCCACTTAAAGGTATGCTTGGTACATGAAGGCCCTAAGTCGTTCTGTGCGTGTCTACTGTGGAATACGTGGTTCGAGGCACCTGGCGTCTGGTTTCTAAGGACAGTCAGGGCATACGGCCGGCTTGTTGGGTTTGCGATGACCTTCGCAGGTCCTGGGGGTGAGGGCCGGATCTTGTTAGTGTGCAGAGGCCGTCCCTTCCGTGTGCCTGGGAGCTGTGGCTCTCCATGGCAGGCATTGTGACCTCACGTACCACTTTCCCTCCCCCGTACCCCTACCCTGTAGGTCTTCACCTCGTGAGCTATTCAAACTTTGAGACCATTTTTTTCTTGTAGAAATTAAAAATTGGAAGAACAGAATTGGATGCTGTGTGAAGGTGCAGAATTCCTCTCACCCCATCTTTGTCTTCCCACTTGCGGGCAAGGTCAGGTGATGGGTCGTGCTGGTTGAGAGAGAGTAGTTCTGTCATTCATGGGTTGCTAATTTTTGGAGCACTGCAATACAATTAAATATACTTAACCTTAAAATTACCCTGAACGTGCCTGAGTCTTTGATTCACAAGCCCCTTCTGGTTCTTAACACGGCCTCCGTTTGATCGTTATAAGGATGAATCATCCTTGTGCTGGTGGGAATGGACTGTTTCAGCGGTTTAAATGCCCAGTAATTGAGAACTTTCCCCTCTGCTCTGTGTGCAGTGCGGCTGACGGAAGGTGAAATCTTGACCCTTCGTCTGTCTGTGCTGTGCCTGTCGCCATCTGTGTCAGAAGAAGGTCAGCCCGCGGAGATGGGGGACTGGGCCAGCTGAAGCCTCAGGAGGCCTTTGGAGGTGTGGTGTGCGGACCTGGCCATAGACAGGGCACCGCTGACCCTCCCTGGTACCTGTCATATTCCCCAGAGCTGGTTTCTCCTCTTCCTGTCCTCCCCATCTCTCTGGCTGTGTCTCCTCCATCTCCTTTCCTTGCCCTGACTTGACTTCTCCATTCACACCCTATTTCTGAGAAGCCTGCCTTACTGGCTCTGTGCTCTGTCGTGGGCAGATCCAGAGCTGAGGTGGTGACAACCACCCCATCGGTGACTCTTCTGCTATGCACCCTTCCCTTGGGTCTCTTCCTCAGGTGCAGGGCTGGAGGCCGTGACCCAAAATGGGCTTCCATGGCTCTGAGGCTTTCCCTGTCTTCCCCCATCAGATGAATGCTTTCTGGTTGAGGTGGGGAGAGGGAAGGCCCTTACAAAGAGCCTTTTTCCTGTCCTTCCATGTTACCAAGAGAAAGGCAGCTCCTGGATAGGGTCCTGTCGGTAAAGAGGCCCAAGGGGCGGACAGGGCCACGTGGAAGCCTGGCTCGTGTCAGTGACCTTCGGCTGGACCCTGTGTGAGAGCAGAATCTCAGAGCCGTGTCATTGCTGGGAACCCAGTCTGCGAGGTGGGGGTGATCTCCTTGTAGGTGGAATTGGGAGAATTATAGGTGCCCTGAGCTCCCGACAGGTAAGCCAGTGGTGAAAGGAAAGCCACAGTCTTCCCTCTGAACTGATCTATGAGGCCACGAAAGCATCACTTTGAATCGTATGTGGTGGGTGTTTTAGGACAATGTGACACTGGTGTGCGGACCTCCCAGCCTCTGATCCGCGTCGCAGCACATCTTGTCGAATGATGGACGTGCTCCTGCGTGTTTCAGCCGTCCGTGTGTGGCTGAAAGGAAATCATATATTGAAGATAGAAAATACCGTTAGTTAGAAGTTATTATGCTCAGCTGTAATTTCTGGTCCTTTGGATATGGTAGATCTCTTCCTAATTACAGCCTGTGACACAGCTGTGTCAGACACCGAGTGTAACCCGTAGTCTGTGTCCTCCCCTCATCTGTCCCTCTACCTGGTCAGAGCCCGGAGACTACTCCTGTGGTGTGGTGGAGGCGGCCACTCCTGTGAGTGCCCCCTTCCCAGGGCATCGGGGGTTCTAAGAGGACATCTGGAAGTCCTCCGATGACTGTTATGTGAAGTAGTTCATTTCGGGGTGTGGAGCACTGAACCGCCCGTCCCCAGTCCTTGCACCTGCCGGTCCCTGGAGCGCCTGCTGGCCTCGTGCTGAGCTCAGACCCTGGTGTATGGAAGTTTGTGGGGCCCTGCCAGGGAGAGGGTCCCTGAATGTGCCTCAAAGGGCAGGACTGCAGGTCTGTGTTCTGTCATAGATGACCCTTTGCAGACCCTCTTTAAAGGCCTGGCTCTGCTGCTTCTCTGGTTCCTCCTGCTGACAGGCTCCCCAAAGACCCATTCGTTCACACTCAGCCTGGCCTGTCCCCCAACAGCAGTCAGATGCCCATTTGAGCAGCTCTCCGGGGCTGGGGGTGGGGCTGGGATACAGACCCCCACCCCAGCTCTGCCTACCCTCGCAGAGGTGTGGGGGCAACTGCGTGCTCGGGAGGCCCGACCCCTGTTCAGTTAGCGCCGGACCTGTAGGTGGAGAACGGCCTCCTGGCAGAGGGTAAATGGGCAGCAGAGGTGGGGGGTCTGAGTCCTTGTTCACCCAGACCTTTGATGGTTACACACACACAGAGTGGTTGCAGTAGTTCTTGAATTAGGAACTAACCTGCCTTTCAGACTGTGCCGTCATGGGCACCAGTGGGTGCACCCAGCCCTGGTGCCTCGGGGCCTTCTCCTGGCTTCCTGCGCCCTTTCTAGAGGCTCCTACCCAGCGGCGGCCGTGTCCTGCCTTCCTGCTCCAGCCTTACTCTGGACGGGGTGGGTGTTGCCCACACAGCCAGCCACGGTGACCCCTCCCCTTCCCGTACACCCCGTCTGCACTGTGGTCGACTCCCTTCTGCTTTGGGGGTCCCGAGAGTGCCTTGCCCTGAGTGAGTCACCAGGAAGATTCACAGGAGTCCACGTAGGGTCGTGCCCCTGACCGGCTGCTGGGGAGGAAGGACACGGAGTCAGAACAAGGGAAGAGATGCGCAGGCGAGGTCTGGAGGACCCCAGCACACGCGTCCAGGAGGTCTCTGCTCGAGGGACGTCCTCCGGCGGCAGGTCGTGGTGGCGTGTGTGTCTGTGGTGTGCCAGGCTTCTCCCGGGGGGGTGGGGGGCAGTCATGTAGGCACCTGTGCACAGCATGGACCAATGTTCCCGATCCCCAGAGGACAGCACGCGTTCCCACGACTTAGGAATGGCACATGAAGAAGCTGTGGTTTGCACACTTGTGGTGTGCCTGGGCTCTCTTCTCTGGGAACGGTGGGCGCCCGCCCCACATTCCGGGCCCCAGGTGCCAGCGAGGACCAGCCCTTTCTAAGGAGTGCGGGGCCTGCTAGGCTGCTGCTTGTGCCCTCCTCTCCTCCAGCGGTGGCGTCTCTGCAGCCCTCTCCCCACCCCGAATCTGGGCCGGCCTGGCGGCTCGGTCACTAGAGTGTGGCAGATGTGGCTTGTGGAATGTTTGAGCCGATGTCTTGAGGGGCTTTGTGGCCACTGCTGAAAGCACCTCGGGACCTGTGAAGACCCTGCGCTGGCCCCTTGTGGCTGAGAGGCCAGCGGAAGGGACAATGCTGGCCGCGTGGGATGGGCTTCGTGGGCCCTCTGGCCCCTGTTGATTTGCCGGCCTCTTGCTGCCGTGGGGGACCCCAGGCAAGGCCGTCCGAACTGCCCCGCTCGGCTCAAGCTGCTGACTGGAGAAGGAGCTAGTGAACAGCCGACTGGTGTGAAGTCTGTGCTGGGTTTGCCGGGCTGTGCTTGCTGACCCGCGTGGCCTCGTCCTTGCCCAGCCCCGCTTCTGCTTCCCTGCGAGCAGTGGGTAGTGTCTGGCCTGCTCCTTCCTCCGCCTCTCAGGTGCCCTCCCGTCCTGACCCCCGTCTCCACGTGGCCTCTGAGCACTGGCTCGCTCCTGCTTACATACCTACGTCATTTCTCCTGTGTCCTGGCTACCACGTCCTGTCTGCCAGCCCCTCACCGTCCTCTTTTCTTTCGTTGACCCTCCTGGCTCTGGCTTCCCCCCCATCCCCCTTCTAGAGTGCTTTATCTCCTCTGTGCCTCTTCGAGTACCAACACCCTAGAAGGACCACCCAGTCACCCTCCCTGACAACTGGTATTCCGGGGTACCGGGTCCCCCGGGGTCCCTTCACTCCAGCCTGTGACCGTCGGTGCCTTCCTAACTGAGGTCTGCTCTCGGCCACCTGTGCATTCTGCAGGGGTGAAGACCATGCCCTCTCCTCCCCTTGAAGCCCAGGGGTTCCCCCCGGGATGGCATGCACACGGGGCATACTGTGTGCTCACAGGTACCCTGCATGGTTCCCACTGACCCGACAGACCCCGTCGGAGGCCGCAGGGAAGTTCGACACTAAGGAACCTGCATGCTCATGTCTGTGTGGTAGGCGTCCTTGAGCCCGTCTGAGGACCCAGGCATGAAGCGTCCACTGGCCTTGTGTGTTCTTGCTTCCTTGAGAGGCCGCTTGGCCAGCAGCGGGCTAAATCCAGTGTTCGCGTGGCGGTGGGCCGTGCTTGTCCCACATCGTGCGGTTCTGCACTACCTGCTCGGGCGCCCGTGGGGCTGTCGGGTCTGAGTCCTGACCACCAGGGTGGGCGTCCCTGCGGCGGCCAGGGCGGGGTCCCGGGCTTGGTATGGGTAGACAGAGTGACACCTTGACGACATCATCACTGCTGACCGATGCCAGGGAAGGGCCGTCTCCCTGGGCCTGGCGGGCCTCAGGCGATGGTTACAGATGGTGCTGGTTGCTTCCACTTTGCCTGGGTTTTTGTCAAGAATCCTTGGCTTGGCAGACCTGCTCTGGCAGTTGGAGCTTTTAGAAACCGGGGAGAGTAGTGAGTTTGTCTTTTTCACAGGAAACCAGTGCTTTTCTTCAGGCTTCAGCCTTTTCTGGCGGATAACCCCCTAGAGCCTCTCCGCCCCCCCATCCAGCCTTTGTGTTCAGCAGGTCTGTCACCTTTGCCTTTCATGGCTGTCTGCTTGGAGGAGCATTGTCTGTCGTCCTTGGAAGAGTGACTGCTCCCAGCCATTGCCATCGCCCAGCCCCCACCCTGTGTCCCCCTGGGGGTCCGGGCGGAGACTCTTCCCATTGCTAGTGGATTTGTTCACCGAGAAGTGTGCCTGCCAGCAGTGGTGGCTTGGTGCGTGGTCGTGAGCACCCCGAAAATCTCGAGAGCTCTCCAAGAAAGCACCATGTGTGTAAGAAGACTCAGAAACTGGGGAGGGTGTGGGGTTCAGGGTGCCCCACGTAGTGGCTTAGAAATCCTGTGCTCGTCCGAGGCAGACAAGTGGCAGCCTTATTCAAGGGGAAAAAAAATCTACTGGAGTCTCGACACAGTATCTTAGTAGTAATAAAAGTGGTAGTGCAGATTTACTGGTGTGGGAGTTTTAACCGTAATTCTGTGGAATGGTGGGTTATTCTGTGTTCAAGAGCTACATTTATCACAAAAATGATGATATACAAATCACTTCCATATCACAAAATGTTCTTGGTCAAAATTGGCTTGAGGCAAGTGATATCTTCGAGTAAACAGTATATGAAGACCATATCTTAAAATGATAGATCACCTAATTTTGTTCTGACAGAGGTTTTTGCCGCAACAAACATCTGTCATTGAAATACCAATTCAGAGATATGGAAGCCAAATTGTCGAGGTTTTCTCGGATTTGTCGCTCCTAACTTAAGAATGCTGCCGTACCGCTTGGTAGCTTTGCTAAGATATCAGGCCGTGTTGCACTTTAAGGCATATTAAAATAAAATAAACGATCTAGAGAAATATTCCTGCTCCAGATGCAAGCCGGCAGCCCTCTGGAAGTAAGGATGTCAGGCAATGGCCGAGGAGCATGTAGGGACGTCCCCTGAAGCTCGCTTTGCAGATTGGGGACCCAGGACCTGATGTCCTGAAAGCAGAAACTTGGCACTGTGTCCTGGGTCTCTTGTATTCACCTCAGGGTTTTGAAAGGGCTGTGATTATCGTGTTATTCCCAAGACTTGAAGCGCCGTTTTGTGCTGTCCTGACGGGGGGAGCACATTCACAGAGACAATGGTGATGTCACGGGCCCTTCGGGTCTCCTTTTTCTTGGCATTCCTCCTTGAGGGGGGTCTCCCTCGGAGTCCTGCATAGACCAGATGTCCTGGGATTTGAGGTTTCAGGGAGCTCTGAGCGGGGACAGATGTCCTGGGATTTTAGAGACAGATTTCCAAAGTACAGTCTAAAGAATTTCCACTGTGTTACTGTTTTTCAAAAAAAAAAAAAAAAAGATCTTGGTCCAAAATGTGATTATGTGATAGGTTTTTTTCTTTTTTCAAGGCAGAATTTCTGAGATGCTTGAAAGACTTTCTAGACAGTCATCATTGATGACCAACTCATACACATTGTGTTTCAAACCAAGAAGAGCCTCTTTTCGGGTCACAGTGACTGTGAGAGCCCTGGGCGCTGATGTCATCTGGCAGCTCCCGCGGGCCTGGCCCAGGTGGGGCTTTCTGGCGGGAGTGGCTGCTAGCCCTGTGGCGGACCCGCTTCCCTTCTGCCATCTCATTCATCCAGTCCCCTGGCTGAAGGCACCCCTTGTGCCTTGCCATTGCTTCCCTTCAGAGAACGGTGTTCTAGAACTCTAACAGTTTTATCCAGCCCCCTCCTGTCCATCAGGTGACAGTCCTAGAATGGAGATTTCCAGTATGTTCACCGTTTCTTCCTGCATGAGAAAATGCTATCAGCGTTAAACAGGTCCCCTCCTACGCATCGATGTTTTATTCCATTGTTACCATCTGGGACAAGCCCTGATTGTCACACACAGCGTGATGTCAGGGATGTCAGAGTCGGGCTGCAGGCCCAGGCACAGCCCTTACGCTTCAGGAAGTTGCATCGTGCTGTGTAACTTCTCTGAGCTGCAGGCTCAGCTGCTGACGCGAGGTCCTTCTGCTTGCTCTCGGGGTCCAGGCGTGATGATGTGCATGAAACACCAGGCCCAGGGCCACATGGTGGCGGTGGTAGCAGTCGTGAGACTAGTTGTTGTGTCCATTCCACCTGGAGTTTGTTAGACTGGGGGCGACTCCAGCGTGCTTCCATTCACCGTCTTTCTTAAAAGTTGACCTCACTAGCTCACTTGTCCGGTCGACAGCCAGTCGTCGAGCCAGGGTCCCCGAATCTGCACACTCGTCCCTGCTGGCCTTGTCCATTCGCTCTGTTCCTGGCGTCAGCTGTACTGATGACCATGCCCTCCTGCACGCCTCCTCAGCGCAGACCTGACGGGGACGGGGAGTTGAGTGGCCCTCCTGCCGTCCCCTGTGGTCTCAACCACGGAAGGAAGTTGCGGAAGGATTTGGGGCTGGAGCTAACTTTTTTTTTTTTTTAAGATTTTTAAATTTATTTCACACACAGAGATCACAAGTAGGCAGAGAGGCAGACAGAGAGGGGGGAAAGCAGGGTCCCTCCTGAGCAGAAAGCCCGATGAGGGGCTCGATCCCAGAACCCTGAGATCATGACCTGAGCCGAAGGCAGAGGCTTTAACCCACCGAGCCACCCAGGCGCCCCACTGAGCGCTAACTTTGGTGGGTCGTGGACATGCAGTGAAATGCCTCGGTGCAGCCTGGCCTTGCGTGTGCGAGGGGAGGGCACAAGGTTCTGGGAGGAGTCCTGCCCCGGGCTCTGCCGCCGCACACGGGTCTTCTCACCAGGGCCACCGCTCCCTCCTGAGTGCTAGGACCGAGCTGTGTGCAGGTTGTAAGGGCCTTTCTGCTTTAGTCGGCTGCACACGCCCATCTCCCCACTTCATTCTCCGACTACATGTGCGCCCCTTGTGCACGGCGCTCGCTCAGTAATGGCGTACGGGGGCTGCCTCCATTTCTCTGCCCCAGGCCACCCCCCCCCGCCCGTGCCCCCACGTCCTGGACCCTGCCGCTGGCCGCGCACACTGTGCTGCTCCGAGTAGTGCCCTGGGTCCTGCTGCTGTTCCTTGGCCAGGGTCCCAGTAGTCAAGAATCACAGGTTTTGAGTAGGAACAAGGGACCGTTAGGTTCCTTTGTATTCAGTGGAACGAAGATGTGTGTTTAAAGAATCCTCCGTGTCCCACCCTACCCCCAGGGCTTCTGTTGGGCTCTGCGCCCCTGGCCCCTCGGTGCCACCCGAGCCCACCCGAGTGCCCGGCCACGAGTTGGGAGATGCGCTGGGGCCGCAGCCCCTCCGGGCCGTGCCCTCCGCCCAGGCCGCCTGGCGCTCGGGGCATCAGGACCAGGACCGCGGAGTCCGTTTTCATACAAGTTGTCTTGTGAAATATGGTAGAGAGCTCACCAAAACTGGTGGAGCCGTGGAGTCCAACAAAAATACTGCCGTAAAAATTATTTTAGTGCGACGTAATGAGTTCTGTTTTTCATATCTGGCAGATATTACCCCCTAAATCTAATCTGCAATGCTGAAAATTAGGCCATTTTTTATGATTTGTTTAATTTTGACTGAAAAAAAATTCACTATTCATCGATTCTTGACCTGCAAGTATTGAGGGGAAATTTAGTTAATAAGAATTTTCATGAGGTGTAAATTTAAATGTATGAGGACTCTGCCTCTCCTGGAGTACTGTAGACATTAATTTAACAATTCTGTGAGCGCCTGAGGGCCTGGGTCGTCTCAAGTCCAGAGCGTGGAGGCGTGACGGTTGTTCGCCGGTAGACAGGGTCTGTCTGTGTGACCCGGAGACCCTTGGTTTCTTCCCTGCCTGGCTGCATGGAGCTGAGAGTAATTAGAAGGTCATCTTTGTTGTCATCTGTTTGCCTGTGAAATGGTATCGGTACACCTACAAGTAGCAAGTCAAACGGAAATCAGGCCGTGAGGTTGGCGTGTGCACGTACTCGACGGAAAGTTTCCTCCTGGTTCCCCAGATCCGCAGTTCAAAGAGGGCTTTAAAGAAGTCATAAAAAATGAAGGATCCTAATATTGAAGTTGGGAAATGTGAGTGAATGACATATTCTTTACACACCTCAACTGTCAACATTTCTAATCAAATCACCCAGCCTTCTTCTTAAATGATACAGGCAACGTTTCCTGTAATAAACACCCCTAAGTCTAATGAGCGGCCCTAAGGCAACTTCAAATGTATGAATTCATTACAGCTGAACAACATAATCTGCAGGGCAAGGATGCCGGCTACCCAGGCTCAACTTCACATGGCTTGGGTGTTTTATGAAAAATGTTACACATTTTGTTTACAACGTCTTGCTGCTGTTTGAAGTATTGTATGCTCCTGTAGTACATAAGATGAGGCCGCATAATGGAGGAAAAATCAAGGAGGCAATCTTTCATTTTGTTCTTGTATGAAAAATTCAAAAGACTGAAAACTCACCCAGAGAAATTTTGCAAGCATATTATTTTCCAATGTTTCGATCAATTTGTCTGTCATCCATGCTGAGAGGTGGAAGGGGCCAGCAAAAGCAATTTAGCCTGTGAGGTCCAAACCAGCAATGTTTTAGGAGCCTTGTCACAGGGTACTTCTTTATATTAGAGCCGCCGTGTGCTTTATTTGCTGGTCCTATTATGAAGAGAAATTGATATCAATCATCTAAGTAAGCTATGAATATCTGATATAAGTATTACTCTTATATGCATGCATCAGAATAAAATATAAATTAACCTCTTAATGCATGTGAGAACCGTGAGTGTGACAACAGGCTCTTGTTTTGGATTTTTCCATTTAACAATTCACGGCGCATTTTAATTGATCGTACCCAAGTGACATTCCGTAGAAGCATCTCGCATGTGAACATTACTGACCCTGCCAGGGCTTTAATTAAGCTATAATCTTCCCATAGTAAGTACATCTGGGATTGATAAACGTATCCAAACCATGCTTACAATCTAAGGGTTGTTTTTAGAAATCGGTGCAGGTAGGGGAGTTTTAAATGGCTTTCATACAGCATCCAGTTAAATTTTTAGTTGGGATTTGTCAAGATCAAGTTATGTTAGCGGTAGTTAATTCTAAGGTGAACCTACAGTTTCAGGGAAACTTTGTCACGGAAAACCTATAATTATATATAACTACTCTGTGTACTCACTTCTTTAAAACTTAGACGTGCTCAAGATAATTTCCTTGAATCTTTTTTCTAAACACAAAACAAAAAAAATTAGTAGGCTTACAAAAGACACCTAGTTTAAATTGGTCATATTAGTCAAGGTCTTCCTCTCATGACAGCCCCACTGAGAAGTACTAGGCGTCTGCTCCGAATAGTTGGCTCCTGTTCATGTGACACCCTGTGAGCCTGATGTTTCAAAGAGGGAATTTTGGAATTTAAAATATAATCTTTGAGCATGTTAGAAACTTATATTGTAAGACAGATCTTCCAGTTGGTATGGATATCAATATCGTTTATATGGAAAAATGTCTTGAAACACAATTGTCAGTTAGGACAATTTGGGTAGAGTGTGTACTGTCCAGTTCTCCTTAACGTGGCATGAAACCTATTTTTTCTTTCAATGACTGCCTACTACTTTATAGTATGTGTTTATATCTAAATGGTGCACCAGCATTTCTCTTCCTTTTTCTTCCCCCATTATTTCTTTTGTCTTAAACTAATCCTCTGTTAATATGTTTAGAGTTTTCCAGGATTTTTTTTTTTCATGTCTGTCTGGAGCTATTTCAGGCAATGTTAATCGTGAACATCTTTCTATAGACCTCTTAGTGTACATGTACAAGTCTATGCAGGGTAAATTTTTAAGTAGAATTAACTTAGATTTCTTCAAATTGTTTTTAATTTTTATATTGTAATTGAGATTGAACATCTTCCCTTGCATTTATTGGTCATTTGTATTAGTGAAGCATTTGTCCGTTGGTTTTGTCTTTTTCTCATTGATTTGTAAGAACTTGTTGCATATTAAAGATAGTCCTTTCTATTTTGATTTCCTCCATGGATTTTTTTTTTTTAACAGATTCAGATTTTACTTTTCATTTTGAGATACTTTGTAGATCTGTGGAAGAGTTGCAGCCGTGATGTACAGTGCAGAGTACTGGTACACCCTCTGTCCAGCTCATCCTAATGATAGGCACTTACAGAGCCATGGTACATTTGTCAAAAGGATTAACCAGAAGTTAATATTGCTACAGTTGTAGTTAGAGTTTTGAATTTTGTCCTGTGGCTTTTGAGTATCTTGGAATGCTTTCAAAGGCCTTATTTACTTTCCCTTTTGTAGTGGGAATGGTTGGGAGTAGCTATCCATGCTTATTTTCTGTTTTCATCTTTGATTTATTTAAAATGTATTTTATGTTTTGAGGGAGTTTGGAACATCTTTATTTTCAGCCAGATTCTTAAATCTGTCAGTATTTTTTTTTAATCAACTTTTTAGCTACACACACTTTATAAAGACAAAAAACTACCTGTAGCCTTTTTTTTTTTGTAGTTTATTATCTATTCCCTGACTGTTTTTCTTTTGCAATAGCTACTGTATGAATTGTTTAAAAAGGAGAGTATAAAATTTAGCTTAACACCGTAGGAATTCTTCTAAGAAAACTGAGTTGAGAATATTTTCCTTGGATGCTAAATAAATGACTTTGTAACTTTGGTAGTTGGAGTTTTATATCATGAAGCAATTGTAAATCCACTTAAGGGAGGCAGAAGGACCTAAGGTTACAGGTCTTGCACTGGTTTACCAAGGGTACGATGTCCCTGACCCCAGGATCAGAGTACTTCCTGAAGGCTAGGGATTAGTCGGACTTGTCATGGTGTACGTACCCTAGACGACCTGTTTACCTTTAGCCATTGCCAGTTGGAGAGTTTCACACACTCAGTTTTCAGCAAATGGAACACTGCCTGTAAGTTTTTGACTTTTTAAGAGTAAGTAAATATTTACTTTTTTTTAAATTTTTTTTGCCATGTAGAATCACCTTAACTTTAAGATTATCTTTAGAGAGAGTTGGAAGAGCCGAGGGAGAGAGAATCTGAAGCCAACTCTGTGCCCAGACCATAGCCCAGCATATGAGGCCTCCCTCTCACGACCCTGAGATCATGACCTGAGCCAAAACCAAGAGTCAGACACCAACTGACTGAGCCACCCAGGCGCCCCTCCCCTTAACTCTCCTAGAAATCCATTGGTCTGAGGCTCACTATGTGCCAGGGTAGGCCTTTCCATTAGGATTTTTTTTTTTTTCCAGCTTTAAGGTATCCTTGACAAAATATGTAAAGTATGCAATGTGACGTGACATGTCTTATGAAAAGATTCCCGTCAAGTTAACAACCTCTGTTGCCTCATATTTAAATTTTTTATTATTTATTTATTGATTTGGGGGGGGTGGTGAGAATCTGTAAGTTCTAGTCTCCTCACAGAATTTTACTAGGCAGTACAGGGTTACCAGCCGTGGTCACCATGGTACACTAAGTTAGGTCTTCAGCCTCATTCATCTTGTAGCTGAACGTTTTTACCTCTAGTCTCTCTCAATTTCCCCCAGCCCTGGCAACCACTTTTCTAGGACTCTGAGTTGGACTTTTTTTTTTTTTAATTTATTCCACATATAAGTTATGGTGGGCAGTACATCTCTCTCTGGTGTATTTCACTTAGCGTAATGCCCTCCAGCTTCATCCATCTTGTTGAAAATGACAAGATTTCCTTCATGTCTGAATAATACTCCATTTTCTATTCTGTAGATTACTCTGTAGAAGGACACTTGGGTAGTTTCCACGTCCTGGCTGTTGTACATAATGATGGGGTGAACATAGGAGTAGATATCTTTTCAAGATCGTTTTCTTTCGTTATATGCCCAGAGGTGGGCTTGCTGGACAATCTCACGGTGATTCTGTTCTGGATTCCTCGAGGAACCTCTGCACTGTCTCCCAGCGCAACAGCACCAGTTTGCACTCCCAGCAGCTATGCACGAGGATTCGCTTTTCCCTGCATCCTCACCGACACTTACCTCTTTTCTTTTTGATGGTGACCATTCTGACAGGTAGAGCAGAATGTCCTTGTGGTTTTGATTTGTAATTTTCCTGGTGCTGAGTGACGTTGAGCACCTTTTCATGTATCTGTTGGCCATCGGTATGTTGTCTTCAGGGAAAATAATTTATTCAGGTCCTTGCCCATTTTTAAATTGGATTATTTGGGTTTTTACTTTTTTTTGCTATTGAGTTGTAGGAATTCCTGTCATACGGTGGATATGACCCCTCTACTGGGTGTGTGATTTGCACATCTCTTTTCCCATTCTGTAGGTCGCTTTTTCACTGGTTTCCTTTGCGTGCTTTTTAGTTCGATGTAGTCCCACTTGTTTTTTGCTTTTTTTGCCTTTTTTGTGTCAAATCCAAATTACTGTGTGTGTTTCCTTGTAGGAACTTCACAGTTTCAGATCTTACATTCAACTCTTCCGTCCATTTTTAGTTGACTTTTGCATGAGTGGTGTGAGGGGGCAGGTGTTCTCTTTCGCACGTGGCCGTCCAGTTTTCCCAGCACCCTTTATTGAAGAGCCTCTCCTTTACCCAGGGTATATTCTTGGCTACTTTGAACATCGACCCTATATGCATGGGTTTATTTTTGGGCTTTCTGTTCTGTTTTTATGCCAATAGTGTACTGTTTTGGTTGTTTCAGCTTTGTAATTATAGTTTGATTGGAGTTATGACGCCTTCAGCTTTGTGGTTTTTTCCCAGGATTTTTTGGCTATTTAGAGTCTTTTGTGGTTCCATATGAATTTTACAATTCTTCTATTTCTATGAAAGCTGCCACTGGAATCTTGATAGGGATGGCGTTGAATCTGTAGATTGCTTTGGGTACTATGGACATATCTATTCTTCCCATCCATGAGCATGGTATGTTTTTCCCGTTCATTTGGATATTAAGTTTTTTTCATTGATGTTTATAGTTTGCAATGCACAGGGCTTTCACCTCCTTGGTTAAATTTATCCGTAGGTATTCTTTTTGGTGCTATTGTAATGGGGTGGCTTTTTAAATTTTGCTGGTAGTTGGTTGTTCGTGTATACAGTCGTAGTGGATTCTTGGGTGTTGATTTTTATAGCGTGCAACTTCACTGAAATCACTGAATAGTTTCGACAGTTTTCTTGCAGTGGCCTTAGGGTTTTTTACATGTATTATCAGGTCCTCTTCAAACAGACAATTTTACTTCATCCTTTTTGACTTGTATGGATAGTGGTTTTTTTGCTAATTGCTCTAACTAGGAATTCTAGCACCCGGTTTAATAAAAATCGTGAGGGGTGCCTGGGTGGCTCGGTTGGTTGAGCGTCTGCCTTCGGCTCAGGTCGTGATCCCGGGGTCCTGGGCTCAAGTCCCACATTGGGCTCCCTAGTCAGCAGGGAGTCCATTCCTCCCTCTCCCCCTGTGCCTTCCCTAGCCTGTGCTCTCTCTTAACTCACTTCTTCTCTCAAATAAATAAAATCTTAAAAAAAAAAAAGTGTTGAGCGTGGACACCCTTTTTCTTGTGACGGATTATTCCTAGGGGAGTGGATGGTGTTCAGCTTTTCACCTTTGTGTTAGCTGTGGGCTTGTCCTCTGTACCTTTGTTCAGGGGCCTTACCTTGATACCCAGTTTTGTTGAGAGTTTTTATCAGGAAAGGAAGTTGAGTTTTGTCAAATGCTTTTTCTGCTTCTGGGAGGATTATGGGTTTTATCCTTCACTTTGTTTTTAATGTGCATCATACTGATGGATGTTGGAATAGTCTTCTCTCGCTGGGGTAAATCCCTCTTGACCATGGTGCATGGCCCTTGCCGTATACTGTTGAACTCAGTTTTTTAATACTTCATTGCAGGTTTTTGCATCTGTGTTCATCCAGCATATTGGCCTCTAATTTTCTTGACGCGTCCTTGTCTGGTTTTGGTATTAAGGTGATGCTGGCCTTATAAAATGGCTTTGGCTTTGTTCCCCCTTCAGTTCTTATAGGGGTTTGAGAAGGATTGGTACTCTGTAAATGTTTGGTATAACTCATCTGTGAAGCCGTGTGGTCCTGGACTTTGGAAGTTTTTGATTACTGATTCAGTCTTCTTACTCATAATTTGTGTCGATGTCCTATTCATGGTGCAGTCCTGGTAGAGAAGAGTAGGTTTTTAGGAATTTATTTCTTCTAGATTGTCCAGTTTGTTTGCATATAATTTATAGACTATGACGGTCCTCTGTATTTTTGTGGTGTCAGTTGGGAGGTCTCCTTTTATAATCTTGAGACCTTGTTGCTTGACTGTTCTACCTAAAGTTTTGGCAGTTTTTCTATCTTTTCAAAATATCAGCTCTTAGTTTCATCTTTTCTACTGTCTCATTTCTTTCACTTATTTGGGCTTTGACCGTTATTTCCTTCCTTCTAAGTTTGGCCTTAGTGCGTTCCTTTTTCTGGCTCTTTGAGGTGTAAATGTAGGTTGAGACCTTTTTCTTGAGTGTGGTTTATTGCTGTGAGTGCATCTCAGTCTTGGTGTGTGTGGTGTTTCTGTGTTCATTTCCAGTGCTGATTTTGCTTTTGATTTGCTCTTGGGCCCATTGGTTGGTTCAGGAGCATTTTAATCTCCGCATACATGTGAACTTCTGTTTTCTTGTAATTTGTAGTTTTATACCATTGTGGTTGGCAGAGAAGCTCGGTATAATTGTAGGCTTACATTTATTAAGACTTGTTTTGTGGCCTAGCATATGTTGGATCCTCAGTGTTCTGTGTTTGCTTGAGAGCAGTTTGCTGGAATGTTCTGCAGAGGTCTGTTAGGTCCATCTGGTCTACTCTGTAACAAGTCTGATGTTTTCTTACTGACTTATCCCCTATCTGGAGAATCTCTCCATGGTTGAAACTGGGAAACCGAAGTCCCCTGCTGCCGTGTTGCCGTCTGTTCCTTTCGTGAGGTCCGCTCGTGTTTGCATCCTGTATTTCGTCACTGCTGTGTCTGACGCACATTTGTAAGTTACAGATTTCTACTGAACTGACCCCGTTATCCTTCTATAACAATTTCCTGTTACAGTCTTTGGCTTAGTCTGCTTTGCCTACTGTAAGTGTAGCCCTTTTCTTCAGCTTTCCCTTTGCATGGAGTATCTCTTTCCATCTCTTCCCGTTCAGGGTGTGTGTGTATGTCCCCAGAGCCATAGGGTGTCCCTTGTAGGTAGCACTGTATTGGGGTTTTAGTTTTTTATCCTGCTCGGTTGCTCTGTCTTTTGATTGGAGAATGTAGTCCATTTAAACTTAAAGTAATTATAGTTACAAAATTACTGTTGCTATTTTGTTCATTGCTTTCTGGCTATCTTCTAATTCCTTCTTGCTCTCGCTTTTGTGATTTGATGACTTTCTGTGGTGGTATACTTGGGTTCCTTCTCCTTTGCCTTCTGTGTATCTGCCATAGGATTTTGCTTTGCCATTACTATGAGCTTATGTGAAACATCTTGCTGTTATAACAGTCTAGTTGAAGCTAATAACTTCATTTTTTTAACGTTGCTTTCTAACTCATTACAAACTCTCATACTTCATTGATCATTTCTCTGAGGAATTTTAAACTTTTGCTAAAGGCATGAATGAATGATGTATTTGGTATTTTGATTCCTATATGACCGTTAAAATTTATTAATGGGTTTCTGTTCTCTTTAAACGTAATCTATGAGTCCTAGTTTGGGGTAAGAGACCTCAGACTTGTTCCTTGTCATAATTATTAGTAGACAGGTCTGGGTTCTAATCCCTGCTCTTCTGCTTCAGAAGATGGTTGCCATACAGCTCTCTGCCTCTGTTCGGACTGTCCTGCCGGGCTCTGCTCTCATGCTCGTTTGCAGACGCTTCGTGCCGAGCCATTACTGTAAACCTCCCTGATAGTGTGTTTTCCTACTAAATTTCCCACTTTCGAGCTTGTTAAAATTTTGCTGCCTTCCTAGCTATTTCAAAGACCCTTTTCTCCCATTTCTCACCTCTCTTATATCCAAGACTCCTTTCCAGAAGATAATTGATGTACGAAGCGGTGAGAGAGTGGGAAGCACCAGGCTGATCTCTGACCCCAGCAGTTGCCTCGCAGCCGTGTGATCTCCAGGGTCCCCCTGGGCCTCTGCTCTGTCTTTCCTGGTTGTCAGGGGACAGTAGACAAACTTGTGAAGTTGCCACATGTAGGAGTAAGCTTGTGGGTCCCCTTTCATGTAGTAAGAGCATACACAGAGCCAGCCTGCATTATGAAGATACTTAAAAGAGTTTTTCCTCTCTGCTTATTATCCCCGCTCTGGCATAGATCCACTTTACTGATAACTGGTCTTTCACCACTCAGGAATATAATACTTACATTATATTGAGGTAGTATTTAAGGCATTCCATAAACTTTAAAGTGCTATTGATTAGTCATTTGTGACTTTGAATGTTACCTCATTTAAGCTTGTCGTAATCTTTATATTTTAGAAAGGACGTCAGTTTATCTGGGGAATGCTGAAATTTCCTGGAATAAGTTTGATGAGTAGGAGGAATTACGTATCTGTAATAGATCTAGGAGGACTTTAAAAATCTTATTTTCCACATTGCATTAAAAGAGATTAAGATTAACTATTTTCTGAAATGGAAGAAAAAAGCCATTGTTTCCGATTCCTGTTTATGCAGGCCCAGGCTGGGAAATCAAAAATGGGATTACCTTGAGTATCTTCTCAGAGCTCATCCTTGCCAGCTGCTGCCTCCCTGGGGCCCTGCAGCCACGGAGTCCCACCACGCTCACCTGCGAAGCCACATGGGGTCAGACCCCTGTGGTCCCCCGTGGCCCCTCGTGGGTGTGGAGTGAGGAGGGCTTGAGCAGTGCACTTCTCCAGCTTCTGTCCGGGCAGAATTGTTAGGTGAAACTTGCAGCTTCTGTTCTCCTGCTAGGTTGGCTTCATGACACGTGGATGTTCGCCTCTGCTTTATGCTCAAACACACCTCCATCCTTTTGGAAGAGCTCGTAAGGCTTAGGGAGCTACAGAAGAACGTCTTCATTAAAACATCCTTTTGGTCAGGTGCTACGCAGTTATCTCAGGTTGGGGGGCTGTGCTTTAAAGGAGGTGGCACAGAAGGAGCTTTGGTAATTTTGAATTTCTTCTTTTGGGAGCTTAATCTTACAGGTTAAAAAACCACATTTCTGTAAGTAGTATTCTCCCTTTGTCAGTTGTAGGTTGTAGTTGAGGGTCACAAGCCTTAGGATATCACAGGTAACAGCTCACATATGGACTGTAATTTTGGAAGGTTAACCTGTACATTTCAGTTGTCCATAAAACAAGAATCCTTCCCTCCGAGGGTGGCTGTCAGATGTGAAGCAGCAGATGGGGAGCTCTCAGCAGCGGGGCTGTGCGGGAGAGGGGTTAGCAGTTCTGGGACGAAACACTCCGTAGAAGGTCCAGCTGGTGGCCTGGCCATGGACGGGCCTTCTCTTCTCCTCTAAAGCACACAGACCTCCCGTTATTAAGCTTCAGACTATTTCATCTGTCCAGAAGACAGCCATGACCTTTGGAAAATAGGTAAAGAAGACCTACACGTCAAAGAATCCCAGAACTAAAGCTGGGAGGAGGGAAACGGTTTTCACAGAGCCCAGGTCCTTCTGCTCTGGACCCTGACACCACACTCTCCCCTAAACTTGGGAATTCCAAGTTGCTCATGAAATTGCCCTACTTGTTTATCCCATCAGTTCCTAAGGGCCTGAGCTGGGCGGAACCCTGGGGAGAAGGGTGGAGGAGAGCAAGGTGTACTTGCCCAGGCCCATGGCCCCTTGAGTCCTAAGAGCCGGTGAGGCCAGGCCTGGGCGCCCATACGTCCGCGGTTGAGGCTGTTCACACGGACTCTGTTCAGCAGTAACAACCTGATTCTGTCACAGCGTGCTCTGTTTCAGTGGGTAGTGTGGGGTGGAGTGTAGACTTGTCCATCTCTTGGATTCAGTTCTGCTTCCCCCGCTGCTCCTGTAGTGGCCGGGCAGGCTGGGCGGTAGACCGCCTGTGTTCTGCAAAGTCTTCCTCTAGCTGTGGGGGCAGGGAGGGGTGCAGGTGTGGCATCGCCATGTGTGGGACCCTGTTACTCGGCCAGTGGTAGTCCTTGGAGCGCAGGACCCTATCCCGGGTTCATGACGATCCTAGATCCAGTGTATGGTCTTGAGGCCAGATCCTGTGTGAGATCAGCACCTTCGTGTTCTCCCATCCCTTCCTGATGAAATGGTACAGGAGACGCGGGCACCTGGGAGTTTCAGGATGGGCGTATTTGCTACTTGCTGAAGTGCAGACTCTTCTCAGAATAATAAGTGCTGACCCTGTGGAACTTCCCGTGTAAACATCGAGCCTGGTCTTTAGGGACGGTAGCCTGTTGGGGAGAGGACTCTTGGAAAGTCCTTGCTGTGCAGATGGAAGGATGCTCGTTATCTGTGCTGATGGACCCCACGACGCGGCCGCGCCCCGTCCTCCCCAGTCGGCAGAACCACTTCCGTGGGGTGCCCTAACTAAACACTACGGACAGCTGTTAATCACCAACAGTTTCTGTTTTTGTACTGGACTAGCTTTGCGTATTTTTAGATCCGTTTTCTGTTTGATGGTGCAGGGCTGGCGCTGTGTAGGAGGTGCTGAGCCTGTCTGTGGAGCAGGGCTCTGTGGAGGAGGGCGCAGACCGCTCTGCCCGTCCTGACCCACTGAGGCGAGGTTCAGACCCGGTCGTGACGGGGGACATTCCTCTTAACATACCTTTGAGCAGGTTCTTTTTTTAACCTGAGTGTTAGAAGTTGTCCATTCATCAGGGTCATAAAGGAGCTCAGAGTGGCGCCTGGGAACAGGCCCAGTTTCCATCAATGACCCTCCCACAGCGGAACCACGTGCTCAGGGTGGCCTGTGCCAGCTGCCCTGTGGGACCCTGTGCTGGGACCCTGTGCACCATCCTGGCAGCATTTGGTCTGTGACCCTGTTCAGAAGACCTTTCTAGCGCTAGGTTCTTGTTAACGCAGTGAGGAGCATTTCTGCGCCGCGTCTCTGGGTGGCTGCGGGCTTTTAAAACCTTACAGAATCGGCCGGGTTCTTAGCAGGCTGTATTTTACTAACATTTACTTTTTATGACATTTAATTGCATGCCTCTTAAACATTCCTTTTCTGTGCCACTTTTGCTCGATTTCAGATTTTAACTTTTAAAAGGATTTTGCATGTTATTTCCAAGTGATAGTCTCGATTTTTAAAAACTTACGTTTTGATGGAGCCAAGAGGAGAAAAATGGGTTGTGGAGTGAGTTAATGCACATGATGTTCTGCTTCAGAATAAAGCCTTTTTCCCATTATGGCTTTTTTGGTATTTAAATTCTCTCTGCAGTTTTCTTCTCTGAATAAAGCACTGAGATTCGACCGCACCGGCACGTCCTGGCTCCCCCAGCGCAACTGGAGCCCGAGCAGCCCGTGACGGCCGCCTAGCCGACGGCGTATTGACTTCAGGGGCTTTGGCCGAAAGGAGAATTATTTCTTTTTTAGAGGAGAGATATTTATGACTGAAAACAGTGCTAAAAACATGAGAATATTGATCCTGGTTTTGAGAGACGCTTGCGGTGCGTCACTGGATATCCCTACATATCGGCTTTCTTCTGTCTTTCCTAAAAGACAGATTGCCAGCACGAAAGATGAACAATCTTAGGGGGAAAATCTTACATCTTTCTGCTGTCTTTCCGCCATAACAATAGGGAGAGAAGGGGTCTGTCTGGCTGCTTCGAAGAAGGAACAAGCATAACAAATGGAGATCGGAAGGTCCCGTGGAGGGGCCTTGGGTGCTCATGACTGAACTCGCGCTCATCAGCTAAATTCCCATCAGATGGAAGCTCAGGTGGCCAAGCATTTAACCAGCCTCACAACACAGTTATTCTAAAACCGACATGAAGATACAGCAGATGACCCCGATCACCCGCGGCCCTCACCCGTTGTCAGAGGCGATCTTCGGGCTTCCGCGGGACGTCCTGCAGGAGGGAGTGAAGCCAGCTGTCCCCGTCAAATGTTTCTGTGGGGCAGATCCTTTCCTGTTACCTTATTTTTCCTTATTTCTTAAACCTGTTTTGGGTCGAGGCTGGTCTGTTTTTAGAGCTGGAGGACAGAAGCACACTATTTCCTTGCTGTAGCCTTGCCCCGGGATGGGTTTTGGTCTGTCCCTCCCTCTTTCATTGTCTCCCCTTCCCAGCGTCTGACTGCTGCCCTCTTCTCCATAGTGGAACCTTGTCTGCGTGCAGGTGGCAGGGCTGTTTCCAGCCTCCATGTGACGCTGTGTCCATCAACTGCTTCCCCTCACCTGCTGCCAGCATCCTGTCCCTGTCCCCGTCCCCAGCACCTCCACCGCGAGTTGGGGACGTACAGTCCATCCAGCAGGTGACCCGTCAATACGCGCATCTCCAGGTCTCCGAAACCCACTGAACTCGTGATCCTGACTCTGGTAGAGGACGTGGGAGGAGGAGAAAAACGGGCTATGTGAGGTGTCCACATTGGAGGGACTCGGGCTGTGCGTCCCCGCGTGGTCGGAGCTGGCAGGCTGAGGTCAGGACTCAGCGTGTGACGGGGTCAGGAAGCCTCTGGTGCAGAGGGGGCACGTGTGCTCAGCCCGGCCCCATGCTGACCGTGGAGGGCAGGCCCGCACAGTCCTCTTCAGAGAAGCAGGCATGAAGCTCTTCTCAGGGAGCACCGTTGCTAGGGGAGCCCCTGGAGCAGCACCCGGGGAGCTGTGCCCCGTGTTCCTAACGAAGGTGGGAGCCCTGACCTTGGCCGGCTCGTGGTGCACAGGCCCGATGGGGTGAGTGGGTGAGGCCTGCCCACCCCTGGGACCCTGATGGGCCTCGTGCATTTTAACAGCAACACTAGTTTAAACTGTGTTATGGCTTCGTCATCATTTCTGTATGAGGGGACTTAATTTTATCATTTGAGATGTTTTACGTATCCTAAAATTCGCTCCTGTGAAGTATACAGTTCATTGGTTTTTGACATACTCGTGGAGTTGTCCATCTGTCACCACAGTCTAACTCTAGAGCATGTCAGCACCCCAGCAGAGGACTCGTGTACCCAGCTGGCACACCCCTCCTCCCACTTCCCAGCCCCCACCGCCCTAATCACTATTCCACTCCTAAGAATTCGGCTGTTTTGGACACTTCACATAAATGAAATCCTACAGTGTTGGGCCTTTTCTGTCTGACTTCTTTTACTTGTTTACAAGGTCCATGTGCTAATATTTCTTTTTTATGGACAATATTTGGATACGCTGCATCTTATCTGTTCATCAGCACGTGTCCAGTATCTTGTACGGGTGCGTATTTTCACGTCTCTCAGTTGCACGCGCCAGAACGGAATTGCTGGGTCCTATGGTAGTTTTGTGTTTAATGTTTGGAAGAATCTCCAGAAGGTTTCCCAAAACAGCCACACCGTTTCTACGTCAGCAGTCCGTGAGGGCTCCAATGCCCTCACATACACACCAGTGTTTGCCGCTGTTTGAGTTGGGCCGTCAGAGTGGTGTGAGGCAGAGGCGAGCGACGGAGCCGGGGAGGAGGACCGGGCTCTCTTCTTCCAACAGGGCTGTACGTCGGCTCCACAGTTTCAGAAGGCCACAGGAGTCACACTTGGGAAGCTGGGGTTTTTTTGTTTCGTTTTGTTTTGTTTTAAACACTGCGTTTTAGAGCTGTAAATGAAAGTGCTTGAACTCAATGTATACAGTTTGGTAAACATTTGACCTGTGTGACTGTAATCAAAACAGCGACCTTTCCGTCACTCTACCTGTCCCTTTGTGGCCCCTCCCCAGCCCCCCGTGCTCTTGTTCTCCTCCCTGTGATGTCCGTGTACATCAGTTTGAATTTCCAGGAATTTTATACAGGACTAACACAGGTATTTCACACACGTGAGGCTTTATGACTGTCCTTGGGGTCTGCGGTCTGACTGCTGACTACTTATGTGGAGATAAGTCCACGCCGCGCGCACCAGGAGGCCCTTCCTTCGCTGGGGAGGCCGTCGCTGTGGGGGTGACCCCTTCCTGTTCATCTGTGGATGTGCCCTGGGGATCCGCCAGTTCTGGTTCTACCCGTGAAGCTGCAGTGGGCACCTTTGTACGAACGCAGGTTTTCATCTCACCTCTGGGTGGGTCACATGGCAATGGATGTTGGACTCTTTGGCAGCCGCCAAACTGTGCTCCTGGGTGGCTGTGCCGTCCTTGCTTTCACCCTGTCGCGACAGTCACGGCACCTCCATTCCCCGGAGTCCTTTCCTTCTGCTGGGTTGTTCCTTGTACTGGGGTCTGCTGGTGACCAATTCTTGGCGTTTTTGTGGTCTGAAAGTATTTTAATCTTAACATTGAAAAGATTTTCTCTCTCTCTTTTTTTTTGCTGTGCATAAATTTTAAGTGCAGGTTTTTGTTTTGTTAATTTTAAAGATCTGGTCCTGTAGTTCCATGACTTGCACTGGTTTTGATCAGAAATCTGCCGTCATCCTTGCTTTTGGTCATCTATGGAGACGATCTCCAGGTTGCAAATCTAGCAGCACACTTTGCCATTGTTCTATCCCCAGCTTCTCTGCTTGCCTTCTTGACCCGTGGGGTGCAGTTATAGTGGCTGTTTTAACATCTTTGTCTGCTGATTATAACATCTACGTCAGTTTGGCGTTGCTCTTGGTTGGTTTTTCTTATGTGGCTCGTAGTTTTCTTTTATGCCTTTAATGTTGAACTAACTGGGTGCTTTATATGTGGTTTACTTGGTCAAGTGCTGGATATTCGTGTTTTAATATTTAGCTCTGTTCTGAAACGCAAGGAGGTTATGTGGAAGCAATTTGTCCTTCTGTGTCTTGATTTCAAGATTTCATAGAATGCGAGTCTGAGTTCGTTACCCTTGGCCACAGAGGCAAGACTCTGGAATGTTCCACCCAGTGCCCTGTGAATGCTATGGTGTCCCTTCCACCTAGTGGGAGCAGGCCCCTGTCCTCTCATGTCTGATTACCTGGTAACATTCTGCTGATCTTTATGGGGCTCTGTCCTTACTCTGCTGATCAGTGCCCTCCCTGGGGGTCTCTGCCCACGTCCAGAGTGCTCTAACCACCCATGTCCCCGGGCTGTGGGTTTTACGTCCTCCACTCGGGAGTTTTCTAGGCTCTGCCTTTACCACAGGCTGGAGGCTCATAGGGCAGTCCACTGGGACAGTGTCTGGGATCCCTGTGCATGTGGCCATCTCTCCAGGGTCACCCACCTCCACTGCCTCTGTCCTGTGTCTGGAAAACCATGGCTCATTTTTTTTTAAAAAACCTTGTTTTTGTTTTCTTATTTCAAAGCTACAGTGAAAATTTTGTCTGTTTGTTATCTTGGCCAGAAGAGTAGTAGCAGTTAAGCTGGTGTGCCATTTCTAACCATGAAAGAGGACTGATTGAGGACCGGCATCCACCCGTGCACTGGGAAGAAGCCCTGAGGAAGTCTTCCAAAAGGCGTATTTGTGCTCTTAATAGAAAGACCCTGAGACTCCCCAGATTTATAACCTATCTGATAGAGATTCAGAAAATACTGAAACAGAGATAACATTTTCTGTTTGCTTTTCTGTATCAACTTATAGATCTTTTTGGGTGTTCAATTTTTAGGCTAATTATCATTCTCTAAATGGTCTCATATGTATGGTAGATAAAACTCTAAGATGACCCTCAATGATCCATGCCTTAATATGGTTCTTTTGGAGTATGAGTGGAATCTGTGGATATCATGGTATTAACCCCCATGATTATGAGAAGGGATTTGTAGGGGTGTAATTAAGGTGCCTGATTAGTTGAACTAATGATAATGGAGATTACCTGGGGTGGTCCTGCCCTATTCAGGTGTGTTCTTCAAAAGGGTTTGAGATCAGAAACATGCTTCTGCTTTCCAGTATGAGTAAGCACACTACAGTGTGGTAAGAGGAGGGGCTGCTGACCAGAAACTGTAGGGAGCCTTCATGAGCTGAGAGTGTTTTGTTGGCTAACAGCTAGGAGGAAAACATACCTCAGTCCCACAGCCACAAGGAACGGAGTTCTGCCAACAACCTGTGAGGCTGGCAGTGGGCTCAGAGCCTCACCCAGGTAGGAGTCACAGTTGCAGGTCACCTTCGATTTTAGCCTGGTCAGGCCCTGAGCAGAGGACCCTGCTGGCCTGTGCCTGGGCTCCTGAGCCCTGGCGATGGAGATCCCAAGTCAGTGTTTTTGAAACCGCTGAGTTTGTGCTAACTTGTCATGCATAAATAGAGCAGGAATACAATATGCAGTTTTTACTTTGCTTTAAAACTTTTTGAAAATGAAAGCATGTTTTGCTTTCTTCGGTTTGTATTGGCCTGTTAGCAGCCAGTTGTCCCTTTTGTCACATTCCTGCCACACCCATGTGCCCATGCCTGTGTAGGTGGGGATCAGAGCCACGTGGCTCCTGGTAGCCGAGAGTCACGACTGTGTAACCTGCGCCACAGGTGTGCAGAGCCCTGGGGCCCAGCTTCCTCACCCTGCACGCTCTCTCCTCACGGGGGCAGCAGTGGGGGCTAGCTCACCCCCTTCGCAGGGTTGTGGCTGTACCGGGAAAACTGTGTGCAGTGTCCAGCTGGCCCTGCACAATCGTAGGCCGTTTCCTCACGCGTCTCGTGTTAAATATCGCACGCCCGCGTGTCTGCACAGCTTCCCGAGCAGAAGGACCCTGAAGGCGCTCCCCCAGGCCTTCCGTCGGCTTGTGTCAGCAGCAACAGCCTGGTGTCCTTGCTGGGAGCCTGTGTCCGGTGGCTACTGCCACGCCCTCGGGTTTCATCACACTGCTCTAGGCCTCCTGAAAGCTGGGAGAGGCCCCCTGTTTCGATGTGGTTTTACCTGATGGCATTTTGTCCTTCTGCCCCCATTTGGTTGACGGGTCCTTACAGTACCAGGTACATTTTGACTACAGAAAAGGGGGTTTGGAGCCTGGGCCCACGCCTGGACCCTGGTTCTTGTCCACACCTGGGGTGCTTGCAAGTGCACCTGCAGCTGGAATTCCGAATGGCCCAACCTCCCGCCGTGTTGGCTGGTATGGCGCAGCTGGTGTCCTCGTGTGTGACCCCGCAGGGACATGGTGTTTTCACCGACAGTGCCTGCTCAGAGAGGGGGTGTTCTCCCACAAACCATGCCACCGAGCACCCATGTTCAGCTCACCTTTGACCTCTTGAATCTGTAGGCCAGGTGGTTCACCCACATTATGGCTCTCATGGAGGGCGATGTCCACACTTGTAGGCTTGTTATGGTCTCTGCTGAATGTATAAAATAGTCAAAACTGAAACTTATTTAATTTGGGAAGATTGAAACATATTGGGAACTTTTCGTAGCAGGTCAGGTAAGGGAGGTGCTGCCCGCCAGAGTGATGAGCTGTGGCCCCGTGACCAACCCCCACCCCACAGCCCATTCACAGGCTAGGCAGTCCCGATCTCTGCAGCTTCCAGGTCTCCGCCCTCTCCCAGACAGGGCTTCCCCCCCTCCATGTCTTCTCCCTTCTCCTTCCCAGTGCGTGGACTGAGGTCCTTACAGCTTCTGTCTTCCATTTGGTTCTTAGTGTGAGCCTCACTGTCCCCTGGACGGACCTCTGCACTAGCCCTCCGCAGGCTGTGCGTGGGCCCGGGCTGCGGGCCCTGCTGGTTCTCGCATCCCCTGCCTCCCCTACGTGTCATACAAAGTAGCGTGTAGTCCACTTGGTAGTTTCATTGCTTTCGCAGCTAGTGAATGGAAGTCTGTGTCTGTAGGAGGTTTTCCTGAGGGTGACCTGGAACCCAGAGCCCCACATGGATGGAGAACTTGTGTGTTTGAGTTTTGATTCATTAGATGGCTGATGCAGCATTATTTAAATTTTAACAAAGCGAGTGGATACAATGTGAGCAGATTTTTCTATTTTGTGAATCTATACCAAAGCAAAATAATAGTCTATTTCTATTTTGCAATGAATAGTTTCTAGCCATGGAATTGCTGGCAGAGGCAAGAAAGTATGAATCTTATTTTTGTGGATCTAGCCAAGAAAAGGGACGTAAACTTTGAAAAGTGTGTCATTTACCATTCACAGTCTAATGAAAAACTCAGAGAGGCTAGAGACTCTCCATAAAAATTCTGATACCAGCATTTAAGGTACAGCAAGATGGGGTATACGGGCATTGAAGGGATTCACAGCAGTTTACTGGCACCCTAAGTGCTGGGCATCTCGCACCAGCAATCGTGGCCTTGATTTCATTACTAAGAGGGCCCCTGTGAGGAGCACGTCGGTGCCGTGCGCGGAGTAACGAACTCAGGAGCTGCTCCCGCCGGCGGACGGAAGCCAGGCGGCCAGATTGCCTCAGCAAATTCGAAGGCTCTTGGCTCGGACGAAATGGCCATTTGGTCAGAAAGTGTCTGAAACTGCCGCGGTTGAAAGTTAAGCTACAAGTTGGCCTCGTTGCCCACGGAGGCGGCCGACGGCGGCGGCCGGTGTGGGTTTGGGCCGGGAGGAGCGTGGCGGAACCCAGGCCGCACATGCTGGGCAGCCGGTGCTCAGAACCTGGCCAGTCTCGGTGTTGGAAAAGCCAAACATGGGTCTGCCCCCTCGCAAGTGCTCACGAGAGCTCTTGTGAAACTGGTCCAGTGACAGGCACACTTGAGGCTGGGGCTCGCCGGCTGGGAGGGACCCACGTCACTGGGCCGGTGCGGGCCCGTGGCTGCTGTCCAGCGTGCTGGCCTTCCTCACTGGGGTGACACAGGCTGGTGGTCCCACGGCAGGTGATACCGCCGTCCCGTCTGATGGAGGCCACAGCCACAGACCGCCCTGGCCCTCGCTGTGCTCCTCCGCCCACACACGCCTGCAGGGAGCAGTGGGGTCACGTAAGAATCCCGGTAAACCTAACTCCTGAGTTACCTCCTCCTCCAGTGTGCAGGGAGCACTCCCGCAGGGCCCGAAGCCGTGCTGTCTTCTAAGGGGGAGGGTGCGCGTGTGCCAAGGTTGCTGGCCAGAGTAGCCACTTTTCTCGTAGGAGGCCGCTCTCTCCATTGGAGAACAACTGAGCAACTCTGTTTCTCAGGCTTGGTTTTTAGCAGAAGTTCTCTCAAAAGCGAACAAAGTGAACCTCTCACTCCAGGGAAAACAGCTGACAGTATGACAGCATTTGCTGACTGTGCTAAATGATCCAAAAAAATGAGCTTTCTAGTGAAAATTAGGATTTGGGGAAACTGCGGTATACCAGCACAAGCTTGATCGCTTCCCAACATTTAAATCCTGTCTGCTGGTGTCAGTAGTAGATTCTGATGATCTGGTGAAGTGTATAAACACTTGGGAGATTCACGTAGCTCCGTGTGCTAGTAGATCCTGAGGGGCTGATGTCTCCTCTCACGAAGCTAGAGTTGGGGAGAATTCAGAAATGCGCAATGGGTGGAACTCCGTGTGACTCTGCCAATGGGGCTTGGATAAGCTTTTCAGAACCCACCTCAGAGCTCTGCTTTAGGGAATCCCCTCTGGTTGAGTTTTGACCTAGTATCAAAGGAGAGGCTCCACAAGCCTTTGGAAAGGACTTTCCTCGTGTACATCAGCCAGACTGAGTGTGGGAAGGGAAGGAAGGAGACGCTGCTCTGAGAATCCAGCTGTTGTCTGTTAAGCCAGCCAGTAAAAAGGTTCTCAGGAAAACCAATTCTGTGCCCTTGTTAACTCAATTTTAGTATTGTTTTGGAAAATACTTTTAATTAAAATGTTATTTGTGGTAATGTGAAACTGGCTTATATTTGAGTGAATTACAATATATTTCAGAAATGTCTGAGTTTGCTAATATGGTAAATATCCGTATGTAACCCACAAGGGAACCCTGGCTCTTACATCCTCTGTTTACGGGGCAGACCAATAAGTTTGCTGTAGGCACCCAAGCTTGCTGCTTGGGCTGTGCAGACTTTGGGCTAGTTTTATAAGAGAAAGGTCAAAAACCACATGCCTCTCGGCTCCTACGCCCCTCGTCCATTGGGGAGCATCTTTAAACGCCCTCTCTGGTCACTAACTTGTAGACGTGGTTTATGAGAACAGACTGTTGTGTGCGAGGGGCCTGCAGATTTTTAAGGGCCTTGGAAGTCCGTATTGTGGGCGACATAGATCAGCTGTTGGGGACAGTCCAGAATTGGCATCTTGGAAAGGTGGCTCTTGGTCAGCTGTTTGGAGATGAGTTTGTGTTTCCTCCTTGTGGGATAAAGGGTCTGCTCTCCCCCTCACCAGTGATCTCTTCCAACCCTGAGTTCAGGCAGAGCCTTGAGAAGGGTGGTTCCAGTGTTGTTGATGGATCCGAGAGACAGGTGCATTGTTCCATATTTTTCTCTAAATCTTAATAACTGAACTGCTTTGAGTCCCCTGGCGTTTTAAAAACAAGATCCTGTTCTGTCATGTTCTGACACTTGTAGCTTCAGGTAATACCGAAAACCGTAAGGTTGCGATCAGTCCAACCCTAGGTTAAGGACGAGTCCTGTGCACGAGAAAGCAGCCATGGTTCCCAGCAAGCAGTAAGCTGCGTCAAAGGAGTGTCAAAGGAGCGGAGAGAGCAGAGGAGGAGCTTTCAGGCTGTAAAAACCCAGATTATGGAGACGTACTTGGATATGTTGCATCTTCATTTCTCTGCTCTTTGAAACCTCAAGATCCTGTTCTGAAGGGCTGGGGCGGACGTTGCCTTGAAAGCAGGTCTCGAATGGCTCTTTGAAATACACGAGCACCTCCCCAAGTTGCCTGTGGGCAGAACGTGCTTGCGCCAGTGGATCCTGGCACGCGGTGGGGTATGGGTTTGTCCCCAGCAGAACCAGTGTTAGAGATACCAACAGTAGCGCCCACCCAGTTGCAGCAAACCCTCTTCTGCCCCAAAGATTGTGTCTCCAAAGGAGGTGTGCCTCTACCACCAGCCCTGTTCACCCTGTTGGCTCAAAAGGACTGAGACATTCATCGGGGACTGTGACGTGGGAAAATTCCCCTGTAAATTCTACACATCCAAGTGACATGTGATCCGGTATTGCCAGGACACCCCGCCCCCCACCCGTGGCCCTGCCAAGCCAGGGAAGGCCTCTGGGAGCTTTCGTGGGGGTGGGGGAACGGGAGCTGGGCCGTGCACCTCACCTCTCATGAGAGCCTCCCAGGACCCTCCTCCCCGACTGTCCTGCAAGGGCGCCCTTCATCCCTTCGCCGTGTTCCTGGCTCTTGGCCAGGGCTCTGTGACTCCGCGGTAGTTCATATTCTAGGAGGATGGCTTTCGAAGCTTTTCTGGTCCTTATGCAAGAGAATTGTGGCAGAAAGGCCAGAAAACAAGCATCCAGAAGCTTCCTTAGAACAGGTCTGGGGTGCCCAGTCCTGGTGGAGAGACTGAGGCCCTTTGGCCTTTCCTCCAAGTGTTGGATATCTTAACAGAATTCTAGAAGTGTTTTCTCTGCTAGAAGTTACAAGTCTATTCGTAGAAGAGACATTCTTCCATGTTTTAGGAATTTCTTGAAGAAAGCCTTCCTTTTCTGAGCTCCGTGTAAGTGATGTACAGGCTTGTCCTCGGGCCCACGAGAACTGACCTGTCGGCTCCCAGCGGGAACCGCTCAACCGCGTCCCGGCCCGGGCGCGCTTCAGGGGGAGCCGCGCACCGCTGCGGCCAGACGGACGTGCTCCCTTTCTGTGTGGACGCGCTCCGGAGAGCGGAGCCCCAACTTGCTCCGAGTCCTCGAAGGTTTGTTGGTGACCGCAGCTTAGCCCTTACCTGCAAGTGCCTGGTGTCGGTGCGCAGCGACTCCAAGTGGGCTGACCGTCGCGCTGGTGAAAAGGGGCGGCCGAGGTCGTCTGTGGTGACCGGTCGGGAGGCCCGCGGTGCGCTCTCCGGCGCGGCGGCGGACACAGACTTCAGGAGTGCGCGCTCAGCTCTGAAAAGCACCGAATCCCTCTTCTAAGGCTGGGGGGGGTGGATTTCGGAGGCTCGGGGTAGTGGCGGTTAAAATGCACGTGCTTCGGGCGCCTGGGTGGCTCTGTGGGTTGGGCCGCTGCCTTCTGCTCGGGTCATAATCTCGGGTCCTGGGATCGAGTTCCACGTCGGGCTCTCTGCTGGGCGAGGAGCCTGCTTCCCTCTCTCTCTCTCTCTCTCTCTCTGCCTGCCTCTCCGTCTACTGTCAAATAAATGAATAAAATCTTAAAAAAAAAATGCACTTGGAGCAAGTGCCGTGTCGCCGGGTCGGATGTGCTCAGCGTCGCCGTCGGGGCCCTCCGTGGACCGCGTGTGCCGGTGCGGCTGTCGCGACTGACGCCATCGTCCGCTCCTCCCCGGCAGGAGGCGGGCGGCCGACGTCCGGGGCCGGGCCTGCGGCGGCGGGTGCAGCGTGGTTGCTGCGCGGTCCCGCAGCCGGTTTGCCGCCCACCACCGAGCTGAGGAGAAAGCCGGTTCCTGCGTTCATTCAGCCTCGCGTCCCCCCCACGCCCCTGCCGCTGGTGACCTGAATGTCCGTAAATGTGGCCGTGTCTGCGCTCACCATGCTCGGAAGTCTGTGTGACAGTCCCTCGTCTCCGCGCGGGCCGGGTGTCCCCCTCCCCTCAGGCGTGTCCTCGGTGCGGCGCGCGCGCGTGGGAGCTGGAGAGACTTGCGGCCCTGCCTGGGCGGGGCGCCCTCCGGAGGCGGCGCAGGGATGGAGCCCTCGTGGGCGAAGCGTGTTGCTGTCTCCGCAGCGCGCGTGGAGCAAGACCGTGGCTGGAGCGGCTTTCCCGGACTCCCGAGCTGCGGCTCCCGTTTCCTGCCCTCGGGCGCCTGTCTTGAGGGTGTCCTGGAGAGCAGGGTTGGCTCCCGTGTTTCAGGCGAGGCCCGTGGGGAGGGGCGAAGCCGGCCGTCCTCTGGCAGAGCCGGTCTGCGGCAGCCCCGCTGCAGGAGTGGGGGGAGCGGGGAGAGGGCGCGGGAGCCCGCTTGGCGGCCCGGTGCCTCATGGGGGGCGCTGACCCGGGTTCCGTGCCCGCGCGGGGCTGCGGTGGAGGAAGGAGCGTAGGGTCTGTGCTGTGCGGGGCGGGCTGTCCCCAGACAGTCATCCGCGCCTTCTCCCATGCATGGTTAGGGTCCCTGTGCTGGAAGATGCCGCATCAGTCACCGGCCCCGTCTTCCCTGGGCGTCAGAGCTGCAGGAGGCAGAGGGGAGGCCCAAGGTTAGATGTCAGGAAGTTCAAGTCCCAGGCTGTCCTGGGGCCTAGGAGCTCTGCGTCTGCCGAGGAGCCTTCTTTACAAATTGCTCCGTTGTTATGGTCGGCGTTCTGGTGGAAAGTTCATCTGGATTTCAACCTCGCGTGAAATTGCGGAGCCACGGCTGGAGGCTCTCGGCGTCTGAGACCCTTCAGGGACCCCTCAGACATTACAGCGAGAAGTGAGGAAAATGTGCTGGGCTCCGTCCACTCAAATTTTGGTGAGCGGGAAAAAATCTGAGGTTACTTGCATCATTTTTATAACCCGATTTCCAGATAGATGCAGAAAGAATAAACCAAAGAGAGAGAGAAGAGTCAGCGAGACACTGTGACAGTCATTGCGATGTGTTCTGGAAGCATTCTGTGAGGCTCGCCAAACGGGTTAGCCAGTCCCTACCTGTGGTCGCTTGGAGCATCTGAAACCCAGGACGGTGCAAACCTCCGAAGGCCCTGGGCGTGCGTCCAGCCTGCGTGCACTGCTGAGTGGGGCTCTCACCTCTTTAAAGGTTCCTAGTGAATAAAGGAAAAGTAGGAAACAGACCTTATGTGGCCTGGAAAGCTTAAACACCGGCTTTCTACAGAAGGATGTTTACCAGGGTCTGTGGTGTTGAGACACAAGCACTTCATGACCGTGCAGTGCTGTTGTTTCTGGAGGACGGGGCAGAGCGCCTGGGGGGCTCAGGCGGTGAAGCCTCTGCCTTCGGCTCAGGTCATGACCAGGGTCCTGGGATCGAGCCCCGTGTCTGGCTCCCTGCTCAGTGTGGGGGGAGCCTGCTTCTCCCTCTCTGTCTGCCCCTTCCACCTCCCCGCTGTGCACCCTCTAGTTCGCTCTCAAGTAAAATCTTTTTAAAAATGTTTAATAATAATAAATAAAAAGCCCAGGGGCATGGTCTGGGAGGAGGAGACAGAACTCTCTGCTTCGCTTTGGGGAGAGCTGCAGGTGGCAGGGGGTGCACGGGCTGCACCCCAGGCTCTTCTGCCCATTCCCGCAGCTCTCCCACGGTATTCATCTATTGCTTTTTCCACTACAGAATAGTCCTACGGAAGCACACAAACCAAATTCTGACATCGTTTTAAAACTGCTGGCTCCTAACATAGTCTCCATCTCTCTCTTCCTTTATCATTCCTCCAAGTCAAGCCTTCAGGTTTTACTATTCCTTCTTCCTGGCCACATAATGTTCCAAGGAAGGGCTGTACAGGGTGTTCCCCTCTGGCATCCTCTCCCATAAACGGCACGGTGCGAACCCTCTCTCACCACCCCACAGCCACTACCTGAACACGGAGGTGTGTGTGCTCACAGACACAGGACATGCGTGTCCCGCTCACTGGGCTTCAATGTCCGTGGATAGGCTTCTGTAGCTAGAAGGCTGACACGTGGTATGTGTGTTCTTTTGTTACAAATGAGCCTCCCTCTGTCCTTCTGAGCACTGTGGTCATTCGCCCTTCCCTGTGGAGAAAGGCAGTGGTGCCATTGTTGTCACCCAGTGGAAACAGTGTCCCCATGTTACTGCACATGCCCCTGAGCGAGCTGAACAGTGGTGTTTACTGGCCCTTCTACAGGCTCCTTGTTCCCATCACCTAAGGTCTTTCACTTTTCATCTCTTTAGAGGGATGGGTGGAGCGACTCTCCACTTACACGAGAGGCACAACCCAGGGCTGGGGCCTGGACCCAGGTCAGACCCCTCGGGGGCTCCTACCCGTCTGGCTCAGCAGTACGTTGGAATACTCTCTCACGTGGCCTGTTGCACCTCTGAGGGCTCCGTCTGTCTGCCCACCTGTCCTTGGTGACTGCCTTGCATGGAGGACCCGGTCTTGAACCCGCGTGGTTGTGGGCGTCTCTCCCCTCCGTCTCCGTCACTGACCCAAACTCCCTCTGCCTCCTGGCTGCTTGTGAGCCTGACCACGGAAAGCAAACAAGGTCCTCTCGTCAATAGAGCCAGAGGCCACAGTGGAAACGTGTTCCGCTTCTACGATCTGAAGGAGAGTTCGGGGAGTGCGCCTAACAAGCACCCATTTTCCTCCCGGAGAAGTGTGGCATGTGTGTGCGCAGAGGGCGTGTGTGCGCAGAGGGCGTGCTGACTGGGGGACTGGCTCTCGGCAGACGGAGGTCGGCAGGTAGTTTGTGAGCCTATTTTTTTGCTCAGTGAACTAGCAAGAACCACACCCATTACTTTCATTGGATTACTTGTTTCAGAATTAGATGAATCAAATTCGGTAGGTATCTTTATGGCCTCTTCCCGCCCCAGCAGGCTGCCCTCACCATGGCCGGCTCAGCTCTCAGCCGGTGGGAGGGCGTCCTAAAGTGTGGGAAGCGTTTGTGACCTGCTGAGGTGACCGACTCCAGTGTGGCTGGCTTTCTGTGTAAGTATGAGCCTCATGAATTAATGGGAAACCTCACTGCATTGTCTGACAGCTTACTGGCACACAATAATTAGAAAACATTTCTCATAGTGGAACCTGAGGTTTAGCTATCCAGAGAAATTGGATATTTCAAAATACTCCTAGTTGGTTAGTGAAACATTAGTATTAATGACAAATTAATATTAATATCAATATCAGTTATGAGTATGTAGCCTTTGGGAAGAGAGGGGAAGGGCTTTAAGGACCAGGTTTAAGTAGCCCCCATATGACTTTCCTTGTTGGCAGCATTTTTCATCTGAAAGCGTTTTTTTTTTTTTTTTAAGCTCAAACTTACATGTGAAAAAAACCTATGTGTTGGGAAGAGGCATCCACATTTGAACTGCGAATGATTAAACCTTTATGACTAAAGTAATAGGTTTGGCTTCACCCTTCCCAGTGGAGCAGCAGGCAGAGGTGGTCCTTTCCAGTTTGCAAACAGAAATGCACAGACTGGGTCCTCCTCTGTCTCTCCTCCAGGCTTTGCGTGCGCTCCGTGAACAACAGGCAGTGGGGAGCGATGTGACTGCTTCCGACTGTTGGACGCTTTCTGTCTGCAGTGTTTTGGCATTTGGTTCTCCTTTGCTTAAGGTGCTTCTAGCCCTGGGGGCAGACATGGGTGGCTCAGAACCGCTCTGGGAAGGAGAGCGCCCTCCCCAGCTTTGCGCTGGTGGATGGGAGGCCACCTCAGGGGCCCACCTGGTTCCCAGCGCCCACCTCCCAGCTGGGACTTTGCAGGAGCCGTGCTCCCACCTTGACCTTGAGGTCTTCATTCAGACCTCCCACCAGTGGCAAAACCCAGTGACCTTGGCGAGTGTGTGTTAGGTCACATCCTGAAGGTTACTTTGTGAGGTGGCAAAGAGGAGGTGTCTATCCTAATTCATTTTAATTTGGTCATAACAAAATAAATAACAAATCTGTGAATAACAATTAGAGTGAAATAACAAAAGTCCTAGAGGAATTGTCTTCCCACGTCCGGTTCAGCCTTTAAGGAAGTCCTGGTTGACGTCCGAGATTTCTGGACCCTTCATGGTAGCAACATAAAGAGGTGGTGTTCGTGTCCTTGCTGTTGGAGGGGCCGCTGGAATAGGGACAGAGCTGAGCACTGTCACAGTAGCACATGTGACAGCCACGGAGAGTCCCATGGCTTAGTGGTCCATGACCAGCAGGATCCCCAGAGAGGAACAATTAATCAGACTCAGCCCAGACCTGGCTGGCCTGGCCAGCTGCAGTTGCCACAGTATGCAACGAGATCCCACATCCGCCTCCTCCAAGAAGAAGACAAGTTCAGTTTTAGGTTCGAGGACGACTTTATCCTTTGATGAAACAATGCAGTCTGTGTTTGGGAGTTTCAATTCCCATGTTCGTGAGTGTGATACAAAGTCCTATCTTGGGTTTTATTGCTCTGTTTAAAATACCAAGTTAATCTTGCAACATTAACTTGAAGAAAACTATTGCGAATGTCACTTTGCCAGTCAATTATGTTTAAGAGGAATATACTTCTAATTAAAAAAAAAGTACAGAGATTAGAACCAACCTTGAGACTAGGGCAAGAGGTGGGGGCACAAAGCCTTAAAATCCGTTTAAGGATCTAAGCTTAGAGCCCCAGCAGATTTAGAAAGATTCAGGTCATTTTATCTACTAATTTGTGTGTGCATCTTGGTCGGCAGTTTGACCGGGTGAAAGGTAGGATCCATTTAGAGAGTTGGCTGGGTCCTGCAGCGGGGTCTTACAAATACGTTTCTCTCAGTGGACCTGTGCTGACGCGGCTCATGTGAGGTGGACACTGGCCCCTTCCCCGGCGTCTCCTACAGGCGTCCAGGGGACTCAGGCCTGCATGTGATGCGGACACACTGTCAGGAGGATGGGTGGCCTGGGGGCGGCCGACACACCTGTGTGCCCTCAGCCCCACCTGTGTGCCCTCAGCCCCACCTGGTCCATCTGGACATCGAGGTGATCCTTCTGCCATGACGCACATAGGTTTCTGATGGCGAAGCGGGTTTCTGGATGGCCTTAGAAATGTCAGATACTGCTTCGGGAATGTGTGCAAACATATTCCCTACATTTTCCTTTGCAATTAAAAAAAAAAAAAAGGTCTCTTGAATGTTCTCATGTGCTGCCTGTGCGAGGTTCAGCACAAGCAGAAACCAGGTTTTCCTCAGAAGCAAACTTGAAGTCTTTACCACTAAGTGAACATATTGTATGATCTGCCCCCAAACCCACTTACTGTAAGGCCCTTGTTATAAATTTAGAAGATTTTTGCAAACTCATATAAACAGGTAATTGATGCTGCCGGAATTCTTGTCACATATTTATTGCACTATCAGCTAAAATTTTTAAGTGACAAGAACCAAAATAATCATTAATTTTTATAGGGCAAGGATCTGGCTTTTTGTCTGACACAAAGCTGTATAAAAAACTGCTTCTGATTTTATGCACATTGTTTTTAGTTAATGATTTTCAGCTGTTTGTTGTTCCTCCGATAGCATGAAAATGTACCATATGCTCAGCCAAAAGACAAATGATTAGCAAATGAAATTCTGGACAGCTGTCTGACTGCGCGTGTTGGGTTGATAGCATTCTGCTATCATAATTAGCTTAAGCTTTGGGTTAATTAACTTTCTACCTGGATATGCATAATAATAGCAAACTGAAGAAAGCAGGAAGCTTTCAGCACATCAACAACATTGCTGTCTTTTTTATTTGGTATTTCAAGAGCATATTAGAATTTCAAGAGTGATTAATCCTGGGAATATTGTCATCTACTGTCGATTTTACTTGCAAGCGGGATAATACTGAAACAATTGGAATCTATTATGGAGCAGAAATAGCATTTTAAAATTGTAATTAAAGTTTCTAAAAGCAATTGCTAATTTCAGATGCCTTTGTCGCCAAGAATATTAGGCTGCTTGTACGGGCAGCTTGTCGGGTACAAAACATACCAGCACTGACACTCTGAAGAATAAAACTTTCCTTTATTTAAGTGCTGTATTGAAATCACCAATTATTTTTCTGTAATGTGAAACTAAGATTATTCTGTAGTTTGAAAAGATGCTGTTCAGACTACTTGCCTGCAGATAAGAACTCTGGACCCTGCACCGATTTTTTTCTGTTACCTTTGTTAACTGGGGCTCCATGTCGGGTTGGCGGGCGGGGCAGGAGCTTCTCCCGGACCTGTCCGTGAGGATCTGGTGTGTGCGTGTGTGTGTGAGCACTGGAGGTCTGATTTTTAAAAAGTCAGTGCTATACTTTTGTAGCTCAGTATTTATTTTCTACCCAAAGCAGTTTATAAATCAATTTACTGATTTGATGAAATGGGGAGAGAAATGGCTTTGTCTCCTTCCTCCTCTTGTTTGCATGATTTACCAAAGCACTCTCTAACATGCTCATCATCTTACGGGGCTGCTCGGGGCCTTTGGAGAGCACAAGCTAGTGAAGTGGATTGTGGATTTGGAGTAAAAATTGTAGTTTACATTTCCCAAAGCACCAGAGAGCCTAGCACTTAATTCTGAAATAAGTCATGCCTGTTGTTACACTCAGAAAAATATTTTATCTTCTGAAAAAAATTCTTTACATATGCAGTGGACGGTGAAGATTTGGTGACAGTGAATTTGCCTCGGCTCCAGGACTTTACTTATAGAATTTAGCGGTAGTTAATGTGCTGCTTTCTCAGATTTGTGACTTGCGGGCCGGCTGGGGGCTTGGGAGCACCCATTGGGTCACCTCATGCAAGTTTTATGGGCCTGTCAGAAGCCATTTTTCAAAATTGGCTTCATTTGAGAACATGTGGAGGGGCCCACTTTCTCGGGTGCTTCGTGGCATGGGGGCTTCCTGGGGCCCGTCCGCTCGGGGGGAAGGTGGGGCCGTCTGCAGGCTCTGGGAGGAGCAGGGCGCCCCGAGCAGGCCCTGGCCTGCACCCACAGACTTGGCCCTCCCGGCTGTCCGTCCATGACCCTGAGTCTTCTGTCCTTTTCATCCTGCCGTCTCCAGCAGACCTTGCCTCCAGTCTTCAGAAGGACGGGGCCACGACTTCCGTCCTTGTTGCTTAGTGGGCCCCGGCTGCGTGAGTAAAGATGGCCTGGGGGCTGAGAGCAGAGGAGGAAGCGGGATCGCAGGTTTGGTATCAGACCCGCAAATTCGGATCACGGCCCTCCTGCTGTGCTGCAGACGAATGACCATTTGTTTGCCTTCTGAGACTCACTTCTAATATTTTACTAAATTAAACGTGAATAAGTTCAAGATGCAAAACTTAAGCACATCGTGCTTCTGCGACGAAAGAACTTTAAGAAAGGCAAGGTGCGGAGGCTCCTGTGGGAGTGGTATTTTGAGAGGTTATGACTGGCTATTGAAAGAAAGAGAAAGAAAGAAATGCATCCAGGCCCCAATTTTGGCCAGTGTAATATATCGATGATTTTATTTTGAATGCCATGTCAAACATACTGTAAACTAATGATATTATTTTTTAAAAACTTACTCTGTTTGCAGTGCTTGATCTTTAATTTCTTTTAATGTCAAAATTATTTATTTGGCCGGCTCTGTTCCAGATGTGACTGTTGAGGGCACATTAATTTATACGCCGTTTTCACGGCCCCCTGTCCCCATCTGTACATCATTTTCTGAATTTCGTTTTCTCCCTTGGGAGTTCACCTATTCATATCGTAGCTTTCATTTGCTGCGTAAACAGAATAAACAGACAATGCAAAATCCCTACAATACCAGAAAATAATTCTTTTCAACAACATAGTGGATCATATTTAAAAAAATATTGAAAATGCAATCCATGTGAGGCAACATTTTTTCTACTTTATTGTGCTCTGGAGGAAAGGCTCATGTTACTACATGTTTCCCCTGGATTTGATAAGTTCATTTTTATTAAAAATACATCCAAAACAGCACTTTACGATACTCCTCAAACACATGTTGTGGATATTTCTTTGTTTTGCTTCTTAGCTTGGTGTTGCCGGCTAATTCGGAACGTCTCACTCAACTGGTGTGTGCTTGCGAGGCTGAAGAGACAGGTTCTGCTGTGTTTGTGCGAAAAGCAACATTGAAGAACAGCGGGGTGTGTTTGGGTGTTTTGTTTTTTTTTTTTTTGACATTTACAAATAAAGAGGGACATGAGTTATTTATGCTCCAATGTTGCTGCAAAGTCCTTATCTCCACGTGGCACTAAACAAGGATTTGTTGTGGGATTTTCAAGGGCCGCGTAGTGCTTTAGTGTTAAGCACCCAAAACTCTAGGGGACCGGCACTAATTTCCTCTCTCTCGTAAAACAACATAGTATTCATAACCACTCAAGAGGCTTGACGTAAGTAATGATGGCATGTGCCGGCGAAGATTACCGCCCAACGGTGTAATCAAGGTGCTAGGTACTAATGCAAGTTAAATTGAGACAATAACGCTGAAACTCGCATTGTGGGACTCGCCGCGCGCTCCAAGTGCTGACGTCCGCACATCCCGCCTCTCCGCCTGTCTGGCTTTCCGGCCCTGCTTATACTTAATGACCTCAAAATTTGTATGTCGTTAACACCATGTACTGAAGTGGGAGAGAACACGGTTTGGGAGGGAGAAGCCTCCCTGTCTTCGTTGACTTTTGTCTCTTTTGGTAATTGGTGGCTTTTCCTGCCGTATTAGGGAGCAAAGTGGGAGCAGGGAGGCCCCCGAGGTCTCGGTAAACATGCTGTGGGCACAGAAAGCCTGTGCTCCCAGGCGCGAGGCAGTCATTTACATACTCTGAATGAAAAGTCATTTGTGCCTGCAAAATTGTTATTGCTGGAACACATTTAAATACTAGTCATATGGAAATTTGAAATAAAGTCATATTAAATTTTGATGCTCAGATCAATATTGTGGAGCCCAGGTAATTAAAGTAGGTTTGTTTATTTGGCTCCTTATAAGTAAAAAGGGCTTAATACAGACTAATTACACAGAATCTTCCGTCTACGGTAGGATAATGAGCAGCAATTTAAAGCGATATTAAATGAGAATTAATAAAGGAATATTGCGTCACTTTGACTGTATTAGGCCGTGAAATGATTCCTCATCTCAATTTAACTTTCTGTCTCGAGCATGGTGATTGATGAGCGATGACTTTTTGTCGAGATAATCTATAACAGTATTCGATTGCAATATTTAACTAGTTACAGCCAGAGTCGCGACTCTGTTGTTCTGGAACAGGCTAGAGGAGCCCGTTCTCACCGTGCCAGCCCCGAGGGCCACCGAGGGGACTCCCGTGGTCCCCTCGCTTGTTATCGAGGGTCCCGAGCCAGGGCGCCGGCCGCCGTGGAGGGTGCTTCACTGCGGTCCCACTTCGCAGGGACGCGCTTGCTGGAAGCGCGGCACTGGTAGCGGGGAGGCCTCCTCAGAGGAGCCCTGGAGCTGCGTTTAAACCTTGAGAGGGAAGCTGGCCGCCCTCTCTCCTCTCGAAGGAATAAGGACCTGAAGGGTCTTTACCTGCAGGAGGCACAGAGCCATGCGTGGACAGCGCCAAAGAGGAAAGTGGATTCTCTGCTGACCCTTCAGCTTCGGGACTGGGGTTCTGTTCTGTGTGAAATGCCACTTACACAGAGGGTCTGTCTTAACATTCCTAAGAGCCGTCCGGGCCAGTGGACACTGTGGCCATTAAGTAATGGCCAGGTGCGTTGGGCTTGCTGGCGTGCTGCTGTTTTGTTTGAGGGGGAACTGGTGTATCATTTCTCCGTGCCGCGCTTTGCAGCATGTCACATCCGCATTAGCGTTTCTGCCCTTTTAAAGGGTCCTGGGGAAGGTCAAGACCTCGCACCGAACACCCTCTTTATATATATTACAAATTGCCGGAATTGTTCATTAATTTCTGTCTTTGAAATGCCATGTCAAACCTCTAAAGGAATTCACGATGCGGGTGTCCCTTGGACAGCTCTCACCATGGTCCAGTGCGGGTTCCTGATGAAATTACAGGTGCAGGGAAATGCAGAATTAGAAATATATCTGATGTTGCAATACTCGTGAAGCTATAGCTTTGTTGATGACAGGACAATTCCATTTTTGACAGTTTAATTTACTGTTGCCAGTGGACAAGAGCAAGAGGAGAACGCGGGGTTAGCCACCTGCCCCCTCATACCGTGTTTCACATGCGAGGTTGCAAAATCATGACTCCCTCAACCTGTCGGGCTCAAATGAGAAGGTTTTCAGCTGGGAAAATGGAATATATCAGTGCATGTAATATTGCCTGACCTCATAAAACAAAAGGGAAAATTGCAGATTCTGACAGCCATTATGAATCTTGTATCAGCTTCCAAAACGACTTGGAGCTGAGGCGTAGCACATGTTTATAATAGAAAAAAAACAGGGTTGCCACGTTGACTTGCAATATGGAGCAAAAAATGACTTGTCAGTAATTCGTTCTCAGATGTTAAAGAGGCTGTTGAATTTACTAGTATATACAGAGAAGAATGTTTAGCCCCGAGCAGAGTGTGGAAATAGTCTCCACATGAGGGGTCTGCTGAAGTTCGTCCCAGAGTTCGCTCGTGATGGAAGGCGGAGGGTAGGAATCCCGTGCTCATGCTGCCGCCGTGTCGGGGGCCAGATTTCTCATTACAAGATGTACTGAACCTTTCTACTCTCGTCCATTGTAAAGTGATGTGTAAATAATAAGACTTCCAAAATAAAGCAAATAACGCTGTGAAATTACGAGAATCGTGTGAATTGAGCAGGTTCTACCGAAAAACTGGCGTATTGAGGCGTGGCCTTTTATCTTATGCTTAAAAAGTTTATCTATAGTAAGATAAGGCGTAATCTCTTTGCACATAATGATATGCTCTCCAGTTCGGCTTTATTCTTCATCCTCTGTCCTTCACCTTCTTGCCCGATGAGCTCCACAAACACAGATTCTCTCTGCTGTCTCCGGTGGCCTCCCCACACCGCCCCAGTTGGAGGGGTTCGGAATGAGAATATAGAAACTTCTCCCGAGCAGGAGGTGTGGTGTGTCCCCGTCCTGGTGCCCACTCCCTGCACCGTCGCCTCCCGTGCTAGACCCACATCTGGTCGGTTGTCCTCTGCTGTCTGTTTTGAATGAGCTGGAGCCGTTGATTTTGGGGAAGGCCTGTTTCACACACTGCGCCCCTTGGGGGGCTGCTCTCGTGTCCTCCGCTGGCAGCCGCAGGAAGACAGGTGTTTGCTGTACCCCTCGCGCCTCCCCTGGGCAGGACGGGCTGAGTGGCGCAGGACAGAGCTTGTATGTGACAGGAGTGATCGCGCGGTGGCGGATGACTTGGGGAGGCAGAGACGGGTTTGGCTGAGCGGGGGTTATTCACGGCCCTCCTCGAGCCCTCGGTCTGTCCTCGGCAGAGCCTTCTTCAGACCCGTCCCGCTGGCTGGGCCGGGTGTTGGCACCAGGAGAGGGAGGGTGGGGGTGGTGCCGCTCCACGGGGTCGCTCTACTCGTTTTCAGACTCTCCTGCTAGAAAATGATGAACATGGGACGTGTTTGGTTTTCTCCTTTAAGCTGATGTATGTCATTCTGTACTTCCTGGACAGCCACCAGCAAAGCCAGGATGTGTAAGATCCGGTCCTTGTCTGCCCAGACCCCAGTCCAGGGAGGGTGGTGTAGCTCAGTGCTTTGGCCGAGGGACCCACGTGGCGTGAGGGCGTGGAGGAGAGGAGGCTTTGTCTGAGGTTCACCCTGAGCCTGGGCCGCAGGGGGCCAGTAGGAGGGCTCACAGGGACGGCCTTTGGAAAGGGGCTCAGAAGCTTGGCTGCGAGAGAGGATGGAAGCGGAGAGAGAGTGAAACTCTAAGTGACTCGCGTGTCCTTGAGTTTTGCTGCTGAGAAACCAAGCAGATGAATAGAAAGCTGCAGGCACACGCGGAGCGCCCGAGCTTCAGAGCGTCTCCGTATATGGTCCGCTGTTTGGGCTCTTTTGGAAAACGATCAGATGAATTTAAATATTCCACTTAGAGTTATATAATCTGTATGTGAATTAGGATTTTCAAAGAGAATATATGAAAATATTACGAGGATTCTTGTAATAACTTCACCTTAATCTTGGTAAATACCAGTATTACATTAAAGTCAAGGCCTTAAAACACTTTGTGGGGCCTGTGTGATTCGCCAATCTATTCCCAACCCTTCCCTGGATTGAACAACTCCTCTCTCGCGTCCCTCCCCCCTCCTCCTGCTGTCTTGCCCCCCGGCCCTTCTGTGCGCTTGCTGAGAGTGACCCACCCCAGGGCCTTTGCGCGTTCCATCTCCTTGGCCTGGAACACATGACCCCAGACCATCTCTGTGGCTGCTCATCATTTCCTTTAGTTCTCAGCCATGTGTGGTAATGACCCTCGTCCCTGCCACAGCAGTCTGGGTTTCTGGTTTCCTGCTGTTTAACCATCTAGAACGGGAGTTTGCCAACTGCAGCTGGAGGCTGGCGCCTGTTTTGTGGGTGCAGTTGCGCTGGAGCGCAGCCATGGTGAACCTCAGTGTGGCTGTTTCTTGCTGCGATGCCAGAGGTATGTAGTTGGAACCATGATGGGATGGACTGCAAGCCTGAGATCCGGGGTGTCTGGTCCTGTGGGGCAGTGCGGGGCTCCGATCTAGCCTGTGGTGCAGACGCGTTCGTGCACCCGTCTCTGCCACCGGGCTGCAGCCTCTGGACAGGCGCCCCCTCAGGCTCGCGGCTGCATCTGTAGGAGCGGGACTGCATGCAGTAGGGTGTAGAGTAGCTCCTGCTAACAGGGCGGAGGGCAGTGGTTCCTTCTGCCTCCGGTTCTCAGACTCCGGTGTCTCAGCCGCTGGGGACGTTGTGTCTTGCAGTCTCCTGGCACATGCGTGTCTGTAGCAGATCACGGAAGTGAAGGGGGCCTGTCTGAGCTCTGTAGGAACAGACTCGGCTGTGGAGTGGTTGCACGCCACCCGTGTGCTGGGGGGAGCCCTCGGGTACTCCCTGGGGACAAGTGCAGCAGGTGAGACTGGCTGGGGAGAAGGCAGGCCTGTGTGGTGACCTGAATCCCACTGAGGTCTCAGCCCATCCTTGGGATCTCTGTCTGCCGTGAGGGGCTCTCTGCATCCTTCCGGGGTGGGCGCAGGGGCCCGGACCTTGGGATCCCTATATCAGCCAGACGTGGCCCCTAGGTGTGCAGGAGATGCTTCTCCCTCAAAGGCAGTGGTTGCAGGATGCAGCCCTTGGCCCTCCAGAGCTCGGGGATGTGACGGAAGAGCCCTGAGAAGGGACTATGCTGACGCTGTGGTTTAAGGGTTGGGGTAAAATGGATACTTCAGGTCCTTTCATACCTGCTGATTAGAGTGTCAGCCCAGGAATGTTAGCTGCTGCACACAAGGTCACACAGCAAGTTAGTAGCAGGTCTTCACCATTGGGAAGGGTCTTTTCCCCACAGTCCTACCGGGTGGGAGCCCCCATATGGATGCAAACCTGCTAACCCCAAAGGCCAGTGACTTCCAGCTTCTGAGGATGGACAGAGCAGAGTGCTCCCCATCCCCCACGGTCTTGGAAGAGTTGTCTAGGGCATCTTGTTAAGGGAGCCCTTTGCTGGGTGCCAGGCTGCCAGGCGGCACTCTCGCTGTCAGCCCCGTGCAGCGCTCAGACACTGTCCCCGCGTGGTTCCGGTCAGAGATGCGGTAACATCCATCACGTTGTTCGGTCCGTGCTTAAAATGGTTACACACCACATTATAACAGAGTACAGACACACTGCTGCAGACCTCCGAAGGGGCTGGTCTAAGAGATTATTTTTATTTTATGTTTAAGTCCCTATTCCCGCTAGGATAAGGAAACCATGCTATAAGCTATTTTGGAATATCACGGTAGTGGGAGATGGGAACCAGCCAGGATCTTCAGGGTCTGTTCTGGAAGATTCACATGGAAATACACTGTTCTTTAATACCTTGGGTCCACCAGGGAAGAGCGATCCTGGAGGAATGGTGTGCAGAAGGAGAATAGGGGAAGAGGTCATGAAGGAGTCTTGGAGAGACGGGTGCTCTCTGCGACCTAGGGACCAAAAGCGGAACAGCAGAGAGCTACGCAGTCCACATTTCACCTGGTGATTCCAACTCTGCCTGCTTGATGACCGTGGGCCCTGCTGTGCCCCTTCTTGTGCTTCTGCATCATAGGGGTGAGGACAGGAGTGAGTGTCCCTGCCTCTGACTTGCCCACTGAGGTCCCCCTAATCTCAGAGAAGGTTGCTGCCCTCCAGGGGTCTGGAGGATGGTGGGGCCGACCCCCAGATCACATCATTAAAACGTCCTCTTCCGTTTTGAAATTATATTCTAATTCATCACTATGCCAGTGTTTCTTCTAATAAAATGTAAAATATTTACCATTAAAGTGAGAGCATACCCGCCTCCATCACAGTGTTTGAGTGAAGCTGGCTCCGTGGGCTGGTGTGTTGTGCTTCTCTGAGGCTTTGTCAGGCCCTTGCCATTGTCACGCATGTCAGGCGATATTCCTAGTCTGGACACATGGGCCTGCCCAGAGCTCCCACTTCTGCCTGATTTCTCCTCCACTCCAACCAGGATGCCTTTTGTCCATGCAGGAGCGTACAGCTGGACGAAATGACCAGTGTCCTCTACTTGGCTTTCCGTTCATGGCGAACAAGTGGACGGTTTTCCAATGTAAAATCTGCATCACAAAATTCACCACGTTCACCACGTGTGAGCGTGCCGTCCTGTGGTGGCAAGGGCCTTCACGTCCTAACCACCGCCACCGGCATCCACCTGCGGGTCTGTGATCTTCCCAGACTGGAGGTCTGTCCCTGTTAGACACAAGCTCCCCATGGTCCATCCTGGCCACCTGCCCTCCTGCTCCGGGTCCGTGACTCCCACCTAGGGATCTCTAGGGACCTTCTAGGTGTGGAGTCACGGGTTTGTCCTCCTGCGTCTGGCCTGCCCGAGGTTGGGTCATGTCGTGGCCCAGGTCAGAACATCCTTCCTCGAATTTCTAGGCTGGTGAACGGTGCGCGGCTTCCCTGAGCCTGTTTCAGGAGGGGAGTGCGTCTGGTATGCTCGCCGCCGCAGGTGCTGCTGGCGGGGCGGTGTGCGGTGCTGGGCCCCAGAGCCTGAGGTGCGGGAGCCGTGCCGGGTGCCCCCGTCCCCCCGTCGTCCTGCATGTGGGCCTGTCAGGGCGCCTCACCCGCCGCACACGCACGGGCTGGTTTTTCTCCTTCAGATCCGCGGCCTCGGACAGCTTCTGTGTCTTTGGCAGCCGTTTCAGCCCTGCTCTGTCTTGTCATTTCAGAGTTCAGCATTTGCTGCTCTGGAGGAGAAAACGGGGATGGGTCGGACCATTGTTCTTGCTCTCTTGACCTCGATGCTGCCCATGAGCAGTGAAGGGTAACTTTTGACGAGCCGTGTCAGATGTGACAGGCAATCTAGTTGGGTTGAGTGGAAATGTGCTGTACAAGTTTGAAGCCTTGGTTGGGGGCATTTTTCTGGTGTTCAGTGCATTTAAATTGACACCGGACTCCAGCGTGTTGCTCATTCCCGGCCCCGTACGGGAGGCTCGCATCCGCCGGCGCGGCCCCATCAGTGCGGCTCCGAAAGGGCTTCTGCGCGCTCTCCGGGCTCTGCCTGTGCTCCCGGCCTCCCCGGGGCTGCTCCCCCGCGCTATTTTAAACCTTACTTTTGAAGTGGATTTTCTTGCGTTCCGTTGAGTAGATGTTTGCAGGATTCTGTGTGTGTGTGTGGGATGGAGACACGGAGAAAAATGGCTGCATTTTTCTTTGGTTTTGAGATCAGCAGCATTTTCTGTTGCGCAGAGTGAAACGCCTGTGCTGGCCGCTGTGATTTTAAGTGTAAGTCCTTGCCCGCTCGTCTCTCACCACCAGAAGTCGTTTTAATTTTAGTTGTAAAACCACGACCATCACTTAGCAGGAGCTCTGGCCGCCATCTGCCGACCCCTGCTCTCCTGGGCTGGAGCCTTGCCACCCTGGAGCCCCGAGCGCCCCTGGCCAGGCATCCCGGCTCGCGGATGGCTCGCTCCTCTCTCTCCCTGCGGTTACTCTAGGGCAGGGGTGGGGACGTTTGACTGAGACCTCTGCGCTACTGAGAGGATTTTCTGTGAGGAGTGTCCAGGGTCCTCTGAGGGCTGTTGAGCACTGCCTGCCCGTGGCGCGGCTGGTTTCTGGAGAAGACGTGCGCGGCTTCAGTCTAGCACCTTCCAGAACACACCTCCCCCTCCAGGAAGCTTCCTTAGCCCCCGTGTGAGTGGGGTCCAGTTCTGAGTCCTCATCCTTGCTGCACGCGACTTTGGTCGGCGTTGTTTCCAGGAGAGCAGTTCTAGGCAGGTGGCTGGGACATGGGGGAAGCTGCCTGGGTGTCTGTCCCTCCCAGTGTGGTGCAGTGTCGCCTTCACTCCTGAGGAGGTGACCTGGGCTCTGGGGTGTGGATGCTTTGAGTGTGGGCCTTGAGGTCGAACTGTGTGGGAGAGACGTGCTGAGGGGTCTGGGGATGACAGGCTGCTGCGGAATGCTCCAGAGCAGGAGGAGGGCTGGGGCTTTTGTTTGCAGGTAGATGAGCGGCTGCTTCGGCGGTTAGCACGGCATGTTCTGCCCCGTCCTCTAACTCGTTGTGGAGGAGTTTGTACCAGGAAGAGCAGTTGGTGCGAGTGGAAGGCTGTGAGCCGCAGTCCCTGGAGGGCGGGGTGTGGGTGAGGCCACAGCCACGGTCTTGATTGGCGTCTCTGACGCAGAAGATAGTGCCGGGTGGGGAGCGGAGGTGCCTGCTTCCGTCACATGTCCTGCCCCGCACCTGCCCCACACGTATGTCGGTGCCTCAGAACCTCAGCACGTGGAGGTGGGGGCCGGGGAAGGACCAGGGGAGCAGGCGCGCCGGCCGGGTCCCGGCTCCTGGTGCAGGTGGTGCGGGTGCTTTCTGGAGCGGCTGGGGACGAGGCCGGGGTGGGAGATGGTGCGGGAGGCCCGCTTCCGGAGGGCCGAGACTGTTGCCTGCCCGCCGCTTCCGTCTGCCACACGTCGGTTTGCCAGGGAGGGCTGTTGTCTGCCTGGTGGCTGTCCTCTGCGCGTCCGTCCTCGCCTCTCTCCTCAGGAACACGAGGAACTCTGGCGGCACGGCTGCTTCCTGTCCTGTGCGGCCTGTGTTCCTGCCGTCGCCCCCACCCCCGGCCACTCCGGCCCTGTCGGGAGCCATCCCCAAGGAGCCCCAGGGCCCCTCCATGCTAGGGCAGCAGCTCGTACGCCCCAGGGAGGGCCTGCGGTCATTCGTCTCTTTAGAGCAGCATGCTGGGCCTCCTGGGAGCCTGGCGTCTTCCTGGTCTTCCCTGTGGAACGTTCCTGATGAGAGAAGGCTCGCTTCTCTCTGGCTGCTTGTAAATAACTGCTCGGTGGGGCAGGGAAGCCCCTGAGTGTTTGCCATTTTCCATCTGCCCACCTGGGGCATGGTAGCCAGTGGGAGCATCGCCCCTTCTAGCGCCGGACCCCCCAGCTGGGGGAGCGACGAGCACGTGACCCAGGACGTGAGTGCCCTGCTGGGTGTGGGCCACAGGCAGCCCTTCGGGGCCTCAGTGATTCTGGTGGGAAGCATTGCCAGTTTCTGAGTGCCCACTGTGTGCCCAGGGTAGAGTTATTAGCCGTGTTGTTCTCAGAGCACACCAGCCAAGGAGGAACTGCACTTTGCTCTGAGTTAATACAACTTGCTACCCCTAGGAAACCTGTTAAAAAGGCTCTTCTTGGGCGCCTGGGTGGCGCAGTGGGTTAAGCCTCTGCCTTCGGCTCAGGTCATGATCTCAGGATCCTGGGATCGAGCCCCACACCAGGCTCTCTGCTCAGAAGGGAGCCTGCTTCCCCTCTCTCTCTGCCTGCCTCTCTACCTATTTGTGATCTCTCTCTCTTTCTGTCAAATAAATAAATAAAATCTTTTTTTTAAAAAAAGGCTCTTCTTGAAAAAGATTATTTTTTTTAATGAATTTGGTGGGTTTTTTTGGTTTTCTGTTTTGTTTTTCAAGATTTTATTCATTTAGAGAGAGCAAGTGTGAGTGCGGGGAGGGGCAGCCGGAGAGGGAGAATTGCAAACAGACTCTGCACTGAGTGGGGCCTGAAAACAGGCTCAATCCTGTGACCCTGAGATTGTGACCCTGAGATTGTGACCTGAGCTGAAATCAAGAGTCGGCCCCCCCGGGAGCCTCAGTGACTTAGTTTTTATTCCTGAGTCTTCATTTCAGCGGAGTGCTAGCCTGTGGCAAGCCTGGTGGCAGATCTCATGCACGGCAGTGGACGCACAGATGTGCTTATGTACTGCTTAGGGCTTACAGTCACTTTGGAAAAATTACGGTCGGCAGATTAGCTGTACTAGCTGAGCACGGGTGACAGTGGGTGCGGTGGAAGCATCGCCTGGTCTGTGAAGGGGCTGAGAAGTCTCCCCAGGAAGGGCTGTGGCAGCTGGGCCCAGGGGGATCCGAGCCAGGCAGATGCGGCCACAGGGGGCACGGAGCCCCATATCCACGTGGAACCCACCTGTGCCCACACGGCAGCGCTGTGCCCAGGGCAGCCCGCAAATACAGCGTCATTTCTGGCTTTGGACATTTCCAGTTTGATCTCTTTTTTGGGCCTGAGCTGCGAGAGGAGCAAGAGAACAGGGAAGGGAATTTTGCCGCGAAGATCTTTGACCCTGCGTTTACCCGTCTCCTCAGGTCTCAGGTCCCCTCCAGTGTTCCCGTGCGGGTTTCCAAAGAGTCATGCTTATGTAACCACGATGCAGTGGTCAAGCCTGGACAGTCGTCTTCACAACAGCAGTGCACGGCCTAGGGCATCCTCGGTCTCCTCGCCGGGCCCTGCCACAGCAGTCTGCTCCAGTGTCACCGGCCGGAGATTAGGGTTACATGGCCCTGGCCCTTTCCTGTCTTCCCACCGGGTAGTTTTTCTGTCTCTGGACCTCAGACTATTGGGAGCATAGACACCGGAGACAGTGTAGGATCTCCCTGAGTCAGGTTTCTGTGCAGCAGTCTGCTTCGGGCAGGAAGCCCGGGGTGGGGGGACAATGCCGGCTGCTTCTGGGGCTGCCTGGGCTCCATCCCTACATGGGGGTTGTCCGTTTTGATCATCTGGTGAGGCAGCCCCCTGCTGTGTAAGTGGTGGTTACTCCCATGTAATGAGTCAATACTGCTCGGTGAGTTCAAAGGTTCTTAGTCACGTAGGTCTTTGCTCTGGAAGGTTCCCCTCCCTGGAGTTGCTGTGTGTAGATGAGTCGGAGCCACGCAGCTCTTCTGTGAGCATGAGGCCCCCTTCCTTCATCAGCAGGCGCTTCCTCCCCACCTTGAGTCAGTCACTGGCTCATGAGTATCAGTGGATCTTGAATGTTCCGTATATACTTGGTGACCGTAATTACTGGGGCTCGGATCACCCCTCATTGGCCCATGGGACACTTGGGGAGAGCTCTCGTCATGCTCATTTCCTCATTGTTCTTGGAGCATGTCCTTCATTTGGGGGCTTTAAGGTAATCGGGGTTTATCTGCTGTTTTCCCATCTCTGCTCTGAGAGCAACCTTTCCTGTGTGTGGTCCCGGTTCACATTGGAGAGCTGCGTTTAGCAAACAGAACCCACAGACGTGTGCGGGGTGTGCGTGCTGCCATGGGTGTGCTGCTGCCTCCAGGCTGGGCCCTCCACCTCCTCTCCCGTCTTCGCCCTCCGAGGGTGTTCCGACATTTCCCTAAGCAACGGCCTGCTCCCTGAAACTGGTGCCGCAGTTACGGGCTGTTCTAGCTTACGGGCTGTGGCTCTCAGGAAGGCCTGAAACCTTTGTAACATCTAAGACTTTCCCTTCCTCCCCACAGAGAAGCAATTTGCACCCCCTGAGGATGGTGTTGCCCCATTTGGGAGTTTATGTTCAAGACCTTTTCAGCCAGAAGCCTAACAGAAAGTGTCTGTCTGCACAGGTATGCATGTGCGTGTGTGCACTCATGTACTTTTCTCTCTCTCTCTCTCTCTCTCTCTCTCTCTGCAGAGCTCTGGCAAACCGTGAGTCAATAACCTACCTCTGATTCCAGGTCAGGCCCTCAAAGCAGACGATAGCTGTCCCTTCTCCATATTTGTAACTCTTTCCTATAATAGAAATATGGTTCTCATTGTCCTCCATTTCTACCTCATGATTAGAATGTGAAAAACCCGTGTTTCAGGATTTAAAGAGCACACAAAAGCCTGTGAACTAGATTTCAGTGTGTGTTGCGTTTGTAACGTCATCTTCATTGAGGTGTAATTTACCTACAAGTCCCTCCTAAGGGTACAGTTGAATGAATTTCCACAGATGAATACGCTCCTGTAGCCACCAACAGCACCCAGGTAAGAGAACATGTGTCTGTCACCCAGAAGGTTCCTTTGTGTCCTGCCCCCACTCAGTCAGAACCCTTAGCCCTGGCTCTCAGTAATCATTAATTGATCAGATTTATCTTCCTGGAAGTTGCCTGCCGATGCGCTCATACAGCCTGTTCCTGTGTCTGCGCTACTGCCCACACCTGAATGGTTGACACCTGCTGGCATGGCCACGTGGTACGTTCATTATTGCCAAGCGGCATTCTGGTTTATGGGGAACCAAAACTTGCCTGTTCTCCAGTCGGACACGTGTGCTCTTGCCGTTTTGAACTATCAATGAGTGCAGCTGCTGTGAGTGCGCCCGCAGAAGTCTTTGTGCAGGTGCGTGCTTTCACACAGTTTGGGGAATGCTCAGCAGCGGGGTGACACTGTGAGCCAGCAGGGATGCATAGTTTCTAGAAAACCAGCAGACCTTTCAGGACAGGAGTCCAGTCTCCCACTCCCGCCGGCATGTGCAGGACTTGGGGTTCCCCATGTCCTTGTCGGCACTCGGGGCCTTCTTGGCCACTCTTTTACAAGGTGCTTTTTTTTTTTTTTTAAGAGTTTTTATTTATTTGACAGAGACACAACGAGAGAGAGAGACACACAAGCAGGGGTAGTGGGAGCAGGAGAAGCAGGCTCCCTGCTGAGCAGACAGCCCAATGCAGGGCTCGATCCCAGGACCCTGGGATCATGACCTGAGTTGAAGGCAGATGCTTAACCGACTGAGCCCCCTGTGCGCACTCCTACACCCTGCTTATTCACGTTCTTCTCCCATTTTTAAATTTGCGCTGTTTCTTAGGACATTCTGAATAAATAAATAAATATTCTGCATATAGGCTTTGTCAGATAAAGATATTGAGAATATTGCTTCTGTGTCTTTTTCATTCTCCTCACACTATTGTTTAAGAGCAGAAACTTTCTTGGAACTACGTTTGGGGAAGGATGGTTTGGACTTTGTCTCCTGAGAAATCCTTATACCAAGGCCCTTTCCTCTTGTATTTTGCTTCGTATATTTAATAACTTTAGCCTTTGCATTTAGGTCTGTGATCCATCTTGGTTAATTTTCATGTGTGTGGTGTGTAGTTCATGTTCTTCCATAAGGATAGACAGTGCCATGTGTTGAGAAGACTACACATCAACCAACAAATTGCATTTGTCCCTTTTGTCAAATTGACCATGTACGTGCTGATCCGTTCCATGTGTCTTTCTCCATACACCAGCATCACACTGCCTTGCCTTGAGTGTTACAGCTCTGCAATGAGTCTTCCAAATGTGGTCTTTCTCACTGTTCCTGGTCCTTTGCATTTCCATTTTGGAATAAACTTAATAATTTTTGCCCCCCCACAATCCAATGTGATTTTTTTTTATTTCTTTTCAGCGTAACAAAATTCATTGTTTATGCACCACACATAGTGCTCCAATCCGTGCCCTCCATAATACCCACCACCTGGCTCCCCCAACCTCCCACCCCCCACCCCTTCAAAACCCTCAGAATGTTTTTCAGAGTCCATAGTCTCTCATGATTCATCTCCCCTTCCAATTTCCCTCAACTCCCTTCCTTCTCCTCTCCATCTCCCCTTGTCCTCCATGCTATTTGTCATGCTCCACAAATAAGTGAAACCATATATGAGGATTGCATTGACTCTATAGATGAGTTTGGAGAAAGACTTTACAACTTTGAGTCTTGGTCTGTGATTATGGTAGATCTGTTTGTCATCCTCTGTATCCGAACACGGTGTTGTAGTTTTTTGGTTTACAAGTCTTTCACGTATATTCTGAAATATATCCTTTTTTCACATGTTTCGATTCTTGTTAAATGTGTTTTTTACTTCAGTTTCAAGTTTTTGTTTGCTAGTGACTAGAAATACAGGAGCTTTTGGTAAGTCTTGTGCAGCCTGTGAATTTGCTAAACATATGAGCAGCATTTTTGAAAGATCTTTGAGAGACTACTATGTCCGTGATTATCTTGTATGAGAGTAGTTTTGTTGGTTGCTTCATACTTTGTGTGCCTCTCCTTTGTCTTGGCTTGTTGTACTGGCTGGGATCTCTGTATCCTTTTGAACAGACACAGCAAAAGAGGAAATACCCAGTGTTTATAATATAATATATATATAATATAATTATTATAATGTATAATAACGTCAAACATAATGATAGGCTCTTGGCACATTCCCTTTATCAGGTGAAGGAGTTCTGCTCTGTTTTTGTTTTTTAAGATTTTATTTATTTATTTGACAGAGAGATATCACAAGTAGGCAGAGAGCAGGCAGAGAGAGAGGAGGAAGCAGGCTCCCCACCAAGCAGAGAGCCCGATGCAGGGCTCGATCCTAGGACCCTGGGATCATGACCCGAGCCAAAGGCAGAGGCTTTAACCCACTGAGCCACCCAGCTGCCTCCTGCTCTGTTCTTATGGACTGAGAGTTTTATCACAGAAGGTTTGTATGATTTTGTTACATGCTTTTTTTTTTTTTTTGCATCTTTTGAAAGATTCATGTGGCTTTTGTTTTCTATTAATAGGAGGAAATACATTGCTTTTTCTAATGCTTAACAAAATTTGCCTGCTTGTAATAAATACCATTTGCCTTGAAAAATAAACACACACATAGACTTCCCCACCTCTCTTGGTGTGTAGATAATTCCAGCATGATTTTTGTACACATAGAAATAATAACTGCTGTATTTGCTAACATTTTAAGAGTTGTGCGTGTTTAGGAAGGTGTTTGTCTGCAGTTGTCTTTTAATTCCTTTTTGAGGCTTTATTATCAAGGTCGTGTTGACCTCATAAGACAGGTGGACAGTGTTTCCTCTTCCTCTGCTGTTTAAAAGTGCATATTTAGGACTGGTGTTCTTTCCTTAAATGTTTGGTAACATCTGTGCCTGGAAGTTTGTTTATAGGGAGGTCATCAGCTATGTAATGTCTAAAATAGGTAGCAAAATGCTCAGATTTTCTTTTGTGACTCCACTTTGGTAATCCATCTTTCAAAGAGCTTGTCCATTCGTCGAAGTTGAACTCCCCGGTATGAACTGTTCCTCAGACTCTGTCATCCTGCTGCCCGTTTAGTCTGGAGAGCCGGCGGTGATGTCCCCATCCTGCGGTCCTGGTTTTCATCCCTGAAATAATACTTCCTCCTCTTCCTCTTTCCAGTTGGGTCTTGGAAGTTTCCCAATTTTCTTAATCTTTTCAAAGCCCAGTTTTTGCCTTTTCTTTCCTATCTGTTCTTTTCAGTTTTATATTTTTTTATTCTTTGGATTTACTTTCTGCTCTTCCCGATGTTCTGAGTTAGAAGTGTAGGGGATGGGTAGTGGGCTTGGGTTTGTACTCGACGTGTTCACAGCTGTAAAGTGCCAGGGAGGCAAGTCCTCTGCAGCTGCGTCGCACAGATGCCGACACAGTTGGGTTTCATGATCCTTCACTTTGAAAAATATCTCGTAATTTCCACTGTGATTTTATTTCTGACCCATGGGCTATTTAGAAATGTGTTGTTTAGTTTCCAAATGCTGCCTGTGTCGACCCATCTTCTCTGTGCCTTTGGAGAGGACGCGTTCTCGTGTGTCGTCTTCCCCGTCTCCCGCGTCTATCTCCTGCATCTGTCTTCCCCATCTTTTTCTAGCAAGAATCAAGGGAGGAGCGTTGGCATCTCTAATTAGAGATTACTGCTGCTCCTTCTAGTTCTGCCAGTGTCTGCTTCATGTAGTTTGAGGATTCGTTCTTAGGTGTTCTATCATCTAGAGTTACTATGTTCTCTTGATCAGTTAACTCCTTAACATTATGAAATGCTCCTCTTTATCCCTAGTAATGTTGCTCATTCTGAAGTTAAAATGATCCAATGTGTCAGTAAGGTCTGTCTGCGTGTGGTACACCTTTCTCCATCCTTCTTAATCTCTTACTTTATTTTTAACGTGTTTTCACTTTAAAAGTGTTGCAAAGTGTTTCATCTTCAAGTGTTTCTTAAAGCCAGGCCGTAGTTACCAGCACACCAGTCTCTACCAGTCTCTACCTCTTACTGGCAGTGGGTGGGGTTAGTCGGCCATTTTGCTGTTTTCTCTTTGTACCATTTGTTCTTTGTCCCCTTTTTCCTGATTCCCTGCTCTAGCTCCCCCGACCCCGCTCTAGCTCCCCCGACCCCGCTCTAGCTCACCCATCCCCCGCTCTAGCTCACCCGTCCCCCGTTCTAGCTCACCCGGCTTCTGCTCTAGCTCACCCGTCCTGCGCTCTAGCTCACCCGACCCCAGTTCTAGCTCACTTGATCCCCGTTCTAGCTCACCCAACTTCTGCTCTAGCTCACCGGACCCCCGCTCTGGCTCACACGACCCCCACTCTAGCTCACCCGACCCCCGTTCTAGCTCACCCAACTTCTGCTCTAGCTCACCCGTCCCCCGCTCTAGCTCAGTACTTTCTATGCTTCATTTTACCACTATTGCCTTGTTAGCTCCACTTTCCTAAACTAGTTGGTCTTGCACGGTGGTCTATTCAAGCGTCCAGCGATGGTCCTTGTGCTGCCTACACTGTCCTGTGGGATGGACACTGGCCGCCTAGGGCTGTTGAGCACTTGACCTGCAGCTAGTACAGCTGAGGGCATGGGGTGGTATCTGTAATTTGAAATCTTTAAAAACGAGTAGCCACATGAGGGTAGCTGTTAGCACACTAGATGGTGATCATAGGGCGCACAGTCTGCGCCTTTAACTTCTCACCATCTACTTTGGGGCGATATTCTGTACTTTCGCATGTAATACGTGAGTTTCCTGGCATAACCTTCATTTTGTCCTCACTGCCCGTTGCGCATTTATTGGGGTTTTGCTTCCACATGTCACAAACCCTGAAATACATTGTTGCTGTTCTTCAAACAAGCCATTGCTTAGAGATAATTAGAATAGAAGTTGAAAGAGAATACTTGGTATTTACCGATCTTAATCTATATATTCTAGAAGGCTGCTGGAGGGGTTTAAGTGACCTCATCAGATGGCTCCATTTTAATTTGGGGGAGGGGACAGAGAAGCCCTTGAAGAGCAGGCCAGCTGCGAGTCAGACTTGGGACCCATTTGGAAGTCTGCTATTCCGTTGTTGACGGGAGCTGTGCACGAAGTGTGTCCTCTCCCACGTCCTCATCCATACCGTTTCCTACCGTTTGCTTTTCAAAAATAGTCACGGGTATTAAAGTCATCCCTTGTGCCTAATTTTAATTAGAAAGTGTTGCTTCATTGTGAATTTTGTGAACCGTCTTGCCTGTAAGTAGAAGCTAACTTTCAGAATGTGCAGTCTTACTAAAAGGGCGAGACAAAATGAAATACAGAGATGATGACTTTCTGAGTCACTGTGTTTACCCATGTGAAGAGCAGCGACTGTAACTTTGGACTTGGCGGGGGCTTCACAGCGTTTGGGGAGGAGCATTGGTGATGGCACGGCCGTCCTTCATGCTCACATTCCGTCCTCTTGCTGCCCTATCAACGGAGCGCTTACGGTCACACCTGGACTCTGGAGTTCCCTGCGGTGGTGGGTTCTTCCCGTCCTTGCATCCCACTTTACCATTTTACCATGTTTGGGCTTTTAAGCAGAGATATGGTTCCCTCTGAAAGCCCTGGAAATAATTCTCAGATCACACATGTTTATCGCAGTGTTGGCAACCAGGTTGTCTGCCTTGAAACTAAAGGCTGGTCGTGTAACTACGAGCGGAGTGATCCGTCGCGGAACCTGATGCTTCCTAGCTTACACCGTGTGGGGGACCTGACATGACTGAATTCCTTACGACCTCACACAGGTGACATTAGTGTTAAAGCTCCACAGAACTATGGTAATGACCTTCGGGAGATTTCAGTTATTAATTGCTTATTTCAGAGAATTAATTTATTTTTAAAGTCCAATAACATTACACAGCCTTTTTCTTTTGCGTTTTTGTTTTTCTTGTATTTAACTGTTTCAATAAGTTCTGCATTATACCAAGCTTCATTTGGCTATAGTCTCATTAAGAATATGATGCTGACTTTTCAGTAAATGACTTATTCAAGCTTTAGTGTGGCAAAGTTGAGGGACTTGGTGGTCACACAGCTGGGATGGAATCTCTGTGGCCGCTGCGAGGGTGAGGGCCTTCCCCCTTCTGGACCTGAGCGGAGCCCCCACAGAGGGCACGGGGGGGGGGGTGGTCGGTGTGGGTGCAGGTGAGAGCCTGGGAAGCTGTCTCCCCTGCATCTGGCCCCTGCGCCTGTCTGTTCCTGTCCCCTGTGCTGGTACCAGTCCTGCGTGTCCAAAGAGTGAGCGGAGTGTGTCCGTCCGAGTGTAGGAAGAGCTGGCCGGGCACGTGGGGGTGGAGGAAGGCCTCCGGAACGTTTAGAGCAGCCCGTGCCCTAGATCATCTGTCCCCGTCTATCTGCGGGCCTCTCCTTCCCGTGCCCATTTAGGGTAATGAGTGATTCATTTGTTTGCCTGCGCACCGGCCAGAGCCCTGCGTGTGAGCAGTGCTGCTGCAGACCCCGGCTTTCCCAAGGCTCCCCGAGCTGCTCTCTGCACACGCAGATGTTACGGGAAACCTCCATTTCTCTGAGGCAGGCCTGATGCCCTGCCGCTGACTCCCCACTAAGCTGGAAACCCTGCCTGGGCCTTCAGGGGCTGGCAGAGTCCATCCCTCCTGCTCAGGGATGGTCTCTTGGCCACTCAGTGCGTGTGGTCTTGCTGTGTCTGAAAGCCAGGTTGAAAACGGGTGCTCACTCTGCTTCACCAGCCTAACTTCTGTGAGGATGTTTTCTCTAGGTCAGACCACTTCTGCGAGCCATGTGGGGGCCGGACTTCCCATCCGCTTCACTGATCGGGGATTCTGAGAGTTACTGGTCACTAGAAAGGGGATGTGGTTGTGCTGGGGTGGTTCCTACCATTTCACATGTCCTCGATCCTCAGTTTACTTGAGAACATGGGAAGCCAGATGGCCCGTGGATGCTCAGTGCTGGCTGGAGTCCACTCAGGACATCCCCTGTCCCTGCTTAACAGACACCCCTCTCATCGGCTACGTTCTGGTTGAAAGAGTTCACAAAGCACACAGCCCCGGCTTTGAATGGGGAGACATTTTCTGCATAAGATCAGGTTTTCTTTTTTAAGATATGTGTAATTTCCCTTTTCATAATTTTGGCTTTATTGGGTCAGTGGTTTGTAAGCTGTTGCATGAGACCGCAAAGCACGCTTTCCATCCGGGTAGGGGTTCCTGTGGTCCAGCAGGTGCTGTGAGGTTCACAAAGCACCTGGAGGCCGTGGAAGCGAGTAGGGTCCGCGCCGTTTCATGGGGACAGGGATGCTTCTGACATCCCAGAGTCCCTGGCGTTGATGGTGCTCCCCGGATGACCCGGCTGGGAGGCCGTCTTGCTCAGGACCCCGCCTGTCTCAGGCGGAGGAAGAATGGTGCTCCCTGGGACCTGTCCTCCTGTGGTCGTCTCTCTGTTCCTCTGTCACTAGAAGTAGCATGAAGAGGGGAAATCAGAGGAAGACAGCTTTTGTTGAAGTGTGTGGGGAGGGGCGGCGTGAGGGGGTGGGTTGGGAAGACCAGGTTTTCTTGCGTGGATCCATCCACCGTGGGACTTTGTCCATTGAAGATGGTGACCGGCTGAACTAAGCTGGGGTCTCCAGGAAGAGACGAGGCTTCCTGAGCCAGGGTAGCGAAACAAATGGGAAGAAAACAGAACACGCCTCTCTTCCCTGGTCCCTCTCCCCAGTCAGATAAAGCAGCTTTTGCAATGAAGAATTCCATTTTCACCCGAATTTTGTGACAGTGGTGACGTTGCTCTCCTGGTGCAGGACTTTTTTTTTTTTTTTTTAAACAAGTGTTTTTAAAGCATTCGGTCCTTGAGCCCTCACCGTGACAAGCAGCCCGTGCACCAGGGTCCCCACTGAAGGCTACACTCCTTAGAGCCACACAGAAGGCCCTAGAAGTGAGCACCCTTGTGTCAGTTTTTTTTTTTTTTTTTTAAGACGCTTTGTATTGTGTTCTTGTGTGAGTCTCTGCCGCAGTTCCTCCGACCGTCCGCTGCCCTGGATTTCGCACACGCCTGCCTCTCGCCTCGGTGTGGCTCCAAGGGACGCACCAAGCTCTGTCCTGCGGCTGTGGCCCAAGAGTTGGGTTTTGAAAGGAGCGAAGAGCGAGTTGGGTCACTGCCCCGAAGCGTCGGCGTCCGCTCTCCTGTTTGTTCGGGAAGTGTTTGCTGCTTTAGTGGGTACCTGGGGGGGTCCCAGCGTGACCGCCCTCGAAGCGTCTGTCTTGGTCTTGTTCTAAACCCGGCCGGTGGTGTCGTTCCGGCGCCGCCGATGAATTGCTGTGTCCTTGCAGATGAAGGCCGGCTACAAAGCAGAGTTTCAGATACTTTGGGGGAATTTTCTGTAAGACGGATATTTGTGGAAATAAAGTCTTACTCGTTTTTCACACTGGTTGATCAAAAAACTTCATGGAATTTGCTTCTGTGAAATGAACGAAATCCAAATTGTTTTTCCAGAAGCTTTAGAAGTTTACTGCCTGTGTTTTGGAAGACGAAAACCAAGGTGGAGTGTAGCCGTCAGTGAGTAAACAGCCGTGTCCCCTCGGCGCACGCGCACCGCGTGTCGCTGTGGTTTGCCGCAGGGTGTCTGGAGTGGGCACGGGCGCCCTCGGTTGCTGGGCGTAGTGTCCGGGCAGCTGTGACGTCCTGGTGCCCCCTGCCTCGCCTGTCGCCTGGCTCAGGTGCGTCCTGAACGGCTCTGCACGCTGGGCCGTCGTCTCCCAGAATGTGTCAGGACCGCCTCAGTGCACGTGCTGCGGAGGCAGATCCCACCTTGCACAGGGTGACGTATTGGGGCGGAAGGTGCCACGCGCCGTGCTCACTCACATCTGCCTTCAAGTGTGGCTTCTGGAGGAGAGACTCCGCTCAGCCTGTGAGGCAAACCCGCCCCACCCCAGAGTAAAGCTTTACCTCCTGGAAGCGGGTGCTTGAAGCCGGGTTCACAGTCCAATTTAAGTTGGCTTCGCAGGTCCTCCTCCTTTTCTGCTGTGTCAAGGTCGGAAGGGTGATGGCGCAGGAGCTCTTCCGGACGTCCCTGCTGGCGCCAAGCCGCAAGTTGGCCGGCTCCCCAGCCGGGGGCATCCTGGATAGCCTCCCTGCCTGGTCACCCCGCTGCAGGCCCTTGGCACGCCCTGCTGGCCCCCAGCCCGCACGGCCACACCGCCTCCCGGGGCCTCGGCCACCAGCCATTGAGGTTTCCCGTGGAAGGGGCTTTTGTCCCTTGGCAGGGGTTATGCGTAATCTGAGGTGCTGTGGGCCGCGTTCCCTGCAGCTGAGGAGAGCTTCGCGAGCACGGGTTTGGGCGGAAGCAGTGGGCCTGTGCTGGGAAAGCGAATGCCATCCGGGCCCGACACACACAGGTCATCGGGGTGTGCCTGTACCTTGCGTGAGGCCGTGATCAGATCGCTTCTGGGCTGGTGCATTACGCATCGCAGCTGTCTGGGGCTGGTACAAGCCCTTAAGACGCTACACTTTGTTTTCAGGCCCTTTGCTGGTGGACCGCGAGGCCTTAACGCATTGTGTAGGGACAGAAGAGTTATGGGGTGTAAGTGCTGTCACTTGTTCGCTGGCTCCCTGTGAGCAGTGTCGCTTTCTTGTTCGTCATAAAGGCTTCACCTCTACCTCCGTCGTCTTCAGGGGAAAGTCAAGTCATTCTGAATCTCCGCTGTAGCTCACACATAAAACTCGCTCGTGACCTCCACTGACGCCCAAGTGGTTGTTTCCCTGAAGCTCAAACCCACAGTGCAGGTTTGTGCAGCGGGGAGGCCTGGCAGGGAAGGTGTGACTTGCTGGGCCGAGGTACCTTTCTGGACTCACCCTGGAAAAATTCCAGCTTGCCTCTTTGTGAGCATGAAATTACCCAGAAGGTTGAAAAGGAAAATGCAGTTTATTGGAAAAAATACATCAACACATTTGTTCTTTTCACGGAGATGCGGAGTAACACGCCCAAGGGTTGCCTGCCCGTGTCCTCAGATGCGGATTTCCGCTCATGGAGAGGCAGACTTTTAAAAAGAAGGTTTGCTGGAAACCATCAAGAGAGGGCAAGTGGTTGGTTTACAGCTTTGTTCTTTGGCTGATCACGGTGTGTCTCTGCCTCTGGCCGGCTGGCCACATCCCCCTTCTGCGTGCACCGTGTCCTCAACGTGCTTAGTTAATGTGTAATCCTCTCAACACCTCGGCCCCCTCAGGAGCAACAGGTGCCCAGCACGGGCATCGTCCGTCCACATGAAAGGGCCTGGCCACTGTGATTCCTCTTCTCTTTGATCTCCTTGCAGAAGGTCGGCTTGTCTGCCTAGAGATGCCTCTGAAGGGCAATTTAAAAGTTGGATTTGAGCAACATCAAGTGAAATGTCTTCCCATCTCATGCCGCGAGGAGCTCTTTGGTGTAGTTCATGGCTGGATGTAAGGAAAGGTATTAACCCTTTCTTTGAAACAAACCATCTCGCAGCCTGAGATTTCCACCGACCTTTCTCCTCTGCTTTTAGGGCGAAAAAAGCACAAAACATTTTTGTCCCCATAAAGCACCTCAGCCCTGGAAGACGAGCTCATTGCAGTGTTTAAAATTCATCTTGAGCCTCAATTACCTTTACTCTGTTAGTGCACATGAGGCTGAAGGCACTCGGATGGATGAGACACTTAGAGCTGATAGAAAAAGACAGAGGAAAGTTTTCATGGGCAGAGCTGAGATGCTTTTCTCAAGGTGTCGTGATCAATAAAATAATCCATTTTTAATGGTGCGTTGGCAAGGGCTACTAAATGCCAGTTACTCGGTAATCCGCTATCAGAAGATGAAGCCATTTTATGAATTATTTGATTGCACGAACATGTTCATACTAGGGGGAGCGGGGAGGGATGTCCCAGTTGCTTCTGATAGTGTTGATTTAAAAAAAAAAAAAACTCACTTTAAAAATAGTTGCTTTGCTTTGTGAATAGTGTAGAAAAGTGCATTGCTGCCCAGAAATAGACATACACTTGGTTTGTTTTTCATAAAAAAGGAAGGAAAAATACCTTAACATTGAACCTCATCAATATCAGTGTGATTGTGACATGACGTCAGAGGACGGATTTTGTAGCTTGCATGTCTCATCCGTGTTGCCAGCTCATGTATTTCTTTCTTGACTTCTGTAAGTGGGACCAGTCTGGGATTTTTTTTTTTTTTAATGATGCATATCCGCTCTTCTCAGAAGTTTGTAGCTCACCTGTGATGACGCGGCCTAAGATTTCCATGGTCCCAGTTAAGGGTAGAGCATGATCTCTTCCTCCAGACGAGCGCTGAGCAATCTGTTCTCACACTGTGCCGGAGAGCCAGACGTCGTCGGGCTGGAGGCGTCGTCCAGCCGGCCGCGCGTGCTGCCGTGAGGACCTGGAACACTGAAAGCCGCGGGGGCAGCAGCAGTTCGGACAGACGCAAACTTCCAGAAAGCGTACTGTTGCAGGGTTGTTTGCGTTTATAACAGGGGTAGCTTACGTGTGCGTATGCCTTTTTGATGTTCAGACTGTAAAAGGCATGCGCGTTGAGTGCTGGGAGAACTAGAACAAAATCCTGCCCCATCAGATGTCACGACTCTTTCCGTGTGTCCAGTTTGCCGGTTTCTGTTTCACGGGTGCGGCACATAGACGTTGTAAGACGCAGGTCACGTTGCACATGTCGGCGACGCGCTGTGCCCACTCTTGGGACAGGTACTGCTGCGCATGTTTGACGGTCACCCTCCCGGGATGTGGAGGTGCGTGTCCTTCAGACCCTCATTCAGCTAACGTGGCCCCGTGACCCGTTCTCTGGGAGATGTTGCGTTTGAGCTGGGCCGGGTTTTACTGCCTTGCTGCCGCTGAAGTTAACTTTGTATTGATTGCTTCCTAGTCGATGGGGCACTTTCTGATCTGCCACCACTTGCGACTGGCAGAGCAACCCATGAGCAGGGAGGCCACCATGTCACCAACCTGGCAGAGGCTCGGAAACATGGGGGCCTGTGTTTAAATGCAGCCCCCGGCGCACGACATAGCAGTTGGCAGTTCACCTGCTGGGAAGCCAGGCTGGTCCCCAGCGTTGGTGAGTCCTTGTCATGTGCATGAGGTGGTTCAGGCCCTAGTGGAGAAGACAGACTTGGGCGCTGCTCCAGGAGGAGAGCAGGCTTTGTCTTTGGTACTTCGGGCAGTGTTTGTGCGCATGTTGGGGTCGGAGGAAAGGGCTGCTCCCCCAGCCTCAGCAGGGAGGGGCGTCACGGGATGATCTCTGTCCCGGGGGTGACTGGGTGTGTCCCAAGTCCGGCTCCGGTGCTCTCACTTGCTCACTCCTGATTCCCTGTCTCCTGCTGCCAGGAGAACAAGCGTGTTGTTCTGTATTTCTGTAAAACGGGCAAGTTCAGCCAAGGGTAGTGTCATTTAAGCACAACCTTTGAAAATAACTGCTTTGTGTCCCTTCTATCCGAAAATATTTTCTAAACAAAATTGTATATAAATTAAAACAACCCACTTTGCACCATTAACTCAGAAAAATGTAAACAAAATTGCAGTGTCGTCAGGGACGGCCTGAAACTGATGTACGTTCATGTGCTGCTGACGCCACAGAGGACTGCCGGTCATGTGACTCTTCACAGAGACAGAAAAATGTTAAAGCCCTTTGATTTGGGAATCCCACTTTGCAAATGTATTTTATTTTTAAAGACTGATTTATCTATTTGGGAGAGAGAGTGGGCAGGGGTGCGGGGCAGAGGGACGGAACCTCCAAGCGGACTCGCCTCTGCCCTGTGCCTGAAACCCAGCACAGGGCTTGATCCCATGGCCCTGAGATCATGACCTGAGCCAAAATCACGAGCCAGACCCTTAACTGAGCCACTTAGTACCCCACAAATGTATTTTATAGAGAAAATACAGAAAGAGGGGCGCCTGGGTGGCTCAGTCATTAAGTGTCTTCCTTTGGCCCAGGTCGTGATCCTGGGGTCCTGGGATCAAGCCCTACATCGGGCTACACACTTGACGGGGAGCCTGCTTCTCCGTCCGCCTCCGCCGCTGCTCCCCTGCTCGTGCTCACTCGCTTCTTCTGTCAAATAAGTGAATTGTTTTAAAAAAAGAAAGAAAATAGAGAAAAAACTATATACACAGCATTGCTAATAGTAAAAAGTGGAAACAAACCTAAATGTGAAACGATGGTGAAATTATTAGGAAACAGCCCCACCTCCGTCGTACCAGACTTGGTGTCTAACTGCCTGGGGAGCTGTGTCATTGTGGACAAATGCTAAATTAAGTGAAAAGCAAACTAACATCCCCCCTTAGTTATAACTATGTAATGTGACAGAAGCGTGAATTGAACCCTCTAAATCGGCAGTGACCGGGTCTTGGCTGTGATGACCAGGGGAGTTCCTCTGTCTCTTGCCTGTAGCTTACATTTGTATGTGACGCTTCTGTTACTTCTGAAAAACTTCTTTTTAAACCATGAGTGATGAAAGACAGCAAAGTTAAAAACGACAGATCACCACCTCCCAGCCCCCCGCCCCAGAAGCAGGCGGTGCTGGTGTTCGGTGAACATCTTCCAGAAATCTTTGTGTGTATAAAGGGAGCAGCAGGTACTAAAATATTAAAAGATATTAACACTAAAAATAGTGTTTAGTTGTGCCTAAAATGGAGTCCTAAAATATCCATAAAGAGCCGAATAGTAAATACTCAGGGTTTTGCCATGCACAGCCTGTCTCCACCGCCCTGCTCTGCCGCTGTTGTGTGAAGACAGCCGCACGCCGTCTGGACACGAGGAGTGCGTGTGCCTGCGTCGCAGTGAGGCTTCCTTGCCCTTCGTTCTCTGTTAGACCCGTGTTTCCACCTGGCACCATCTCCCCCTGCCTGAGGAGCGCCCTTCTCTGTCTCGCGTGGCAGTCTGCTGGAGGACGTATGGGTCCAAGAACACGTCTGTCTTGCTCATCGGTTCTTGAAAAGGAATTTCTCTGGTTGTAGCATTCTGGATCGGTGAGTTTTCTCTTTCGGTGGTTCATAGATGCTCTCCACTGTGTCCTTGGTTGTGCTGTTTCCAAAAATGCTTCTGTCCTCTTTTTATGTAACGTCACTTTCTCCTCTGGTCCCCCGTGAGGCTCGTCATGTTTTGAGCAGTTGGTTGTGATGAGTCTTGGTGTGGTTTCCTTCATGTTTCTTGTGGTTGGCCTCATTGACCTCTCGTGTGTTTACAGTTTGCCTCAAACGTGGAAATATTTTGGTCACTATTTTTTGGTTACTCTTCCTCCCTTTGAGAAACTCCGGTTACACACATACAAGGTTTCTTGGAGTTTCCACAGCTCACTAACACTGCTGTACTTCTGTGTCCCCGCACCCGCTCTGTTGTTCTCTTTGGGCATCTCTGTAGGTGTGTAAATTCTGTAATCTGGCCTTCTGAGTGCCTGATCTGTTGTTCCCATCCAGTGTATTTTTCACCTCAGATTTTGTAGTTTTCATCCTATAAGTTGTATTTCTCTTTTTTCAGATGGTCTCTAATTAGCTTTTGAACATCTGAAACAATTACATTAACTGTGTGTGACCTTGCCTAACCCTAACATCTGAGTTAGATTTAGGTGGTTTTCAAGTAGCTGTTTTTTTTTTTTTTATCGCAACTGGTCCTGTGGACCTGGATTTTTCATGCCTGGTAATCTTTGACTGGATGCCTGGCATTGTGAATTTTACCTTATTGTGTGCAGGATACTTTTGTGTTCTAATTAATATTCTTAAGCTGCTCTTAGATGCAGGTAAGGTACTTACAACAACTTGATTCTCTTGGGTCTGGCTTTTAAGATTGCCTAGGGAAAACCAGAGCAGTATCCATTCTGGGCTACGATTTCCTACTGTCTAGGCAAGACCTGACTGATCTCCTGAACGCTGCATGAATTACCAGCATTTCCGGTCTGGCTGTTGGAAATAGGCACTTCCCCAGTCTTGGATAGTCTCTTCACATGAATGTGCCAGATTCTTGGGACGAGGCCTCCACAGGCCTCCGGAGTCTTCCTTCTGTGCTGTGCTCACGTCTGTCCCACAAACTCTGCCTGCCTTGGTCTCCCACATACACCTTCCTCCCCTCCTCAGGGAGGGCAGCAGGTGCCTCCCGTGACCCCACCAGGTGCAGTGGCCTGGACACTTGCAGCGGTCAGCCAGGATGACTGTAGCCTTCACCTCGAGGCTGTTTCCCGCTCTCTCCAGCCGCTTTACCTGGCTCTCTGGTGTCCTGGAAACTGTGGTGTTAAGTACTTTCTCTATTTCCCCCCTTTCAGTTGCTTTAGATGAAGGAGTAAATCCTGTCTGTTACTTATTCCATCTTTCCTGGGAAGAGAAATGCTCAGGTGTCTTTGTTTTTCTTAAAATTATTTTTAAGTGTGTAATTTAAAGCTGTGATTTGACAACATTAAATTGGCTTCCCCTAAGCTTCCTGATAAGCGTTGTGCTCTTGCTGGATTTTCAGATGCTTCTCATAGTATCAACTAGAGCATATGAGGAAAGGTCCACGAACACCAGACCTGTGTCCCTCAAGGCAAAGAAGAAAGCTTTTTGCGAGGGGCCACGAGGAGACTGCCACAGGCAGCACTGAGCTGTGTGTGGAGAGGGGACTTGTGTTCTCCGTGCCAGAAACACTGTGACAGGGAAACTCCGACATTCCTTGGAGGTTAATCTCTGCTTATTCTTACTTTAACTGAGGAGAAAGTAAGATCTGTTTTTCTGAGTTACCTTTTTATCTTCTTTAACTAGGTTAGGATTTGTAAGGTTCTTATTCGGAAGAAATTCATCTACGAAGTAAAAAGTTTATAACATCTTATTCCATGGCCAAAAATTTCTGTGGTGGGGGAGTCCCAGGAGTGCGTGGCGCCTTCTCACCGGAGCCCAGACTGGGTGTCGGCATGCTTGAATGCCTTCGGTGGAAGCTTTCCGAAGACTGCTGTAGAACGGACCGTGTTAACACATCTCCGGCATGGATGCCAATCCCCAGCGCACTTGACGTGGAGTGGCCCTTAAGAGATTTTTCCTGCTTGCATCATTGACGTGAGCCTTCATGTTGATTGGATTTGTAGTCCAGTTTGGAGTGTGAATCATTCCTAGGCAGTGTGTCCAGGCACCCATCACTAAGCACAGGCCTTAATGCTATTATTTCTTCATTTTAAATGATACCTTTTACTTCTTTTTGTCTTGGCTTCTCTGGCCAGGGTGTTTTAATATAGTTTTGAATAGAAGTTGTGATAATAGCATTCTTGTCTTGCTCCTAAATTTAAAGGAAGAACTTTTCAGTATTGCGCTACCAACTTACTAGGAGCTCTGTTGTTTTGTGGATGCCCATCCCCTCACCACAACCAAAGGGTTTTTTTTTAAAGTCACAACATTGTCTTTAATGAGACCATTTTCACATTTGCATTTATAAGGAAATATTTATGAAATATGGAGACAAATTAGAAAGATAATTTTTTGAAGCAAATCCGATATCCTAGATTTGAAAAGTGGTCTACAGTTATTCATATGTAAGTTGCTTTCTAATTATAGAAGAACTACACTTATCTAAATTGGAGTTGAATAAACCTTTAGGGTTTTCCAAGGGTTGCTCCTCTTAAGTGTTTTTATTTCTCAGGTATTTTACATTTTCATTGACCTGCACAGACAGAAGCCCCCCTTGTCACTAATTAGTGTGCTGTGGTAGGCCGCATCATGTAGTTCTGTGAAATTCCACTGGGTGCAGGTGGAGTTCTCACCTCTTAATTAGTGCTGTGGACGGCGTTCCTGTCACTCCTGGAGGCCTTGTGCCCCTTGAATGGGAAACAGGGAGACAGAGAAGGAAGGTGTCCTCTGGAGCTCATGCAGATGGGACTGTAAGGCCTCCCTCAGCAAATTCAGGAGTCTCATGAGGTGCTCGGGTTCTTATGCCTGCGGTCACCAAGGTGGCTTGGGATCAGGCTTCGTATCACGGTCCTTCAGAACATCCACGTATGTGCTCAGTTCAGGCTGGTTTCTCCTTCCTTTCTGACAGAAATAATCATTACAAAAAGGGTTCCCATCAGAATTTTAGCAGGGTTGGGACTAGGCAAAGCAGGGGAGCTGTCTCTTTCAGGTTTATGTGAGTGTCACAGACTGAACTGCGGTCCCCTAAAACTCGTATGTTGAGTCTTCAGCCCTTAGTACCTGAGAATAGGACTATATTTGGAGACAGCCTTTAGTGAGGTAATGAAGGCACAGTGAAGCTGTTAGGGCAGGCCCTGATCCAGTAGGACCGGTGTCTTACGAGGAAAAGTTAGGACACAGCACAGGTGTTTGCACACATGCAGAGACAACCATGGTGGGAGGCAACAAAGAAGGTGGCTGGCGGCAAGTAGAGGAAAGAGGCCTCAGGGTGAAATCAACTGGGTGGCACCTTGAGCCTGGGCTTAAAAGTATCCAGAATTATGAGAAATAATAAAGTTCTCTTGTTAAGTGACCCGTCTGTGGCCTTCTGTTATGGAGTCGTAGCAGACCGACACAGCAGGTGCAGCCCTACACTGGGCTGGCCCTGCACTTCAGGATGCTCCTTACACCTGGCTTCTAGCTCGCCCACGCCTCAGGCTTGAATGTGAGGTGGATGCACGCTCCCCAGCTGATGGAAAATGCTGGGTGGTGGTTGAAGGGGAGTGTGAGGCCGATGTTCTCTCCTTCACGTACGCCTAGAGGGGAACGTGTTACTGGTTCCACCAACTGCTTCTGAATCTCTTTTAAGACACAGCAGTGTTTGATGGGTTTATCCTGTGCCTTATGGTTTGATGTCTTTTCTGAAGACAAAAGTGGCTGTTGCTTTTCTGAGATGTGTCCTGAGAACTAAAATGTTAAATATCAACATTAGGTTTGTGTCTCTCCTCACACATCACCTCCAGGAAGAAATGTTTGAAGAGCTAATGGATATGTGTGTCCTAGAATTAAGAAAAGAGGAAAAGCCTCTGAATAAAGGTCCACAAAAATTCCGAAGAGCCAAAGGAAGGAAAAGCCAGCATCTAGACAAAGTGCAACTCAAGAATATCAAAGAAATTTCTAAAACACTTAAAAAAAAAAAAAGAATACAAATCAAGGTGCAGCCATCATTTTGATGGAGGGTCTTTCAACAGTGACGCCAGATGTAAGAAGATAATGGAAGAGTGTTTCAGGGTAATAACTTGGAACATAGAATTTCCTGTCTGGCTCAAACTTTAAAATTTGAAAACTTGACAAAAATATTCTCTTGTGTACAAGGACTCAAGAATTAGACTATTATAACTGCAATAAACATAAATGAACTAAACTCACCAGTATAAAAGGTAAACTGAATATAAGTCTACATAACACTAGAAGGGTTACAGATAACATTCAAATTTTAAAGTTAAGTGAAGGAGTGGTTGTATTTATGTATAAAAGACTCTAAGACAGGCGCCTGGGTGGTGCAGGGGTTAAGCATCCAACTGTTGGTTTTGGTTCAGGTCATAATCTCCGGGTCATGAGAGTGAGCCCCACATGGGGCTCTGTGCTCAGTGCAGAATCTGCTTAAGACTCTCTCTCCCTCTCCCTCTGCCCCTCCTCCCAAGCACAAGTTCTCTCTCTCTCTCTCTCTCTCAAATAAATCTTAAAAGACTAACATATTGTTAGAGGTAGAAAGGGTTACTACATACTAAAACAAAAATGTAAACAAAACCTAAGCATGTGACAAGATCCAAAATTATTTTTGTTAGATTTTAATATCTAGCAGTGAAGTACATGTTTCAAAAGATAGAAAATGAATAGAATGAACCTGAAGTAGAAGAAAAAAACAGTAGAAATTAATAGAAATCTAATGCAAAAACTCAAAAATAAAGCCATGAGAGAAAAAAATTAGTCCCAGAAAATTGAGACACATGAATAATAAGAAAAAAAGTACGGAAAGATGAGAGGTTTAAGAGTTAAGTAAACCTGTCTCCAGCTATATGCTAAAGTTTTGAAAAACTGGACAGAATTCACAGCTCCAAGCATAGCTTTAATAAATGGAAAGCTTGATTATTTGTTTTAGAAAAGCAATTAAAGCAGTAGTTAAATCTTCCCCTGAGGAAAACCACCTGACCCATTTCAGATGGATGATTTCTAACATTTTGGAAGCACACATCAATTTCACATGAACTTTTCCAGAAACTAAGAGAATAAAGGATACTCACCATTCTCATTCTGAGATCAGCATAACCCTGATGTGGAAATCAGGCATTCTCTGAACATTACAGGTCTTTTTCACCCATTAAAATAAATGAAAATATCCTAAACACAATTAGAAAATTAAATCTGATACTATATAGGAAAGTTAGGTTTATTCCAGCTGTGTAAGAAATGCTAGAAAATTCATAGTCATATAAAGAGATGTTCAACATTAGTGATTTAGGGAAATGCATCTCACGTTCCCAGTCACATGTCACGCACCTTTAATTAGCCAAAACCAGAGTCTGATGGTGCCCACTAGTGTGAGGAGATGGAGAATATACTGACCAAGAGAAATTTTGCAGAGGTACAAGACCTATACCTAAGAAAGTTTATTGCAGCAATGTTCATGACACCGAAAGCATGGAAACGATTCACATGCTTGTCAACTGTAGTGATACTGTGTAGTGGTGAACTGTATTCTGGCAGCGTGATGGAATATTCTGCAATACTCAAAGCACATGAACTGTGTGTGGTGACATGCGGCAAGGTAGGTGGATCTCAATATAGTACGTGCCAAAGGTAACCCAGAAATGTTACATCTTGTATAAATTATTTTCGTAAAATGAAATACAACTAAAATGTAGAACACACTCTAGGAACTCCTGTATCTGCAATGACTGTTCTTGTACTGAACATAGTATTCAGGAGAAGGATGGCTTCAGCACAAGGACTAGGGTGGGGCCATCCATGTGGTCTGGTGTCCACTCTAGCTCTTGTTTAGATGATGGGATCATGGGTGTTTCATTTTGAAATACATCCTGGTCCATTGGTAAGTGTCAGGAACGAAGGATTAGGATTGTGGACACAATCCTATGCACCAGAGGTCCAGAAACATATTTGTTAGGGTTCTCCAGAGGAGCAGAACCAGTTGTGTGTGTGTGCGTATGCATGCATGCCTGCCTTGAAGTGCATTTCCTGAAGTGCTGTGTTCAAGCGAGACCAGTCTTTATCATGCGAGGGCCTTCACCTGATGGGGTGACGCCCACCCACATTATGGAAGGTAACCCAGTTTACTCAAAGTTGCCTATTTATGTGTTACTTTCATTCAGAAAGACACTTTCACAGAAACATCCAGAGTAATGTTTACAGGTGCGTGCCCAAATTGAACATACAGTTAACCATCCCATGTGTGTGTCCTGAGCTCGCTACCTTGGAGAAGGCTGGTGGGAGCCGGTTGTAGTTGTTAGTATGTTCTGTGGCTCCACCGTGGAGCAGTCACGTGGCACAGTGCTAACTCTGCAGCAGAACTATTCAGGTTCCAATCTCCCTCTGCCATTTTCTTGCTGGGTGACTTGGAACAAGTTTTCAAGCTATTCTGTGGTTTTGTTCTAAACTCTAAATTGGGGATGATGATATTTCCTACTTTAGAGGACTACGATGAAATTACTTGACCTCCTTGAAACTGATAGAAGGGTTCCTGACACAGTCAGCTTTCTAACAGCTAGCTGTAATGGTGACCGTCATAGGCAGAGATCAAGGGTAGTCCTCACTCCCAGGAAGCTGCTCTGAACGTGAGATGTGAGCGTAGGCATTTGCGGAGGCCCCAGGAGAGCACTTCCGGTTTTACAGGGTGGAGGACCCAGCCTTGGGGAGTATGTTGCACACTGAACAAGCAGGACTGGCCTGAAGCAGGGAGATGGACAGGTCAGGTGGTGGTAGAGTGCAGTGCAAACATGGACTCCATGCGTTCTTTACAAAATATCTTTATCAGCTTACACAGGGCTTACAAGACCATGTAGGAAAGACACAATTTTATCATTTTAACTTCTTTAAAGAGCAGGCTCTACTTCATCCTTCCGATTCTGAACTCCTGTCCTCTAAATGCAGTGATTTTTTTTTTTTTTTAACATTTTTGGCTTTATCTTCTTCACTCATCTGTAAAAAACCATGCTTGTTGTAGACTTGCTATTTCTTTTTTTTTTTTTTTAATATTTTATTTATTCATTGGACAGACAGAGATCACAAGTAGGCAGAGAAGCAGGCAGAGAGAGAGGATGAAGCAGGCTCCTTGCTGAGCAGAGAGCCCAATGTGGGGCTCGATCCCAGGACCCTGGGATCATGACCTGAGCCGAAGGCAGAGGCTTTAACCCACTGAGCCACCCAGGTGCCCCTAGACTTGCTATTTCTTATCACCTTTTGATTTTAGCCTTAGACTTCATAATTCAGAAGATAGGAATTTGTGCCGTCTTCCCTGCACACACACAAATACAAACTTTTACCTTTGCCATCTCCATCTTTGGTTTTATCATCATTCTTTTTCACATTTAAAGCAAAGTGACTAGAAATCGTGCTGCTTAGTATTTCATCAGTATTATGCATAGCCAGACAAGATAGTGAACACGCGTTACATATAGTCTTGTACACTGTTTTCTTTTACCTTGGACTGATAATTACCATTTTTATTCTTCTTAGATTTCTGTGTAACTCTTGGTAATTCTTCTCCATAGTGTCTCGTGGGGGAGGGACACACTCCCTCTTACTACGTGTGGATGCATGACAAAATCAGTAGCAGTGTTTCTTAGCCTCCTGGAGGCTTCTGTCCTTTTTGACTCAACTGGGTTGTTTAGCTTTTGTATTTTTTAAATGTATTTCCTGTCTTGATAGTTGGTTTTGGAGGACAGACAGCGGCTCATGTGTTTAGACTGCCCTGCTAAAACCTGTTGTCCTTTGTGGATTCAAGAAAAAGCTTTTTGGCCATCTTCTGTCCAGTGAGGAGAGAAACAGTCCAGCTTAGGTCTTTTTTATTTTTTTTTTTTAGTTCATTCTGGTTTCTTAAAATTCGTCAGTGTTATCAAAATACCAGGAACCTTAGGAAGACCTGCTATCTTAGAATGTTTTGTGGGTGAAGGAGGCAGGCTGGACAAACAGACAGGTCTACTGTTTAAACTTTAAAAGCATCACATAAACTTGAAATGCATCCCCCTTATGCACTAGGTGACTGTTAATGTGCCCACTCACATTTCACAAGGGGAAAGTGGGTATCTGTAGACTTAAGTAATTTACCCAAGATTCTGACGACGGAGCTGGGGCATTCTGGCTCCAGAGTCTCTACTGTTGACCCCTGACCCATATTATGAGTTCCTATTCTAATAATCGTTAGTTTTTAATATAACTTACATACGGTGCTTGGGGCGCTATGTCCGGCCAGCTTTCAAGGCATTTGGATTTGCCGGGAGTAGGTGAGGCTGTGCTTTGCTAACATACACCTTGAAGTCCCAGCCGCTTAGAACAGTCACTATTCTTACAGTGACGTCTTGGTCTGCTTTGGGTTGGGCAGGGGTAGGCAGCTCTCCTCCCAGCCTTGTCAAGGATTCAGACTCTGTGAGTCCTGTGCCCCCCCATGTTGCAGTCCTAGATTCCTCATATGTGAGACGGGTGTGCACCAAGTACTGGGGGATCGTACCCATGATGCGATCCCGCTTGCTTACAAGGAGAGCTGGGAATATTTTTATTCCTGTGCCTAGGAAGGGGATGGAATGGTTACAAACACATGCAGCATTTGTACGTCAGTGCTTCACGTAGCTCATAGCCAAACCCCTTTGGTTACCCGAGTTCGGCTGTAAGGTGGTTAGTGGTTGACTCACTCACTGGCCAGCTCCAGTTCCCAGATGGCAGGGGGTCAACACGCTCGTCCTCTGTGGGGCGTGAAGACAAGTCAGCCTGTCTTGGGAAGGAGAGAAGCAGTGGTACTCACCCTGACTTCCTGGTCCCCTACGAGACCAGTTTCCTTTTGTCACAAGGTGAAATACTCCAGTGATCCCAAAGCTCACTACTATTGTCTTCCAAGTTCCAGAGTTGGTCAGGAGGGAAGGAGAATGCCTGTTTGGTGATTGAATCAAAATATAAGGATCTTAACCCAAAATGGAAGAAGTGAACAGAATGAGATGAGATTCCGATATGCCATCAGGATTCTTTCTAGCCTTGCCACATGTGAAATTTCTGAGGCTGTGTCAGCCAGTCCGAAACCACGGGCACTGTTTCCATCACGGTGTGTGCCTCCTCGTCGTGCGGGACGGCGACGCGAGTTGCGGACGTCAGACCGAAGTTCTGCGGCTCGTTGTGGAAGGTGCGGTAGGGAGAGACGTGAGAAGTTTGAGTAAAACATCAAACAGGCTACTGAAGTGTGCAACTCAACAAATCTACCCGCAACAGTGTTGTTTGTAATACGCGCCAGAGGGAGATGTGGGACGTTCCACAAACCCCTCCTTCATGCTCTTTGTCAGTTCGTAGTGCCAGCCCTGAAGAGCCATTCATTCTCCTCTGACTGTGCATTACACGTGCTGATCGTGGTACAAATGGGATCCTGCTACATGGTGTCTTCTTAAAGATTGTGTTTTTAGAGCAGAGTTTCTCAGTTCATAGGAAAATGGAGCAGAAGATACAGAGATTTCCACGTGCCGCCCGCCTCTCCTCTCCTCCTATGTACATCACCACGAGAGCGGTACGTTTGTTAAAACGCGTCACCCTGCGTCGACATATGCTCGCCCAAAGCCCACAGTGTAACGCTACGGTTGACTTTTGGTGACCCAGTGTGTTTGGACAAACGTGTAATGACCTGTGTCCACTATTCCAGTATCCTGCGGAGCGGGCTCGCTGCCCTCGCAGTCCGCTGTGCTCCCTGCAGCCCCTGGTTCCTCCTTCACCCCCAGCAGCTGCTGATCCTGGCACAGTCTCCGCACTGCCGCCTCCCCGGTCGGCCGCACGGTCGGAATCCCGCTGCGCGGCTGACTCGGACCGGCTTCTGTCCCGCAGTCATGAGCATTTGAGGTTCTTCCACGTCTTCGTGGCCCATTTCTCTGGGTGTGGAATCGTGTTCCATGGTCCGAGCGCGCCCATTGATGCGTTCTACTGAAGGGCGTCTTGGTTGCTTCCAGGCTTTGGCAGTTATCCGTACACTTGCCACAGATGTCCACGTGCAGGTTTTCATACGGACAGAAATTCTCTGCTCCTTTGGGTAAATACCAAGGAATTGTGATCGCCAGATCGTACGGTAAGGTATGTTTTAACTTTGTCCGAAACTGCGGCGCTGGCCATACTGTTTCGCATTATTAGCGGCAGCGCACGAGAGCTCCTGCTGCCCCGCATTCTCGCCGGCATTTGCTGGTGTGGGTCCGCGTTCCAGGTTGGCCAGCCCCATCAGCGCGTGCTGGTGTCTCTGTTTTAATTTGCCTTTCCCTGAAGTAACGTGATAAGGAGCATCTTTTCATATACCTCCTCAGCTGTCTGTATATCTTCTTTGCTGAGGTGTTCAGGTCTTTGAGCCATTTTTTTGATTGTGGGTTTTTTCCCCTTACTGTTGAGTTTCAAGTTGCCTGTTTTTGGTCAGTCTTTGATGAGATGTCCTTTGCAAATCCTTTCTCGCGGTCTGCAGCTTGTCTTATTCTCTAGATAACTGTCTTTCATAGACCAGAAATTTTAATTTTAAGTAAGTCCGGCCTATTAGTTCTCTCTTTCATGGATCATGCCTTTGGTCTTTCATTTGAAAGGTCATTGCCATTCTCAAGGTCATCTAAGTTTTTTCCTGTTATATAGTTTCTTGACTTACATTTCGGTTTAGGATCCATTTGGAATTAATTTTTGAGAGGGGTGTAAGATCTGTGTCTAATTTTTTTGCAAGTGAATGTCCAGTTGTCCCAGTAGCAGCTGTTGAAAATATCATCTTTCCTCCACTGTACTGCCTTTGCTCCTCTCTTAAAGATCAGTGGAGTGTATTTATGTGGGTCTATTTCTGGGTGCTCTGTCCTATTCCATTGATCCATTTGTGTATTTTTTTTTTTTTAACCAATACCACACTCTCTTGATCAGTGTAGCTTTATAGTAAGCCTTGACGTCAAATAGTTTAACTCTTCTGACTTTGTTGTTCTCCAGTGTTGTGTTGCCTATTATGAATTTTTTTACCTCTGATATAAACTTTAGAATCTATTGAATGTCCACAAAATAACTTGCTGTGATTTTGGGGGGGGCGGGTGCGGGGAATTGCACTGAATCTCTAGCTCATGTTGGGAAGAACTGACATCTTGACAATTCTGTGTCTTCTTAACCATAAACAGAATCTCTCCTTTATTTATTCTTTAATTTTTGTTCCTGATAGCTTTATAGTTTTCTTTTTATAGACTGTGTGTGTGTATGTTTATCTGTCATTAGATTTGTGCCTGAGTATTTCATTTTTGGAGGTGCTAATGTAAATGATAATTGTGTTTTTAATTTTAAATTCCACTTATTCATAAATGGTATATTATTTTATTTTTAAAAAGATTTTATTTATTTATTTGAGCTAGAGCACGAGCAGAGAGGGAGAAGCAGGATCCCCACTGAGCAGGGAGCCTGATGTGGGGCTCAATCCTAGGACCCTGGGGTCATGACCTGAGCTGAAGGCAGGCCAACCAACTGAGTCACCCAAGTTGCCCCTTTCCTATAGCTGGTATTCTAAAAAGTGATTGCCTTTTGTATGTTAACCTTGTATCCTGCAACCTTGCTATAATTACTAGTTCCAAGGAGTTTTTTGTCAGTTGTTTTCAGATATTCTACACAATCATGTTATCTGTGAGTAAAGACGGTCTTATGTCTTCCTTTCCAATCTGTGTGCCTTTTATTTCCTTTCCTTGCACTAGCTAGCACTTCCAGTGCTGTGTTGTAAAGGAATAGTGAGAGGGGACATCTTTACCTTATTACTGATTTTAGTGGAAAAGTTTCAAGTCTCTCACTATTAAGTATGATGTTAGCTGTGAATTGGTTTTTTGGTTTGGGTTTTTTTTGTTTTTTTTTTGGTAGATAATAGTTTTGTTTTTTTTTTTTTAATTTTCTAATCTTTCTCCACTTTATTGTAATTTTTTTTAATTTCTTTTCAGCGTAACAGTATTCATTGTTTTTGCACCACACCCAGTGCTCCATGCAATCCATGCCCTCCCTAATGCCCACCACCTTGTTCCCCCAACCTCCCACCCCCCGCCCCTTCAAGACCCTCTGGTTGTTTTTCAGAGTCCATAGTCTCTCATGGTTCACCTCCCCTTCCAATTTCCCTCAACTCCCTTCTCCTCTCCATCTCTTTATCAAATTGAGGAAGTGTCTATTTCTAGTTTACTGAGTTTTTTTTTTTATTTTAATCATGAATGGGTGTGGGATTTTTTTCATGCTTTTTCTGCATTTGTTTGTAATAATGATTTGTGGTTTACAGTAATTGATTTTTAATTAATTGACTTTCAGTTGATTTTCAAACATTGAACCAGCCTCATATATCTAAGATAAATCTCACTTGTTTGTGGTATATAATTCTTCTTATATATCACTGTATTCGATTTAATAGTATTTGTGGGTTTTACTTCTATATTCAAGAAAGATATGGTCTGTAGTTTATATGTAATGTCTGTCTGGTTTTGGTGTTCAAGGATAGTGCTGGCCTCATAGAATGAATTAGAAAGTGTTCCCTCTATCTCCAACTTCTGAAAGAGATTTTAGAGTTTTGTTATAATTTCTCCCTTAAATACTTGGTATAATTCATGAGTGAATCCATCTGGACCTGGTGCTTTCTGTTTTGGATGGTTATTTACTTATTCAATTCTTTTGATATAAGCCTATTCAGATGTTTTTTTCTTGTGATTATTGTCAGACTGTGTCTTTCAAAGACGTGGTCTGTTTCATCTTGGTTATTTTAATGGTCATAGGATCTGTAGTGATTGCCTTTTGTTTGTGACAAAAGTAATTTGTGTCTTCTCTCTCCTATTCTTGGTTAGGTTGGCTATAGATTTATCAATTTTATTGATCTTTACAAAGAACCGACTCTTGATTGTGTTTTTTTCTCCTGCCTATTTTGGTTAATTTGCTTTTATTTTTCTAAATAAAATGGAAACTTAGATTACTGATTTTAGATCTGTCTCATTTTCTAATATATGTTTTCAGTGCTATCAATTTGCCTCTAAGTATTGCTTTTGCTGCATCTTGTAAATTTTGGTAAGTTGTGTTTTCATTTTTATTTCAAATACTTAGTTTATCTTGAAGTTTTTTTGTCCCATTTATTACTTAGAAGTATTGGTTAATCTCCACATATTTTAGGGCTTTCCAGTTTTCTTTCTGTTATTGATCTCTAGTTTAATTTCACTGTGGTCTGAGAGCTGACATTGTATGAGTTCATTTTAAATTTGTTATGTTATGTTTTATAGTATAAAATGCAGTCTCTCTAGATGAAAGTTCCATGGGAGGTTGAAAAGAATGGGTGTCCTGCTGTTTAGTGTAGTCTGTAAATGTCAGTTATGTCTAGTGGATTCATGGTAGTGGTGTTGAACTGTGTCCTTATGATATTCTGCCTGCTTGGATGCATGATGTGTTTCATGTTTGAATTATTTTTGCTTATCATTATGTGTGTGTGTGTGTGTGTGTGTGTGTGTGTAATAGAACATTGTTTTTTCTATTTCAGAGTATATGAATATAACATTCTGTAGCCATTCAGCAGTTGGTGGAATTCTGGATTGTTTTCAATTTTTGACTCTTCCACTTAAAGCTACTAAGAGCACTCATGCTTTTTCTTTGTGGATACATGCAACCATTTTTCTTGGGAATATACTTAGGAGTGGAATTACTATGCCCTTGACTAGATATTTTTTCAGCTTTAATAGATATTGCCAGCCATTTTCCAAAAGAATTATACCAGCAAAATAAGAGAATTCCCGTTTTTCTAGCCAGTATTTGGTATTGGCAGTCTTTTTTAGTTTTGGCTAGTTTATTGCTGTATAGGAATATCCTATTGTGGTTTTAATTTTAAGTATTCTAAAGAATAACGATATTGAGCATCTTTTCATATGCCTATTGATCATTCTGTGTTCTTATTGCCCATTTTCAAAATTGGTTTGTCTTTACATATTTCCTTCATGCAAATCTTATACATACATTTATTACAAATATTTTCTTCCAATATGGGGCTTTGTTTTTTAACCTCTCTCAGTGGTGCCTTTGGAAGAATGTAAGTTCTTAATTTTAATGAATCCCAATTTATCAATATTCTGTGATTGGGGAATTTTGTGACTTTTTAAAAACAATTCTTACCTACTCCCAAATTACTGTTTTCTTAGAGTTATTCTAGTGTCTTTCATGATCAGGCCTGTAACCCTTGAAAAATTTACTTTTGAGTATGATGTGATAAAGTCAAGACTCCTTTTCCCCCCTATATATCCAGAGGTTCCACCACTGTCTTTTTCACATTAAATTGTCTACATGCTTTTATCAAATCAATTGACTATAGGTGTGTTTATGTCTACTTTGGATTCTCTGTTCTGTCCCCTTGGTCTTTGTATTCCTGCACCACTAGTACATGATCATGACTCTTGTAGCTTCACCTGCAAGTTGCAAATGAGGCATTGTGAGTCTTCCAAGTTTATTCTTTTTATTATTATGACTATTCTAGGTCCTGTGAATTTCCATATAAATTCATAATCAACTTGTCACTAATTAAAACCCTCAAAATGCCTCTTGAAATTTTGGGATTACATTAATACCACAGATCATTTGAAAACCGTCTAACAGTAATATTTTACAATTGAATAATGTGATTTTTTTTGTCATTTCTTTTTTTTTTCAACAGCCTTAGAGCTTTTAATGTAGAAGTTTTGCACATTGTTTATCAAATGTATCCTCATGTATTTTATGTCTTTGTTGCTATCATAAATGGTATTGATTTCCAATGTTGCTATTATACAACATAATTAGTTTATATATGAATTTTTATCAAGTGAGTTTCCTAAATGTGTTGTACTTTACTTGGATTTTCTGTATACTCAATCACCTCACCTGTGTCCACTATTGAATAAAACTGCTTATAGTGAACATCTTTGTATTGTTCATGACTTCAATATTTTGCCATTCAGGTTTAACATCTAACGCTTGATACTTTTAAATAGATATCCTTTATCAAAATAAGGAATTTCTTTCAGTCTCTAGTTTGTTGAGAGCTTTTATCATGAAATATGTATTGATGAATTTTTTTTTACCTTTTTTTTTTAAAGACTTTATTTATTTATTTGACAGACAGAGATCACAAGTAGGCAGAGAGGCAGGCAGAGAGAGAGAGGAAGGGAAGCAGGCTCCCTGCTCAGCAGGGAGCCTGATGCGGGGCTCAATCCCAGGACCCTGAGATCATGACCCGAGCCGAAGGCAGAGGCTTAACCCACTGAGCCACCCAGGCGCCCCTGTATTGGTGAATTTTATCAGATCTTCTGCTTTGACTTTTCTTGATTAATGTTATGGATTACTTTTTTTTTTTTAGTGCTGAGCTATTCATTTTTATACTTAAAATAGCTTGATTGTGATTTCATTATTTATATATAGTGCCTCTTGATGTGTTAATATTTAGGATATTGTAACTATGTTGTGAAAGTTACTGGCCTGAAATTTTTCTTTTTTTTTTTTTTTTCAATATATTTTCCAGGTGTAGATGTCAGGAATATACTAGGAATAGAATGGGACAGAGTTCATCTTTCTCTATCCTTCCTTGTGGTTTCTTTGTGTGAAGGGTTTTAATTGTAGATTCAAATTCTTTAAATGATACAGTGATTTCTGTGTTCTTTGTTCTTGAATCAGGTCTTGTATTTTGTATTCACAGAATTGTTCTACTTCATCTAAGGTCTTTATTGGCAAAAGCTGTTTATGATGTTCTTTTGAATGCCTTTAATGTCTTTAGTGTATACCGCCTTTATTCTTGAAAGGGTAATATTTCTCTGTGTTGCTTGGGTTGCTAGGAGTTGGAGTAGATCAGTAGGAGTTTCATCTATTTTACTAATATTTTAAAATTGTTAACTTTTCCCTTTGATTAGTTTCATTTTTCTCTGCTTTTTATTTTATTGATTTTACTCTTTTAAAAATTCTTCTACTGTCCTTAAGATGAATATATTTTTCCAAGCTACTTGAACAAAACTTACATCTTTCATTGTGCAACCATCCTCCTTTCCTAATACAACCCTTTAAAAGCTATAAATTTCTGTGCCTGGGAGGCTCAGTCAATTAAGCATGTCCCTTTGGCTCAGGTCATGATCCAGGCACCTGGAATCAAGTCCCACATTGGGCTTCCTGTCTCCCTCTGCCTCTCTCTCTCTCGGTCTCTCATGAATAAATAAATATAATCTTAAAAAAAAAAACTATAAATTTCCCGCTAAATACTGCTTTAGCTGCATCCCACAAGTTTTGATATACTGTACTTTTACTGTTTCCTTAAAAATATTTTCGAGATTCTTTCATTATTCCTTCTTTGGTTCATGCATAGTTTCTAAACATATGGGTGTTTTCTTAATTAACTTTGTAGTTCTAGTTTATCTCTCCCGTGGTCAGATCATTTTTTCTGGATGATATATGTCCTTTAGGACTGTTTAGATTACTTTGTTCCAGCCTGTATTCTATTTTGGTAAATGCTTCATGTGTCCTTAAACATTGTGTATTTTGTAGTTATTGGATGTATGGTTCTATATTTTTAAATTAAGTCCATCCATTATTTCAAGTAAGGTAAATATCCCATTATCTCCTTTCAGTTTCCTACTGTCTTCTACTTCCTGCAATTCCCACAATCACATTAACTAGATCAACATAGGGAGCCTTATGATGTAATTCCTTGGCTTGAATTGGTTTGACTTGTGCTAAGATAATCATCATTTTAAGGATCATAGGGAAAATGATGTAAATTGAGAGACATCATTCCTAACTTTGAGCAAGTTAAAGATTATCTACTGTAGGTAGATGTTCAATTGGTGATGGCCATAGCTAAGAAGAAAGTGGTCTGCTTCAACCTCTGTCTCCAAACCTGTATAGTAGAAACCGTGTTGTAAAAACTAACACAAAGGCATGTTTGCTTCCTTGATATAAAGGATCACTTTTTATTAATTTAACTCAAGTATTTGCATGGATTTGGTCATTTTTCTGATAGAGTATAAAAGCCAAATAACCACATGAAAATAATAATTCTTCCCTACCCTTCAAATGGATAACAATATATAAAAATAGGAATTTACTCTTTTTTTACCTTTAATGTTCTTTAGCCAGTAATTATGGTTTACCTGTTCCTTTAGCTGCCCTGTGAAGTGCCTTAATACATGGGCCGTTTAGATGCTCAGTCAACTTGTACAAGCTTTAATGAAAGGGAGAGAGACTTTAAAGTATTTTTCATAAATGCATACTGTTATGGAAGCCAATGACAGTATTACTAACTAGAGTGTTTCCCGGGGTGATATGTTACTTACCAAAATGAACACAACCAAAAGGATGTGTTTGAAGAAATAGTTGACTAAGGACTCATAACTTAAAGAGGAGTACTTGTGGTATTCTAGAACAAGCATGTACAACACTTATTGGATATGTTTTATAACCTTTCTGTGCCTCCAGTTTTTTCATCATAATTCTCCCATTGGAGTAATGCCTGTCTCTCGGGTTTGTTCTTTGAAGACATTCCTGCCTTGTAAAAGAGGTGTCATGAGTCATCTTGACCTTCTCTGACTTCATGACTCTCCCAGAGATATTAGTGTTTTTAATTCTTGCCCAGAGTTAAGACTGGATAGAACAACCAGAAGAGCCAGATATTGTGAGAGATGCCTCCAGGTGTGTGATGAACAAACTTTCCTCCTCGAGGTCACCTGCTGACTGCCAGTGAGGTTTCAGTAAGTTTTTACTATGTAGACAAAAATTCTCAGATCTCTTGGATCTCAGTAAATGTTTATATCTAAGTTGAAAGTCAAAATTTCTGTGAAACAAGATTGGCTATAGCTATAGCTATTGTGGCTATCTGTCCAAAGTCAGAAAGGGAGAAAAAAAGGAGTACTAAACAAATGGTGCAAGTAGGAAAAGAAAATAAGATGGCACATTTTAATCCAGCCAGTCAGTCATTACATTGAATGCACATGGTCTTAGTGTTTCAGCTATACAACAAGTTGTTAAACTGAGGGGGCTCAAGACCCAAATAAGAACTATCTATAAGAAACCTACTCTAGGGGCACCTGATGGCTCAGTGGGTTAAGCCGCTGCCTTCGGCTCAGGTCATGATCCCAGGGTCCTGGGATCCAGCCCCGCATCGGGCTCTCTGATGGGCAGGGAGCCTGCTTCCCTTCTTCCCTTCCTCTCTCTCTGCCTGCCTCTCTGCCTACTTGTGATCTCTGTCTGTCAAATAAATAAAATCTTAAAAAAGAAAAAAAAAGAAACCTACTCTAAATGGAAAGATTGATCAGCTTAAAGTATAAGGAAAGATCTATACTGTGAAAACACTAATTCAGAAGAAGGTTGAAGTGCTTATGGCAATATTAGGCAAATATTAAGATAAAAAATGTTACCAGGGATAGAGAGAGACATTATGTAATGATAAAAGGTCCCATTCACCAAGAAGATGAACAGCCTTAAATGGCTATGCACCGTACAAAGGAACGTACAAAACAAAGATCAAAACAGAACTAGACCAGTCTGCAGTAAGTTTTTACCACTCCTTTCTCAGTGATGAATAAAGTCAGGAAGGCTGTGGACAGCTTGAACATTATCTACCAATTTGTTGTAATTGGCATTTATAGAATACACCACTAAACAAATACCAGGTACACTTTCAATTACACATAGATCATTTTGAGGATGGAGCATATTCTGGACCATAAAATCTGATATAAATTTTTAAGTATTATGTATAATCTATTGTGTTACCACAGTGGAACTATTGACAAAAGCGAAAAATCCAAAATATTTGAAAGAAGCAAATGAACCCATGATCCAAAGAAGTCCTCACAGGAAAAGTTAGAAAATATTTTGAATTAACATAAAAGCTGATCAAAAATTGTCAGGTATGGATAGTGCTGTGCTTTGAGGGAAATGTATTAAGTATATTAGGGAGAAAGTTCTCAAAACAATGATCTAAACTTATGTAAGAAACCAAGAAAATAAGAACAAATTAAAGCCAAGGTAAATGGAAGGAAAGATAATAAAAATAAGATCAGAGGAGGGAGGTGGGTAGAGGATGGGCTAGGTGGGTGATGGTTATTAAGGAGAGCTCTTGTCATAATGAGCACTGGGTGCTGTATATAAGTGATGAACCACTGAATTCTTCTGAAACCAGTATTACACTTTATGTTAACTAGAATTTAAATACAATTTTAAACAAAAAAATAGAGATCAATGAAATTAAAAACAGGAAAACGGGGCACCCGGGTCTCTCAGTGGGTAAACCTCTGCCTTCAGCTTGGGTCATAATCTCAGGGTCCTGAGATCGAGCCCCACATCGGGCTCTCTGCTCAGCGGGGAGCCTGCTTCCCCCATTCTCTCTCTGCCTGCCTCCCCCATTCTCTCTCTGCCTGCCTCTCTGCCTACTTGTGATCTCTGTCTGTCAAATAAATAAAAATCTTAAAAATAACTAAAAACATAAATAAAAACAGGAAAACAATAGAAGATATCCATTAATCTATAAAGCTGATTCTTTGAAAATTTTCAATGAACTTGATCGATCTATGACCAGACCAAGAAAAAGACACAAATTAACAGTATTAAGAACAAAAGGGAACATTGCTACAAATCTTACTGACATTGAGAAGGTAAGTGTGTCATTGACAACAACATCCATATGTTTGACTTCTTCAATAAATGGGTTACTTTATTTTGAAAAACACAACTACCAAAGCTCACTGAAGGAGATTGAGAACCTGGATGGTCTTATGGCCTATGAAACTTTTCGGGCCGAGATAACTTCACTGGTGAATTCTACCAACCGTTTATAGAAGATATAATGTCAACTCTACAAAAACTCTTCCAGAAAATACACAAGAAGGGAACATTTCCAACTCATGTTAATACCTTGGTACTACAACTAGATAAAAATATTAAGAGTAAATTACAGAGCACTATTTTTCATAAACATATATGCAAAAATTCTCAAGAACATTAGCAAGCTGAAACTTGGAATATTTAAAAAGGATGATGCAGTATGGCCAAGTTGAATGTGAAACTATTCAGTATTTTAAAATTTGCCATATTAACCCAAAAAACCCTGGAGATAAGCTATGATTATCTTCATAGATGGGAATAAAGAAATTTCTTAACCTAACGAGAGACATCTATGAAATATCTTCAGCTAATATCTTACCTAATGATAACGGATTGAATACTTCTCCCAAGATCCAGAATCAAGGCAAGGAGGCCACTCTTAGCACACCAGCTCAAGTTGTGGTCCTAGCCAGTGCAGTAGCTCAAGGAAAAGAAAGGTCTGTTCTGGAAAGGAAGAAATAAAATTGTCTCTATAGAAGTCATAACTGTCTACAGATAAAAATTTTAAAAATCCTCCCCCCCCCAAAAAAAACAACACATGAAATCAACTGTATTTCTAGACATTAGCAATATTAGAAATTTCAAAAATGTAGTTCCATTTACAATAATAGGAAAAGAAAACATGAACTATGCTTCTGTTAACGACATTGCAGCATAGTTATGCTGGAAACTACAAAACCTACCGAAAGAAATAAAAGTGTGCCCAAGTGATTAGAGAGACTCTGTGTTCTTGAACTGGAATACTCAGTGTCGTTAGGGGATCTGATTCTCCCCACATTGGTCATTGGCTTTAATCCAATCCCAAAGTCACAGCACAAACTTTCTGTGGAGATTGACAGGCTATTCTCAGATTTGTATGGAAAATTTCCAGTTTTGCAGGTGTTCCAGGACTTGTTCATCAGTCCATCTGGGGAGAACAGGTAGCTGTAGGAGAAGGTAGCCCATCGTGTAATTCCTTCAAGGGAAAGTGGTAAAGTCTGAATTTCCCACTCTTATCTCACAAGAAAAAAGATTTAAAATTTTCAGATTAAAGTGGTTTCAGCTTCATGCCTGATAAACCTTTTGGAGGAAAAGAAAATAGAATGACTCGGATTACATGGTCTTTGATTTTTTGATACTTAGTTGACAATTATAATTGTGTAATTGCACATCATACAGACTCAGAATTAACATGTTCTTCCTCCAAACTTTCTGCATATTGGTGAATTAGAATTCTTTTGGTTGGTTTTAGAAACATTCTAGGATTTTAAACATTTTGCATTTAATACTGAAAACATGAAATCTACATAATGTATGCAGCATAACTAATATTAGAAGCATGTTCAAGGAGCAGCCTGTGGGGTTAATAGAGTTTAATTTGCAAGACAAATGAAGGCTTCTTTCCTCCTAGGCACTCTGCTCTTAATTCTGGTCAGGGCACTTTAGAAGACTAGTCCCGTTAATAGATGAGGTGAGCCTGTGTTAGGCAGGAGTAGAAGCGGCCAGTGTTGGAATCCGGCAGCCTTTCCACTCAGATGGGTGTCCCCAGAGTACAGCGCGGCTTCTTAAAATGCGGTACTTACATACTCGTGCGGTGGTTTCCTCACACAGCCGTATGCTGGGGCAGGGGAGCAGAAGTGGTTAGTATCCGTACGGTAACCACGATTATTAAAAATTAGATACTCTGAATGACCCCGCACACACAGTGGCGGGGGGGGGGGGGTTCTAAGTAAATCAAGATTTATCTGCATGTGGTGCTATTCTGCGTTTTTTAAAAAATGATGTTTCCAGGAATCTTCCTAACGAAGGTACTTACCATAAATATCCCACCTGCCTTTATCAAAAGAAAATTTGAAAGATTCAAAGACTTAAAGGAATGTGTTAAACCAGTTGTGGTTATCTGTGGTTGATGGGGTTGTGGATAATTGGTAACTGCCCGGGTGTGATCCCATGAGTGTCGGCGGAGCTGGCTTTAGGTTTGTTCAGCTAGTGTCACCTTTGGCATTTGAGACATGTCAGTCCTTGAGCTGACCGTGCTGCTCAGTAAATGACAGTAGTCACTGAAACAGGCCAGAAAGGCCTCTGCGTCCTCTAAGCATCCTGTAGGCCAGCACCCCCAGCCTGCTTGAGAACCCAGGGTCAGGGACTCTGGGAACTGGCGGAAGAGCATCAGGGTGCCGACTGACCATACTGACTGTGCCCCGTAGAGGAGGTCAAGCCTGCAGAACACTGAGGAGTTTCTCAGACTCTCGTTTTTATGGTGATTTATAAACAGAAAAGGGGGTTTTGTAGACAAGTGGTAACCTGTTGGAAAACCAGGTGACCTGTCCTGTTTTTGTCCGTCCCTCCTCCCTCTCGCGCTGTGGCTGACACGGGACCACCAGGGCTGGGCATCCACCAGGGCAGGTAGAGCTGGGAGCTGTGGGAGGGGCTTGCCAAGGCTGGCGGGAGAGCTACCGGAGAATAGGAGGTTTGACTCAAGGAGGAAAACTGGAGAAAGCAGTTTGGAAAAGTCAGATGTTTAAAACATGAAAAGAAATGTAACTTTGAGTTGCCGAGGTTTTTGAGCAGTGTGTGCCAGCGTCTCTCTGGGGGCTGACAGATCCAGGGGGAAGCGTTCAAAGGCAGCCAGTCCGTTTGAGCAGGGCCAGGGCACACAGACGCGCCAGGCAGGGGGTGGCCAGCGCGGGGCCAGGCCTGGGAGCCGGACTGCGGTCCTCCTCAGACCGATCTCCGAGGAGGGGCGCGGCCAAGGCTGTGACCTGCAGATGTGGCAGCTGGCCCTTCCTGCAGAAGAGGACCGTAGCGCCCGGACGCCTTCTCCATCCACCCCAGAACCGAGTGCCTTCTGCTCCGAAGGCAACACATGGCCCTCCTGGAGGCGTTCCTCTGAACCTCTGGCTGTGACAGACCAGCGTGGGCTTGGCGCGTGCTACAGGTCAGGGCATCAAAGCTGCACTTTTTATGGTGACTTTTTAGAAATTGGAGAGTTCTAAAACCACTTTTTTGACCTTCCGTTTATGTGGCCATGACCTGGACTGAGGTTGATCGCATCTCTTTCCTGAAGCTCCCTTTCTTCCAGGAAGCCTGGGAGTGTGTGGAGGGGCTCTTGGCTCCCCCGCGAGCTCCCGCATTCCGTGACTCTCTGCAGGGGGCCGGCCGTGGAGGGCTTGTCTGAG